>NC_092570.1:14762500-15127500 GCF_037975245.1 Apostichopus japonicus
AGACATGGAGATTGTCTGACTCTCTCCAGTCCAGAGCACTAACCACTGCGCCACTTGAACTGTTGAGAAATAATGCTCGTTTCTAATATTTCAACTTCAGAATGGAAGGAGGAAAAGAGCAGAAAATAAAAAATGCTCTAGTTAGATTTGAACCACAGACATGGAGCTTGTCTGACTCTCTCCAGTCCAGAGCACTAACCACTGTGCCACTTGAACTGATGAGAAATAATGCTTGTTTCTAATATTTCAACTTCAGAATGGAAGGAGGAAAAGAGCAGAAAATAAAAAATGCTTTAGTTGGATTTGAACCACAGACATGGAGTTTGTCTGACTCTCTCCAGTCCAGAGCCCTAACCACTGTGCCACTTGAACTGATGAGAAATAATGCTCATTTCTAATATTTCCAACTTCTGAATGGAATTGGAGGAAAAGAGCAGAAAATAAAAAATGCTTTAGTTGGATTTGAACCACAGACATGGAACTTGTCTGACTCTCTCCAGTCCAGAGCACTAATCACTGTGCACCACTTGAATTGTTGGGAAATTAAGCTCATTTTGCTTATTTTATCTTTAGAATGAGAGGAAAGGAGCAAAATGCTTTCTCTGTGTCGATCACTGTAACAACCTCAAGTTTTATATCCAAACAACAGGGATTCAGCCTTTGTCAGGATTTTCTCTTGATAATTTTTTTTGAAATATGTTGGTTTATAGATTCCTCTTTCTACTTCCCCTTACCACCAGTTCATCAATCCTGGTTAAGGTTGATTCCTTGTCAAAGGCAATGGGAATCTGTGCAATATGTGTATGTCTGTGAGTGGGTATGTATGTATGTGTTTGACACTTTGGCTTGTAAACTCTCTGATTGTAAAAGTACATGGTGGTTCAACTGCATACTTGATTTGTGGATGAATCCTAAGTGAGTGTCATTTATGGTGGTTAAAAGGTCAATTAAGGTCAAAGTTTAAAAACTTTGTAAACTTGATAAGACTTCAGAAGCAAATTAGGGATGAGTTTCATACTTGATATGTGGATCCAACTGCTGTAAGGGCAAACAATCCATGTTGATTCTCAGTGAGTTCAAAGGTCTTATTGGGGATCACCATTGGTCAAACTTTGAAAACCTTGTCATACAGTAGCAATAACTCCAAAGTAAAAACTGGAAAGAACTTCACAATTGGAATGGGGATGC
Source organism: Apostichopus japonicus (assembly GCF_037975245.1). NCBI lineage: Eukaryota > Metazoa > Echinodermata > Holothuroidea > Aspidochirotida > Stichopodidae > Apostichopus > Apostichopus japonicus. Next base: position 14,763,689 of record NC_092570.1, read on the forward strand.
ATCTTTATTTATTTCATAAGCACAAGAAACCTTGTGTGTACAGAATTTACATTCAATCCTTTTTGCATATAAAAGGTGGCAAGGAACCAATTTTTAACCCTCTTGATTAGTACTGCTTTCTCTTATTGTTTTTCAGGAGCACAGGACCAAGTCGAAAGATGGAAGCAGCTACAAGTAACATGACAACGAGCTTTAAGAGTTCGTCAAACTCGCAGCAGACTTCCGTCAGGAAAGTGTCTCACAAGTCGGGAACAATGGTCGGCGTGGACCTCGGGGATGAGGACATGAGGGAGGATTTTACATTTAGGTGAGAATTATGAGGACATGAGGAAGGATTTAACCTTTAGGTGAGAATTATGAGGACGTGAGGGAGGATTTAACCTTTAGGTGAGAATTATGAGGACATGAGGGAGGATTTAAATATAGGTGGGAGTTATTAGGACATGAGGTAGGATTTAACATTTAGGTGAGAATTATGAGGACATGAGGAAGGATTTTACCTTTAGGTTAGATTTATGAGGACATGAGGGAGGATTTAACCTTTAGGTGAGAATTATGAGGACGTGAGGGAGGATTTAACCTTTAGGTGAGAATTATGAGGACATGAGGGAGGATTTTACATTTAGGTGAGAGTTATGAGGACGTGAGGGAGGATTTTACCTTTAGGTGGGAGTTATTAGGACATGAGGTAGGATTTAACATTTAGGTGAGAATTATGAGGACATGAGGAAGGATTTTACCTTTAGGTTAGATTTATGAGGACATGAGGGAGGATTTAACCTTTAGGTGAGAATTATGAGGACGTGAGGGAGGATTTAACCTTTAGGTGAGAATTATGAGGACATGAGGGAGGATTTTACATTTAGGTGAGAGTTATGAGGACGTGAGGGAGGATTTTACCTTTAGGTGAGAATTAGGAGGACATGAGGGAGGATTTTACCTTTAGGTGAGAATTAGGAGGACATGAGGGAGGATTTTACCTTTAGGTGAGAATTATGAGGACATGAGGGAGGATTTTACCTTTAGGTGAGAATTATGAGGACATGAGGGAGGATTTTACATTTAGGTGAGAGTTATGAGGACGTGAGGGAGGATTTTACCTTTAGGTGAGAATTAGGAGGACATGAGGGAGGATTTTACCTTTAGGTGAGAATTAGGAGGACATGAGGGAGGATTTTACCTTTAGGTGAGAATTATGAGGACATGAGGGAGGATTTTACATTGAGGTGAGAATTATGAGGACATGAGGGAGGATTTTACCTTTAGGTGAGAATTAGGAGGACATGAGGGAGGATTTTTCATTTAGGTGAGAATTATGAGGACATGAGGGAGGATTTTACCTTTAGGTGAGAATTATGAGGACATGAGGGAGGATTTTACCTTTAGGTGAGAATTAGGAGGACATGAGGGAGGATTTTACCTTTAGGTGAGAATTAGGAGGACATGAGGGAGGATTTTACCTTTAGGTGAGAATTATGAGGACATGAGGGAGGATTTTACATTGAGGTGAGAATTAGGAGGACATGAGGGAGGATTTTACCTTTAGGTGGGAGTTATGAGGACATGAAGGAGGATTTTACCTTTAGGTGAGAATTAGGAGGACATGAGGGAGGATTTTTCATTTAGGTGAGAATTATGAGGACATGAGGGAGGATTTTACCTTTAGGTGGGAGTTATGAGGACATGAGGGAGGATTTTACCTTTAGGTGAGAATTAGGAGGACATGACGGAGGATTTTTCATTTAGGTGAGAATTATGAGGACATGAGGGAGGATTTTACCTTTAGGTGAGAATTATGAGGACATGAGGGAGGATTTTACCTTTAGGTGAGAATTAGGAGGACATGATGGAGGATTTTACCATTAGGTGAGAATTAGGAGGACATGAGGGAGGATTTTACCTTTAGGCAAGAATTATGAGGACATGATTGAGGATTTTACCTTTAAATGGGAATTATGAGGACATGGGGAGGATTTAAACTTTAGGTGAGAATTATGAGGACATGAGGGAGGATTTTACCTATAAGTGGGAATTATGAGGACATGAGGGAGGATTTTACTGATAGGTGAGAAGTAAATGAAAGGAGTACTATGAGATCACGGAATGGAATTCTTGGGAGCATCGGGAATAGCAGTGGGCATGCACAGGATTTCAAAGTTGAGGGGGGGGGGGATGGGGGGGCATTGGACTGGCAATTCTAGATTCCTACCTTCCCCATCCCACCCAACTGATTTAGTTATAGGAGCGGAACCTTTATGGATGGGTCAGGGGCAAATCAAGGAGTTCATAAAGGACAGGTGTAGCCCTGGGGTCATCCAATGTTTTTTTTTCATCTTTTATGTTGCATCAATGTTTCCCTGCCTACTCATCCTTCAGGTACAACGATGAGAGAGTCTGGAAACGTTACGAGGACGATTCGGAAGACGCAGAGATCACGACGGAATTCTGTCGTCCACGAGACATGCTCCTGAGCGTGGTCGCTACTTTCTTCAGTCACAGCTTGCAAAGAATGAAGGAGCTGAGACCTATCGTAGAGGGCGGCAGTAGATCAAATCTTCATTGTGATTTGTTGGATACCAAGAGTCACCTGGTAAGTCCTGGGGTTTAAAAGGTGGACAGGAGGGGGCGAGGAATTGGGGGGGTGGCTCCAAGAACTGATGTCCGAGCTTGATGTCAAATAAAGAGAGGTTTGTTAACGGATGACTTTGTGCACCAATTTAAACTGGATATGTGTTAGTAGACTATTAAAACATACTGCTATCAGTTCAGGTTGCATTTTTGTAACATTTTTTATTTTGAGAAATGACCCTTCAAATAAGAGAGGTTCATCAATAATGAAAAGTGGCTGAACTATTGAATACAAAGAACATTAGGTCAGTTCCTCATCGGATAAAACAAAATTTAATGGGAAGAAATCAATTACCCCACGGTCTTAAGTAAGTGACATGTTTACAATAATTTGCGAAGGTCAAATGGTATTGAATGTCATCCAAAGGTGATATGTTCATATGAATTTAATAGAACATATCTGGGTTGAGTTATTAGAATTTAGAAAACAATAATTTTGACATTTAGGCATGTACTGAGGATCTGATATTGTTTCTGAAGCCCTTAAAGAATCACTCCAAAAGTGTTAGCTATAGGTACATTGGTAAGCACTCAATTTGATCTTTTTTCTTGAACTGTAGCAATATCTGCCAAAATAACCCTTCAAGTTACCTTCCAAAGAGTTTACATGCATTCTTCCCCATCCTCAAAGAAAGAGAGAGAGGAAGAATTTGTTTTATTTAGCCATACCTGTTTTTTATTTCTGCTATTTTGGTAATTTATCGATCAGGTTAATACGAAGGCCTTACTTCAGTTTTGCATCTGTTTATGTCTACATTTTAAATCACACTTCATTTAGGGCGGTGTGATCATAACAAATTTTTCTCTGCTAAATGGTATCTGTATTCCATGGCACTGCTCCTGTATACATCTGCGATATGTTGACCCCGTACATTCCTCCTTGGGGACTTCGAGCTGGAAACGTCAGTCCTACGAACAATCTTGTTCCAGTACGCGCACGCACAAAGACCTATGTGAGCCCACTCGTTTGCCGTCGCTGCCCCGGTGCTTTGGAATCCTACACCAGTCAATATCCGCACATCTATGTCCACAAAACATTTCAAGAAACAACTGAAAACATTCCTCTTCAAAGTGGCCTATGAAGGTCACGATTACGTCAATTAATTTGTCTTTCTACTCTGTACTTTTGCAGTAGTGTATTTTTGTCTGTGTTGTTTTTTTAGGTTTCTGTGCTTATTGTTGTTGTTTTTTCAGCGCATCGAGATATTTTTAATGTTTTTTGCACTTTATAATTATTATTATTATTCTACTCTCTTTTAATAGCGGCTGTCCGAGGTTGCCCTCACTCTTCTCAAGGTGGCCCCCCACGATCCTATCATCATGGGCTGTAAAGGCCTTCAGAGGTACGTACCCTCCTGGTAATTGTCGCTTTACATATATGACTACACAGTACATATGGAAACTTTTGCTCTATAAACGGCCTGTTGTCGGAGAATTAAATGCTGTCGTATACGCACAGGAAGCTTTGCGGTTTTCACTCTCCAAAATTGCTGTAAGAGCACTGCACACTGTGGTGTGTTCAGATAAAAGCCGAGTAAAGGAGGACTTCACAAAATTTCTTACGATGCTTTTGATTTGCTGGTGAAAGGTACGAACCTTAATATTGACCAATCAAGTTGAATTTTATATCACTAGAGAGAAGAGTCAACAAACTTTTCTTTGGCATAGGAAAGAAATTGGTTATGCAATCACACTCCCAGCAAGCACAATGTAAGCATTGAGAGAGAGGGACATTTTGAAGACATTCACTGCTATCCGAAGTGGTTTATACTTTTTCAGATTAAAAAGTACGGGGTTTAGTTCATACGCATAATAAATAACGACACATCATCGTAGAGAGGACAGAATATTCTTCAAAATGACATAAGAGTTTTCTTAGTGCTACACTTAAAAAGTTATGAAAAGAGTTAGCGCAAAATGTGCTTATTTTGTAGCCATATTTGCTGCGTAAAGGGGTGTTTTGTGCCGAGTTCCTATTTTACAGGTAAACTGTATAAAATCAGATGACTTTGCAGGAATAATATTTAGTTTCCCCCTCGTCTGTTTTGTAGATACCTCACCAAGATGATTCCCATGACAGACTGGAGCAATCAAGATCTACGACCAGCATTGATTCAGATACTCAAGAGATTGGACAAACTGTTTCAGAAAATTCACAAGAAACCAACGTTAATGGTTTGTGCTTTTATCATGTTTAATTCCCTTTTACTCCCCTTTAATTCCCCCCCCCCCAAAAAAAAAACTTTTATACTCTTCACCTGGTTTTTGTTTTTTTCACGCTACAAAGTTAGTCTGTTTGTTCATTGGTCAATCTTTCACAACAGTAAATGAATATGAAAATGACACCAGCAAGCTTTGCTATAGCATTTTGAAACACTAGTAATGTTTCCAGAATATATATAGTGATTATATCACAAACAAGAGAGTTATTCTGATCCTAACACAAAATAAGTTATGAACATATTGATCCTAACACAAAATAAGTTATATACATATCAATCCTAACACAAAATAAGTTGTTTACATAGCGATCCTTACACAAAATAAGTTATATACATATCAATCCTAACACAAAACAAGTTGTATACATAGCGATCCTAACACAAAATAAGTTATATACATATCGATCCTAACACAAAATAAGCTATATACATATTCATGGCGACCACAATGTGACTTAATGACAGGTTTGAAGGAAGTGATAAATCACTTCAAATTATTACATTCATCTTGTAATAGCATCTTAAACATTCCAGCTAAATAAATTCCAGCAAAACAAATTGGTACTGACCACCTTGCAGTAAGAACCACACATTTACAGGACCTAAAGGTTTAATTTCATACCAAAAGATATTCTTGATGTGGTTAATTATGTTGCTCTTTTTCTTCTGTCTTTTTTATCTTCAGCGTCAGCTAGATTGGGAGTCGGCCGCTAATTTCTTAAAAGGGCTGTACGCAACTTTGACCAGGCAGAGCATCATCAGCCACTTACCTCACCTGAAAGTAAGTCACAGTTCCTCTAATTACCAGTCAGTCAATATCATAAGAGAAAGCAAGGTATGGAGAATGAATATTCAGTAGTCTCTCAAAGAAAGCAAGGTATGGAGAATGAATATTCAGTAGTCTCTCAAAGAAAGCAAGGTATGGAGAATGAATATTCAGTAGTCTCTAAGAGAAAGCAAGGTATGGAGAATGAATATTCAGTAGTCTCTAAGAGAAAGCAAGGTATGGAGAAAGAATATTTAGTGGTGTCTGGAAGAAAGCAATTCACCCATTTGTCTGCAATAGTATGTTTAGTAGTCATTCAACCAAGAAATATTACATTCTTTTTGGGGGCAGTGGGAGGGGTTCAGTTTTGATGAGATCCCGCACTGATATGAGGACCTCTCTTTAATTTAGTCTTTCATTAACAATCCCTGCTCAACATATGTCTGACTCTTCTCTTGTGTGATGGTTCAGCACCAGGCCCAGGGGGTCATTTATGATGAGATCCCTCACTGATATGAGGACCTCTCTTTAATTTTGTCTTCCATTAACAGTGCCTGCTCAACATCTGTCTGACTCTTCTCTGGTGTGATGGTTCAGCACCAGGCCCAGGGGGTGGGGGCATTTATGATGAGATCCCTCACTAATATTAGGACCTCTCTTTAATTCTGTCCACCATCAACAGTCCCTGCTCAACATCTGTCTCACTCTACTACTCTGTGATGGTTCAGCACCAGGCCCGGGGGGTGGGGGGGGGGCATTTATGATGAGATCTCTCACTGATATTAGGACCTCTCTTTAATTCTGTCTTCCATTTAACAGTCCCTGCTCAACATCTGTCTGACTTTACTCCTGTGTGATGGTTCAGCACCAGGCACCGGGGATGGTCTCTCACTGGCCCACGTTGCTTCCAGTGAACTCCGATTCACCCCGCCTCCCGTCTTTTGTTCTGCAGTCATTAGGTTGGTCGCAATGCAGATGCATTGTATGAAGGTAAGCTAAGCAGGCATAGTCTTACCGATACTGGATAATATAATTTAGTAACAAACTAACGTTTATGATTTATAGGTATTTGGTCGCAATAGCGATGCATTTTATGATGGTCAAGGAAAATTCTGCAGGCCAAAGTCGTACAGTTTGTGGATAATATGCTTTTACTTAAACATGTCTCTGAAAATACAATTGACCTGTTAAAATGTTTACATAGTAAAATGTTAACAAAGTAAAAGGTTTACATAGTTAAATGATTACATAGTAAAAGGTTTGCATAGTAAACTGGGATTGTCTGTACCGATTGGTTAGAAAGAATTCGTTAGCAATAAAGGTTGACACAATCTGCAATAATTAAACAATTCTTCGCAACAGCGTAACCAAAAACAATAAACGTAAGCCCAGATGCCAAGCATGATAAAGGAATTTTTTTTGCATGGCATGCTGCTGTTTATTCAGCTCGCATGGCCAATTTGCATGTCCTGCATGTCACCCTCATTTGCATGTTTAATAGCATGCCTGCATGGTCTCTTGGCATCTTTGCATCCCAAACACTATCACATGCCATGTCTCTGTTGCCTCGCTCGTTTTTTCAACGTTTTCCTTTTAATTTGGACATATTCCTATATTTGATAAGCAAGAGAGCATGTTAAATGATATGTGGATGTTATAGAATGTTCATACACTTTTTAAGGTGACCGCTACTACTATTAAAAGAGTGCATGAAGAATTCTCTCTTATGTAAGGTACGTGGAAAAGAACATAGCTTAGTTATGGATCACGATGAAATTTGCTCGTCAAATGTTCACAATTTGCCCTTTATATACATATTAACACCATTTTACCAAGATATTTTTGAAAGTTTTTGTTCCAAAATGTTAAATGCCAAGTCTTTCGTTGGCAATTTTAGTTTTCCTGTTTCACATGAGACTTGACCAAGTCTCTCAAGAGTATAATTCACCTCTGTTTGTATAGCCGTCTGCCGTAGTAATAGAGGGCAGTATGTAACAATTGCATTTGATGGAGCAAATCTTGTCGTGACCCGTACTTATATAGAGAATGATTCATACTCACTTTGATGGAATGATGTCATGATTTTTGGTCAGGAATGGAATGCCAATTTTTTACCCCCTACCCCTCTACACATCACCCTGTAATGACTGACCAGAATGCAACATGTACCAATTGCTATACGACGGAATGCTCTGGATTTATTAGCCTGCGTAGAATGCAGTGAATGCTACCGGGATTATATTATCCTCATTTTTGAAGAATGCCTGACAGTAAATGCTGTCGAGATTATCTGATTTACTACTGGCATGCAAGCTGCTGGAACCGAAATTACGTAGGCATGGAAACGATTTCTGTTGGTTGAAACAAAGCATGACCTTTGACCCAACATGGCATGTACTTCACTACTGCAACCAAAGGTATGAAATCTTTGAAGATACTTCAGGCATCTTGATTTACTGAAACTAAATCTAGTTTTGATGGGTTTTGTTTTAATATCAAAAGGATTCTTTTAACTTATATATTTAAGTCACTTATTTTGCATTTACTTGTCTCAACAAATGTTGTCAGTAACGACCGAGACATTTAGGCCTACTTGTAGGAAAATGTAGGACAATGCATAATGGATAGATTCACTTTTTATAACTTTTTTCTCATGTTTCCATTAAAGAGAGGGAAAATTTCTTGCAGAACCAATCACTGGATAGCAGCGCCAAAAAAATTCAAAGACCCATGTGAAAAATGTGTCAAGGGTGTACATTCTTTAAAAAAAACCAATGTTTGGGGGCTAAATTTGCTAATTGTAAAAACAAAAAAGGCAAGTGGATGAATTCTAACGTGAAATTTTTTATCTGAAACTTGGCCCTTTCTGGTAAAGCAAAACAAAAATCAATTTGTGCATTTCATATGTTTTGTTGGCTTTCAGATGTTCTTAAAATATGCAAATTCATGATGGTTCTGCTCAAGAAATTTTGTTATTCATAATAAGATGTTTTCATGTTCATTTTGCGATCATCCTAGATTCATTAATTGCTCTCATGTTTATCTAACAAGAAATCTCATTAATGTTTGTCTTTTAAAGTTAGCCTTGTTGCGTATGAGCACTTCCACAATATAAAGGTTAATGGAAGAAGGGTTAGGTGGGAGGGGGATGGATGGGGGGTGGGGGTTTGAGATAAGGGGGATAGGAAGGACGGTTCATTTATAATCAGCAGGTGTAAAAGGGTGTACATGCTACAGTGAGGAGGGAATTTTGGATTGTGAAACATGTGATTGTGATTGGAACTGTTTATGTTATACGTAACGTATCTCGAAATGCAAGAAAATATATGGATTAAAAAATATATAAATTTGAAATGTAAAGATTACATCTACAACTGGATTCTATTTTCATTTTATGCTTTGATATTTATAGTGATAAAATTTGCAGCTTGTAGCCATATCTGGAAGGGTTATGATAGTATTTACTTGGCATTAAGGGAGATTAAATTGTGGGGGGGGGTGGGTTGGAGGGGTGGGGGAGAAGTGGCGGAAGATGGGATTGGTGGTGCTGATTAGTCGTTGTTTTATTACTGTGGTATTTATTCCCTCACTCCCCTCCGCCAATCAAAGCATCAATACTGGATCAAGGCTAAGGCAAGTTACTTCAGAGTTATCAGAGAAGAAAAAAAGATAAAAGGGGAGTCTCAACTTCTCCTCTACTTTTTCTTTTGTCCCTGCTTTTCTTTTGTCTGTCTGTCTCTAAATGATTGTCTGTGTGTCTACAGTGTACTTAACCTATTTATTCCACCTTTTGACAGTTAGTAAAGTCTACATTTTTTCTTTTAAACCTTTTGATAACCTGCATGGCAGCTTATGAAGCATAATTTCATTTATCGATTGATTTACGTCCTTTCTATGCCTTGTGGGTTGTTTGCCCTTTTAACGGTGCTTTTCTCTCCACTGATAGACCATGGCATGTATTTCTTCATCGATCTGTGGTGTTCTTTTGATTTTGTCTCTATTGTTCTTTCAATTCTATTGAGCATTAATCTCTACCCCCTCCCCCTCCCCCTCCCCTCCCATCCCCATCCTAGAAAGTGACTGTTGCAAGACTACCATCTGTTTTCTGTTTCGTCACTATGTACTTCTTCACTCTCTATGACAGAATCCCTCCACATTCCTGGAGACAAGAAATTAAGTTATTACACTTCATTGTTGAATTTGCCCCCCTGTTTATCCCCTTATGTGAATAACGCCCTTGAAATTGTACATATTTGACATTTTCATCCATACTGATGACACCCCCCCCCCCCCCAACTGATGTATTGTCACGGCTTGTGGGACAGCTTGGAAAGCCAAAAGGATGAACAGTTACTTCAACGAACGCAATAAGAGTACCAAACTAAGGAGCGACTGCACAGGACAATTGCAATGACGTTGTCTCTGCAAGATAAAACCATGAGAAACATAATAATAATACTCCATGAAGTAACAAAATAAACCACCACTTATAAGACTGGCAGCGTTGGAGTAGAGTGTTACTTACCAAAACAAATAAAAATCTAGAAAGGAAATCATACTTTTCCTTCTCTAGGGAGTAGTAGGGCAGCTCAGCCTAATGCAAGATAAACAAGTACACACTTCTTTGGTGGCACAAATGAAGGGGGGGGGGGTGTGGGGATAGTTCTTTCTGGAAAAGTGTGCATGTGTGCACTGGCTTAGCTTTGGGCCTGCCTGTCTCAAAATGCAGATGTCAATATTGCAGAAACTTGATTTTGGACTCTACTAAGAGAAGAGGTTCTGTTTACAACAAGAGAATTACAATTGCACTCTATGGCATGTTACTACACCCTACTAAACCATTTGTCACATCTGCCCCTCCTCCCCCCCATCCCACCCTCACCCCCTCGTTTCACCCCCTTCACCAAACCCTTCTGTATCACACCCTTATGACTTTGTTCTGTTTATAGTATCATTACAGCATCAGCTGATTTATATCAGTCTTTCTTTTGCACAACATCATAGTGCTTTTTATTTCTGCACCCTTTCATCATAAGATTCTTATTTTAACCACAGCGCTCCCCTAGCAATCTTATCGTTGTCCTGCTTGTGATTATGTTGAAAACTATTTTCTTTTATGATCTTATCTTCTAATATCAGTTTCATAATATCTCTAAGTTTTTGAAAATTATTTAATATGTTTCAGCACTTTTTTTTAAAATTTTAATATGTCCACAGAATATTTTAAATTCGTGGAAATCAAGTCAAACTCAGAAGACTGATTTTTTTTGTGCTAACTTTTTGAAAATTTGTTAACAATAATATCCTGATCTGCTAGACTTCTGTGGCTGCTATTTAAGTAACAAGCATCTCTAACTACAGAAATGGTGAATCCAACTTACTACCAAGTTGGATAGCCAGGACATACCATACTTAAGGGCTTCAGAAATTTTGCCTATTGGCCCCTTCCTTTTCCCTTCTACTTGTTGAAAATATATCAATAACAGTAATGTCTAAAACTTGCTTTAAAGATGATCCTATTTCCCTCCCACTAGGAACAGTTTTTGTCCTCATATATCTTGGTGGTGCACTAGCTTTGTAACAATAAAACTCAGTGATCTTGCGTGTAACTCTACAATTTGCCTCCCCTCTCCTTGTTTCTGTTGATAAGAGACAGACAAATTCTTTGGAGATTACACATAGGTATTCTGCACGGAAGAAGCAGAGGCAAATCAGGAATTTTATAAAGATGGGCTTTTGCATAAAATGGTGAATGAATTCTGAGGCATATTTAAAAAAAATATTATGTCTGTAATTAGCTACAACTGTAAGGTTGTACTATTAAATATTTAGAATTTTTTTTGTTTTTGTTTGATGTTGAAAAACAAAGGGAGGTGGGGGGGTGGGGGGAGAGTGCTTACCTGTAGGTGTTGTCTAATTATTCCCTGGCTGAAATGTAAGAAATGAATCAAATACTTATTTCCAGCTAGTAAAATTTATGTTTTGCAGCAGGTAAGTTTTTATGAGTGAATCTTGAAGTATTAAGGATACCTTGCTATTGCAAACTCATGGGACCATGTTTAAGAAATTATAAAAAAGTTTCACTTTTTATAACAATAGTTTTTGGTTTATCAGTTAAAATCATTATTGGTGTTTACACTTGCTAGTTTAGACTTTATTCATGTTTGCAGTTTTGAGAACCTTATGTGATCTTTATAAATATAGTACCACTTTATAAAGATGGAGTTTTCCAAACAAGGAATTAACACAGGTAAATATGTGATTGTCATTAGTTTACAATATGTATGATCCTTTACTTGTCAGTCTTTTAAGAAAAATGTTGAGAAACATGGATCATTGTGATTCTGCTCAAACTGGACACAACATCCTAACGATGTACCGGTCACAGTCTTGATATGAGAGGAGTGGCCAGCCATGGGGTTAAGATCATGGGTAGTATCTGATCTTTTGAAAGTAATGTTACCTAATCTAAACATGAAATAGTCACGAGACTCTAACCGTGATGTAAGGGCTTGAGAATGGCATTGTCGGTTTGAGAATGACATCGTTGGGATAGGTTTTAGTGCCCCTTGTTTCTCCTGGAATGACCAACCTTTCTTTTTCATATATCTCTCTCCTCTTTTCTACTAACTTGATATTTCTTTAGGATCTGTACACCCTAGAGCAGGTATTCGGAGGAACCTCTCTCTTCAACTCTCCCGAACGTACCGAGACCATCCTCCTCTACATGGTCCTACCGCTGTGTCTAAGGGTCGGCTGTGGAAGGAAAGGTTAGCACGAATATTAAAAGCAGATAGTCACAGTATCTAGCGCCCTCTACCGTCCCAGGTAGTCACAGTATCTAGCGCCCTCTACCGTCCAAGGTAGTCACAGTATCTAGTGCCCTCTACCGTCCTGATTCACTCACCCATCGAGCAGTAACGAATGTGGAACTCCCATTCGTAAAGTCACAGCCAGTTTAGTACTTTACTGTAATATTACACTTTGTGACGACAAACTTAAGCACTGTTCTCATAAGAAGATGAAGGTTACGCTAGGTCATGGCACTAGGCTAGGCCATGCTACTGGGGTCAAACATGGCACTAGGCTAGAATATGACATCAGGCTAGGCCATGGCACTGAGTTGGGCCAAGCTATGGCAATGGGCTATCTCACAGTGCTGGACTATGCCATGGCACTGGGTTTATAGTCTCGGCCATAACAATAGACTGGACCAAGGCACTAACCTGGGCCATGGCACTAAACTGGGCCACAGCACTAGGGGAAGAATGGGCACTGGGCTTGGTCATGACATTGTTCTAGATAAGCCATTGAAATAGGCTAGGCTAGACCGTGACACTTGGCTAGGCTAGGTATTGCTACTATCGATGCTATTACATAGTTTTGGCATTATTTTGAAGTTCTACCAATGACAATATCTGTTTACCTTCCTAACTAAACATCTGTCTTTGATTCCTTAGATTCTCCCAAGATTAGGCCATCTGACGTTTCATTTTCACTCACCATGGTCCTATATGCACTGCTGCCACCTCATAAGCAGGCCCGTCCGACAGGAGGATCCTCAAAGGGCCACGGACACTACTCTTCATTCCAGGACCTGCCAAGCCACACCAGCGTCTCGTTCCGTGACGGGTCAGGAACGGTACCAGACACCCTCTATGAGGCTGCATTTCTAGGTAAATGTGGACGTATATCATTTTGCCTGCAGATTGTTGAAATAATAATGACATTTTGATCCAAGCCTAATTTATCGTTTTGTTGCAAAAAGTGAGGTTTTTAAGTGATGAATTCTTTATTTTGCTGTAAAATGTTGAAACGATGATTCTCGTAGTGCGATTCATCATCTTGTGGCAATATTTTGAATATAGTGAAAGTGATCAATTTTGCTTCAAATTATTAAAACAAAATATTTATTTATTTGGTCAATATAGAGTGCAGGTCTTGTTTAGTTTTTCCTAACATCCCTGATGTCACCCTTGGCAAACCAGTTTTAACCAAAAGAGATGCCTCTTCACTCTTTGGCAATTTCCAATTTCCTGTAATGGGTTAATAATCTGTTTGGCCTTTATTAATTAGGAACTTTTCATACTCATTTCCTTTACAGTCTTCATTGAAATGCCAACTTCCACTCCTGTATCTGCCACTTCCCTTCTGAGCATATATATTTTAGTTGTTAATACACACAAGTCCTAGCAACGTTTTCTTTAGCTTATCACAAATGTGGCCCAGTTGTCCGACCAAGCAAAAAAAATTAAAAATATAGCATTTCCAGTATTCCTGGTATATTCAAAAGTAAAAAAAATAAAGCCTGTCCTTTTGGGGAAGTAAGATTACAAAGGTAACCCCCTACACTCTCATACCTTGGCAGCAACAGGACTGCTATGTTTATTTGTGTACTATTAACTCAAAAATTAATATTTATGAAACTTGGTGCAGGATAAGCTGTAAAACAGTGCACTGCTGTGTTTGGTTAATAATAACATGAATAGATGTAATTTAGGATGGGAAGGTTTTAGGATTGTGTAAACGTCTCAAACTACAAACTGATACAGAGACAACAGAAACAGAGTGACTAAAGTACCAGGTTGTTTTTGGATACTAATTTATTCACAGGTGGGAAAATTTGGAATAAGGAGAAATTTCCCTAGCCCTATTCCTTGTCCTTAAATGAATAAATCAAGTACAACTTCATACAGAAAATCTAGCTTCTTGATGCATTAAAAAAGAAACTGCTAAATCCAACAAATTAATGGCATGTGCCCACAATGATCACGTGATGAACAGTGGTAATATATGGGTGAAAACAGACCATCCATTGGGTGGTGTATAATGTCATTATACCCAGAATTGTATGACTAATAAGGATTTCTGGAAGGCTCATTAAGAGGGCTTAAAGATCTGCCGTATAGATCGCAACTCTAGCACGCTATCATGGTAAAGTTTCTTGAGATTACGTAATCGACCTGCCTTGGTCGTAAGATGACCTCTTTTACCAATTAGTCTGCAACGCCTGCCATATATTTTTTCTTGTATGAGAGTCTTTGTGTGAATGCTGTATGATTAACTACACTGTAGACATGATCATATTCCACACAGTGTTAACACAATGAGCCTAATGGTGTTAAGAAGCTATGCAGGCTAATTGTAGCGCCTGCGGTCGATTTACGACCAAGGCAGGTCGATTACTTAATAACAAATCTTTCCTAGCTATAGCGTGCAATAATTGGAGCCAATAAAGCAGATCTTTAAACTTGAAGGGGCTTGCCTATCAAATGCCAATATTACAGTTAGGTGAGGGGATGATGAAAGACAATGCTGAACCCTGTGTGCAGTGCGATGGAATGTGTTAAGCGTATTAAAGGATGAGTTTATAGCAACGTTACGTACTCAACCATTGTCAAGTCTAACAGGAATTTTTTACTTACGTTAATAAGATATCAAAGCAATGCTTTCTTAGTTGTCATCATTTATTCCGTTCCTCTCAATTTCACAGGTCTTAAGATCCTGATGGTATGCTTTAAAAGTCAGTTATCGAGAGAGTGGTTCAGAATGGCTGCCGTGATTAAAGAGGTTGGCTCAAAAATGCTAGGTATTTACACTTATTTTTTTTTAATTTAAAAAAAAGTTTGCTTTGTTTTTTAATACTACTACATGCTCTGAATTAGACCTTGCTCCTGAATACTTAAAAATTGGATGTTCATTTTTTTTTCTCTAGGTGGGATAGCGCTGTGGAGTTTTCTTGATTTTGTGATCACTGTGAAGTCACCTCTCTATGTGCTACTGAAGCCATTCATAGCGTTCAAGGTAAGAGCTGGTACTGGTAGAGTGAGGGGAATGGAAGTAAGCTACAAAGAGACTCATAAGATATGTTTGTCTTAAATGTTAAATGACATCTCCATTGCTTGTGTTAGAACACTCTTATATCGCTTCTTAGTGTGGAGGACTGAGAACTGTGTGTGTGTGTGTGTGTACATGTTTTGTAATCTGACTGAGGACTTCAAGAAAGGAATACCAATTAAGTCCTCAGATGTCATTCAAAATGAACAACCATGTCCTCAGAAGAATTAACCATGTCCTCAGAAGGATTAACCATGTCCTCAGAAGAATTAACCATGTCATCAGAAGCATTAACCATGTCCTCAGAAGATTCACACACATTAGGGTAGAATGGGTTGGAGCCCCTTTTGTCTCTGCAGATGAGATGAAGTACTTCATCATTGTCATCAGCTGCAGCCAGCAATAAGTGAGTGGACTACACTCTGTCAATGAACTAATTTACTGTCACGACATATAGCTTTTGCGGTAATGCGATGTTAACATCTCTTAACACTTGTAACATTTATCATTGAAATAAAGGATGAAGGAAATTTTAGGGCCATTAAGTGAGTATACACGTTTTGATTTTACGAATGACACACGTGGTACGGGTGCATATCACAAGAGCAGACCAGTCTGAGTAAGAGAGGGGTGGAGGAGGGGGAGTGGGGGGGGGGAGGAGGGATGGTCACTACCAATCGGTGGTATAGTGAAGTATAATGGAATACATAATTACTTTTATGCAAGATTGTTTATCAGGTTTGGAATTTTACCTTTTCATAGATGATAAAGATGATTTGCGAGACGGATGCAGAGGTGATGCTCCAGCAGTATGTCGGACAGAAACTCAGAGGTCTTCACATCTTCAGTCCAAAGAGTAGAGCTGACATCATGTTAGAGCTTGCCAAAGAACTACAGCATCACAGAGATAATATGTTTGTTCCACGAGGTAAGATTATTGGAAAGGACCAATGGTAATTCATATGCTTCTAGTAAAATGAATGAGAGAATCGGATGTTGATTAGAAAGCTGACCAGGATCATTATATGAGCAAAGACAATCTTGCTTACAACTGGATTCAAAGCAGTGAACTTACAAGAACTAGTAACTTGCCTTCTCCCTCCTACTCCCCCCCCCCCCTTCCCCCACCACTGGCCCATGTTTTCCAATACCGGAAAGAGAGAAATGCTATCAAAACAATATTCTTCTTCTTTCTCTGTAGATCATGTGAAATTCCAAGACGAGAGAGTTGCTCTAGCCGAGCAGCGGACCGGGATTCAGATGGAGGAGATGGAGGTGATCTCTCCCTTCCAGCAGAGGAGCTCCATGATTAGCCGTCTGACTAGAAAATGTAAGTATTCAAAACTGGTCAGTCAGATATAAGATACGTTGGATTGGTCTCCACTGAGTCTAGTGGGTTTGAGAACAAGAACTAGTTAAAGGTCATGGACAAGAAGTGACTGTTATTATTTAAGATCTGCAAAGTTTTGATAATTCTCTGCTATGATGCACCTTGTTGTGTATTGAGTGGTATATGGGTGGATACTGATCCCTACTATACAAACATGCATGGATTTGTCATCAGATCTGATGGACTGATGTCAGCTAGTACCGTTTGTTATTATTGAAACAGGTCAATGAATGTTCCTTTCCTTGGGTAGTTACAGTATCTTATGATTTACAGACCTTTCTTAATACCCAACCAGTCCTTGAAAGTGATGATGTATGCTAATACTGGTTGGTATGAATGTTGGTATAAAAACAGCTGGTCAATAATTGTTCCAGTGATTTAAATAGCTGTAGTCTTTTCAAAGTAATGAAAGAAAAATAAAAAAATAAAAAATGGAGGTTTCGTCGATTAAAGATTAGAATTCGTGGACATTTTTGACCTCCTATGGTAATATATCAATGTCCATTTTGTACTCCCCGATCTTAGCTAAATGTCAACTGTGTGCAAACAGAATCTGAATCTTGAGAGCACTCACGCCTTGTTCCAAAGTCCAGAAAATATTTATATCACAAACTGAGAGAATAATATTCTAGCAGGAGATTCCAGAATATAGATCGATGGATCGTTCAGAAAAGCGACAGACATTTAGCCGGACAGCCGAGAAAGGGTAGCCCGCTTTGGCAGAGAATTTAAAAACCCATTTTTTTTCTTTGTCCCGATTTTCTGTCGCGACAGCCACGATCATGTCAAGGAAGAGTTCGACCCGTAGAAGCTTCAACCGTCTGTCGAGTAGACGCAGCTCCCAGAGAAACTCCCAGGGCTCCAATTCTGCCGTCTCCGAGACACTGGAGGAGGAGAACTCTACGGCAACGGAGGACGCTACAGATCCACAGTCCAGCGTCCTGCAGCAGAGCGAGTCCAGCATCGCCGAGGCGGAGGCTGAGGACAAAGTGGACTTTGAATCGCCGGTCCGAGTCTGGCGCAAACAGACCACCAAGAGGATCAGTCGCAGCACCAGCTCCAGACGCCACCGGCCCGAACCGGGTCGCGGGAGGGGTCTCTCTCTGATGGAGTCAAAGAGCGACAGCGTCCTACCGAGTGAGTGGATTCTTCATTGTAGTCCCAAGAGTGTCGTTGTGTCCTTTTTTGAGAAAATAAGCAAAAATGTGCTCTGTAGAGAAAGTAATTTATGTGAGATAAAGATTTGTTTGTAGCAGAGATTGTTGGACTTTTTGAATGAATGAGGTGCGACTTCAAGAATGCAGTGAGCCAAGACCAGTTGTAAGATGAGGCAGGTGTTGGGGCAGGAAGATGGATTGATGACATCTATTTCATGAGGTGTACACATTCATTTCTCTATCGCAAATTATTCATCTAAAGGGGAAATTGCTAGAATGTTTCATCGTACAGATGAAACCACAGCCGTGTGTGACAATTTCCTAATGGACTATACCAATTTTATACCGTCCACCCATAACATACTTGATACAAAATGTACTGAAAGTATGAAGAGTTCAATAGGATGTTCATAAATGCTGCCTGTGAATGCTGCTCATACTGTCATTAAAAGTGCTTTGAAGCTGGATATGAGGTACAGTCTAGAATAAATTTTCCCAACTGACGAAAAAACATGCATATTAAAGAGCAGAATTGATGCAACCTTCTCTGGTCAACAGTAAAGTTGGCCTTTGGTTTCGGGAGAGTATATTTTGTTTTTATCCTGTCTGCTAAGTTGGTTAAACATTGTTGGTGGATGGTTTTTGCTCTGTTGACCAGACATAGTTTTAAAGAAATAATTTAGAAATGTTATAACAAAAGAGTTGTGTAAATATCAACACCTGACAATTTTGTGTATTGTTTTAATATGAGTCTCTGCCGCATGATTGGTTCCTTTGCATCAGTTCCTCCTCGGTGGATATATACTGTATACTAACACATGGTCTGCTCAATCCTAGGAAATTAACTAAGCCTAGTTTACAAATCAGCAGTGGTCATCATTTGTACGATAAAGAGCAATGACAGAATTGAATATCTTCTCAGATATTTGAAATGTAACATTACTTCATCTCACCGTACAGAAACTCTCTTAGAGAAAACAGACGACACTTCAGCGGAAGACTGTTCTACAGAGCAGAGTCACCTATTATCATCTACAAGGACCCAGGGCCCCACCAGCGATACTGATGAGGACCTAGAGAACCAGCAAGAGAGGGTCCACCTGCTGGAAATGGCTGAACCAGAGGCCACGCCCACCGAAGCTACAGCCTTAACTCATGACACCAGAGTGTAACCAGCCAGCCATCACCATCTACTGCTATGTCAAATAAGCAGTGTGAAAGAACATATGCTAACCAACAATTATAAAGACGAAATCATGTTAATCGTATATTATCAATATTATTATTATTATTTTGAGAATATGTAATATCATATTGCTTCAAGGGGAAGGATGGGAGGATCTTCACTAGTAACCTTTTGTAACTCTCTTCATGATGTCATTATGAAATTAAAAACATGGTTGTAACTATAAACTTAGACCCAGGACCGTCTGATGTTAAGAACTTTGAAACATGATATCAGACATTTTTAAATCCCACACAAAGTCAAAAGACAAAGCAAAGTGTCAAAAGACAAAGCATGTTGTCAAAAGACAAAGCAAGGTGTCAAAGGACAAAAGCAAGGTGTCAAAAGACAAAGCGAAGTGTCAAAAAACAAAGCAAGGTGTCAAAGGACAAAAGCTAGGTGTCAAAAGACAAAGCGAAGTGTCAAAAGACAAAGCAAGGTGTCAAAAGACAAAGCAAAGTGTCAAAAGACAAAGCAAGGTGTCAAAGGACAAAAGCAAGGTGTCAAAAGACAAAGCGAAGTGTCAAAAGACAGCAAGGTGTCAAAAGACAAAGCATGGTGTCAAATACAAAGCATGGTGTCAAAAGACAAAGCAAGGTGTCAAAAGACAAAGCAAGGTGTCAAAAGACAAAGCAAGGTGTTAACACCAAACTTTAAATCTAAAGCATTAGTAAACTTGTGATGTCTTTTTAAAGACTTGTTTTAGTCCTCCTACAGTATATTAAAGGTTATAAATAGCCCAAGGATCTCCTTAAGTGAAAATAATGGCTTTTAAAATGTTAGTATGTGGAAGCTGTTCATTTTTAATTTCTCTAATACAAACCTTTATTTGATAATATAAAGAGATTCAAATTGATAGAGTACAGTAACTAAATGTATTACTTTGTTTTCTTTTCAAATGATTATTATGCATCAAATCTTAATACAATATTAATAGTACTGCTCGTTTTATAATTTGAATAATGTTAAAAGTGATCAACTTTCTTTTTTTTTTTTTTTTTCTGTCTCGTGTGTGTGAACTGTATGGCTTGTTTGTATGCATCAAATGTAGGATTTGAAAATGACTGAAAATGGTTGAGAATATTATTGAAAAGGAATGTTAATTGAACTGGACCAAATGTACTAGTGGAAACATGCCAAAAGTGATAATTTTATATATATGGATGAGGGGGATGTGTACAGCTGCCATATTTATAAGAAAAGACAAATCTAATAAAATTAACATCAAAAATCTGCATTCTGCTTGGATATCAATGTTCTATGCCTACATTTTTGTTAAAGATATTTAGAAATACACAAAACGGTGTATTTCATTCATCAACTTTTAAAGCCACATTAGTACTTCAAGGCTATTATCTCTTTCTATTTTTGGCAATTTATACTTTTTGTTTTCTTGTTTTTTGCTTCTTGTTGATTTTTGCAGTTAATATTTGGCATTTCTTGAAAACGTTTCTAAAATGTGAAGCATGACAAAGAGGAAAATGTGTTTAAATCAGTAGTACGTGAATGGGCTAGTATTATCAAAATTGTTATTATTTTCCTTTGTCAACATATATTGGAAGAATTGTGACCTAATTAATTGTTGGTGATGGTGTTTTAGGAATAAATTTGTCGTTGATGACAAATATGTGCTTGTGTGCATGCATTTCCAAATTTGAACCTTGATATTTTGGAGCAACTTAATTGTGTTTTCCACCCTATATTGGCAATCAGTAGTATGAAATTTAGAATACAATTAGATCATGGAGTAATGTTAAAAAAAATTAGTGTTTTGCCATGCAGTGGTGACTACATCTCAATTTTCCTTGGACTAATGCCAAATCCCACTTCTGACACCATATAATCACATAAAATCCCTCTTCTGACACCATATCACACAAAATGCATGGTATCAGCAGCATGATTTTGCTTCAGTCAAGGTATAGAGAAGAACTGATTCTTTGTTTTGCAACCTGGTGCTGTATTTTGGGTGAAACTTGCTTCTTAATGGCATTTCTAAATGCTGAGTAATGTACAGGAATTACTCTTAATACAACAATGGTGCCGTAAACATACACCATTGAGCAGTGCTACCCAACATATATGACTAGCCAACCTTTAGGTGGTATCATGATGGGATCATTATTCGCTTGCCTATAATATATGTGTAACCTAAGTACCATAATTTTATACTTTAATATATCACTTTAATCATAGATGGTCTGTTTTTTTCGTTTATACCCTGAGAATTTTAAAGATATAAATATTATGGCAGTGCCAATTTAGGAGTGCATGGTGCTTAACTATTGCGGAGGGCTGAAAAATGAGTGTGCATGTTTGGTGGATATTGTATGACAGGTTTTCATTACACTCTGCTAAACCAAATACGTTTTTGTGTCTGTCTGCCTGATTTGTCTTTACTTGAAATGTAGTTACTATCTTTCAATCGTCTGCTTCATTGAAAACTACTTCAGGGACTAGTTTGTCTCTCTAGGTTTGCAGGAGATATTATGAAGTAAAAGAAACAAGTGGTTAGTATTCCATGTTTACATTGAGCAGTATCACAAGTAACACAAAAAGGGGGGGGGGGGTCGGGTTCTTTATGGACGTGGGATGGGATAGGGAAATTCTGATCTCCTTTCTAGGACTCGTAGATTTCTAGGGGTTCTCCTCACCCTGAATAAAGCAAGGGGGTGGGGGGGGCAGAGGGAGGGAGGGAGGGGTTAACCACCCGCAACTGACAGATGCAATATCCTAGTGTACAGTATATCAATGTATAACTTGTACCATACAACCTAAACAGTTGAAAATTATGCAACACTGCTCGCCGAGATAGTCAGTTCTCATTCGCAATCAAGCAACGATGTTAGCCTATACTAAAGTATGATTCTCATTGGACAATCCTTGCTATAGCGCTTCATACTGTATCTATTTCAGGGGCGTATCCAGGATTTTCTAACCCGGGGGGCGCAAAGTACTATCTAAGCGGAGCGCCACCATCTTGGCGATGTCTTAGCGTTTTTCTTCTGCTCCCTCCTTTTCTCCCTTTCTTCTTTTCTCTCTTTCTTTTCCCTTCCTTCCTCTCCTTTCCTCCTCTTTTTTTCCCTTCTTTTTTCTCTTTCTTCTCTTTTCTTTTTCTCTCCTCTTTTTCTTACCCGGGGGGCGCACGCCCCAACGCCTCTCCCTGGATACGCGCCTGAGAGTGTATGTTCAGCTGGCATTCACTAGCCAGCCATGTAGATGATGAAGGGGGCTAGTAGTCCCAATATTGTGATATTGAGCCTTATGTTGTGGGCGGAGGTCATATATTCGTTGAGTTCACCAGGGGTCAAATTGTGGAAACCATTGTTCATCACAATATTTTAACAAGGACAGATGTCATATTTAGTATTTTGATGTATCACATTTAGTAGAAGAAGCCAGTTGTCAGCCTCTGTCATTGTGAATTATTGTTTGTCACATCACACTGCTTTTCACTGTATTACTAAGATCAAAATGACATCTATATGATCACCGTTTTATCTTTGTAACCATAACTTTGAAACAGCTTTGAACGATGAAAGGATCTAATTGAAATGGAGTTATATTGTGAGAATTACCGTATACACACAGTCTCTATATAAATTACAAAGCCACTATCGTTTATGCTAAAGAATCGATTACAGTCCGCGAGACCGAAGGTCCGCGAGACCTTTTAATTTCGGTCTCGCGGACCTTCGGTCTCGCGGACCTTTTTTTATTTTCGGTCTCGCGGACCTTCGGTCTCGCGGACCTTCGGTCTCGTGGACTGTAATCGAATATGTATACAGGCAGTATGAACCCACCTGAAGTTAGCAGGATATTCTGCTAGCAGGATATTCTGTGTACAAAGTCAACGTGGAAATTTGGGAGTTGTAGCGTGTACAAAGTCAATGAGAAAACTTTTTTTGCCAGGGTGACCAGCGACATGTGACAAATAAACGCTAGATTTGCAACAATAAAACCCCAGAAAACACTAACTTGTGTACTGTTTCGAATAATTCGTAGCACTGATTCATATGATGGGTGGTCAAGTGTTTTAACGGTTTATCATGAAAACGTGTTAAAAGTGGTAACATTAGTATGTTTCTAAGACTGGCGTCCGATTACAGCCAAATTGCATAACCTTAACATATTTATGCCGGATCAAAAAAATACTGCATTTTGACAGATACGACCCCTGGCTCCCTAACGATACATCTTGACCCTCTCATTGCCGTCCGTTTTCCCAATGCAGGCTCTTGTCTTTCGATAGTCATAAAATCAGTTCAGTTCTAAGACTGGCTAATTACAGTCAAATTGCATAAGCTTAACATATTTATGCCGCGCCAAACATACTAGAATTTGATAGATACGACCCCTGGCTCCGTATCAGGAAACATTTTGTACCCCTCATTTCCGTCCGTATCCCCAAAGAGGGCCCTATTCTCTCGATAGTCGTAATATCAGTATTGTACTAAGACTGTCTAATTACAGTCGAATTGCATAAACTGAACATATTTATGCCGGACCAAACATACTGGATTTTGATAGATACGACCTCTGGCTCCCTAACAGGATACATTTTGACCACCTCATTGCCGTCCGTATCCCCAAAGAGGGCCCTATTCTCTCGATAGTCGTAATATCAGTATTGTGCTAAGACTGGCTTATTACAGTCAAATTGCATAAACTGAACATATTTATGCCGGACCAAACATACTGGATTTTGATAGATACGACCTCTGGCTCCCTAACGGGATACATTTTGACCCTCTCATTGCCGTCCGTATATCCCCAAAGAGGGCCCTATTCTCTCGATAGTCGTAATATCAGTATTGTGCTAAGACTGGCTAATTACAGCAAGGGCGGCGGAACCGGGGGGGGGGGCACAGAGGGCACGTGCCCCCCACTTTTCCTCAGGTTAAAAATGTGCCCTTTTTCTACATAAAAATTGAGGTGTCTCAAGTTAGCAAGAGGCCAGGGAACCAGAATGAACACTCGGGAAGGGCCGTTTCCGGCCATCTGAGGGGTTTGTAAAACCAAAAATGTTCTTGTACGCTCCGCGCCAACTGATGGTGGCGCTCCGCTCAGATAGTCGTGCATACAACTTTGCAAATCCTGGCTTCGCCTGTGGGTCAAACTCGAAGCTATCTCGAATGGAAAAAAAATTGTTAAGATATTAACAAGAAATAAACTCTAATTCAGAAGATTCCTACATTAGCAACTAGCATGATTTCACCTCATTTTGTCTCAAAAGAAAACTTGTTCCTTGTTTCCCAATTTGCACATTGGATATTGCAGTGCTAGTATGCGTTTTTCATTAGGGGGGGGGGGACGGGGCGTTGATGGAGTGATGTGTATACGCAAATAAGATAATACAATAAGAGTTATAAAGGGTACTAAATATAAGGCTGCATCGGTCCAATCGAATTTCTGCAAAGTGCCCTTTGATGTCGGTGCCCCCCAGATTAAAAGTGCTTCCGCCGCCCTTGAATTACAGTCAAATTGCATAAACTGAACATATTTATGCCGCACCAAACAAACTGGATTTTGATAGATACGACCCCTGGCTCCCTAACAGGATACACTTTGACACTCTCATTGTCGTCCGTATCCCTAAAGAGGGCCCTTTATTTTCAGGTGAAACATCGCAAAATAATATTTCAGTAACTAAAATGTTTTTCAAATTAAGGGGCATACTAAATCACCTTTGTAATACGAAACACTATCTTATTTGAAATAACCAGAGCGCGTAGGGCGCCAAAAATATGTTGATTTATTTTTAGATGAAAATGTTGCAATTATAATGTTTAGGTTAGTAATAGGTTTTGCTAATAGATTATATTAACTCAGAATTGTTATATGAAACACACACTGTTACAGGCACTATGCAGAGCGCGAAAATTTGGGGGTTATTTTGAGGAAAAAATCTTGCAATATGATGTTGCAGTAAGTATAAAGTTTTTAAAAGGATCATATTAAATCATTTATTGCATTACAAAAATTCGTGTTATTAATGGAGAAAATGTTGCAAAATAATATATATATATATATATATATATATATATATATATATATATATATATATATATATATATATATATATATATATATATTTATATATATATATTTATATATATATATTTATATATATTATAACCATACCTGTTTAAGCAAAACATGAACTTCCTCGTCACTAAGTCCAAACATGTATCTCTGTACTCTTTTCCTCCTGTTCCGCTATAAGTTGCTGCACGTCGTACGGGTTCGAATAAGCAATTACAAGTTGTACGCCCTTCAGTGTGCATTCAGTACTCACACTCACTTTCCCAAATCTATGCTAAAAATTTTCTTTCGGAAAGTTTGTCTGAAAAGTTTGACTACCTGAAAATAATCTATTTTTAGTGTCGTTACTCAGATGTGGAACATACAGTTCAAACCAGGCAAATGTGAATAATTGACATTTGTAAGACCATCTTTGTTCAGTCGGAAGGAAGTGTGTTTGTTGCAAACTTATAAACATTTAAAGAAGTCAATAATTTGTTAACACTTATATCGGTGTTATAACTCTATCCAGTGGCGTTGGAAGGTACCTTTTTTTGAGTGGGGGGGGGGGGGCTGAAGACTGATGGCCGGCCTGGGGGAGGGGTCTAAGGGGAGGGGGTGTTTTTTAGCATTTTCAGGTGGCCTCAGATGCAATTTGGTGCAATATAGCACACTTCAACACCCACTCCATTTTGTAAATAATTTTGCATTTTCACCTGGCCTTAGATGCAATTTGGTGCTCCAAATGAGATTTTGTTCTCATTTGGAAATCAAAAAGGAGTTTTCTGACCTGCGAAGCGGGGGGGGGGGGGGATGGCGGAATGATACTTCCGCCCCTCCATATTTTTCACTGGGGGGCTGGCGCCCCCCAGCCCCCCGGTTCGCAGGTCAGAAAACTCCTTTTTGATTTCCTGGGGTTTGTTTTAACCCTTTTCAAGGGGGCGAGAAAGACATCACTTAAAGTTTTATAATAATACCTTTTACGGTTTTAGAAATATAACACTCAATTCTGGTTGCATTTAACTCTTTTCAAGGGTTTATATACACTTTGAAAGTGTTGAGATTCATTATTTTTCATTAAACAAGTGTTTGCCCAGTATTTCAATCAAGATATTGCATGGTATTCAACTGAAAAATGCGAATATGGAATAACTTTCTGTTTGCAACACATTTTAATATCAAAATCAATTAAGAACAATAAAAGTAAAGCAAGTGATCTTTTGTGAAAAACACTGTAACATAGCAATACAATTTAAAAACAATAAACGCTCCTTTTAAAATGCATGGCAATATATGAAAACTTTAACACGTGGTGGGGGAATATGCTGATGCTGTATTACGGAAATGTATACCTTTGCAGATAAAGCTATTCTCTTACATTAATCATTAACATAAAAACATTGTCCATAGTACAAAAATAGTACTTTCCTAACACCGTAATGTTTCTTAAAGTCTCAAAAGCCACCCCCCCCCCAAAAAAAAAAAAAAATCTCACTTTCTTTCTAGAGTCATCACACTGAAAAACCTCTATCTAAAGTTCTAGTCACCAATTCCAATTTTGTACCAGTGTAGTAGTAGTAGTGTAGTACATTAGTGTACAATAGTGTAGTACAAAGTACAATAGTGTAAAACAGTGTACAATTCCGTACAATAGTGCAAATTCCGTACACATTAAGACTTTATTTCACGGTCTCTCTTTACGTACTACCTTTTAACTCTCTCACAGAACTCCCAAACCAAATCTACACTAATATACATATATAAAGCTCAAGAATGTGCGAATATTGTAAGATTATCAAACGATAGGGGACACTCTCCACTGCATGATTAAATACAATAGGCCACCTAAGGTTCAGGAATTAAGTTATACAAATACGTGTTGTCACCTAACACTATGCCGTTATTATGAACAGAAGAATAGTTTCTATATTGTCGCTATTTTGTACTATAACATATTCCCAGTCTCACTTTTTAGACACTGTTCTTTGTATGACGACGTGTTAGGCGAAAATATTCAACACGTTTCATAGTGCAGACCATGGGCGTCAGCAGGTTTCAGAAAGTGAGGGGGACACTATACTATCTAAGCGGAGCGCCACCATTGGTTGGCGCGTAGCGTACCAGAAAATTTTGGGTACATAAGACCCCCTAGATCGCAGGAGACGGCCTTCCTGAGTCGTTTTTAGTTACATCAGAACCAGATCTGTGAGGAGAAATTTTGTCTCACAAAACTAAATTCCGACAGAAAGTACTGGTAGAAAGATGCCGTTCTGACACCAAGGGAAACGAATTACACAGCGTCCATCTCAAACGAAATATTTTCGGTAGTTTGGTATCATATAATACCCTGCATACAGGCAGAATACTGTCTGTAGGGCCTAAAATATATGATATTACCTTCCTGGTGGGGTCTTCGACTTGTTTTCAAGTTGAAATGCGTCGTTTTCTCTGATTCACAGTGTAGGGCAAGGGGAATTCCATTTCTGGCGAGAAGGGGTGCTTCCACAAAACACTCTAAAACATCGTTCAAACATCGCACAAACTTTTATCAGAGGTCTCGGACGAAGCGGGGAGGGTGAATATCGGAGGAAGGGGGATAAAGGGCCAAGCACTGTTCTAATTTCCAGTGCAATTTATTGATAATGATTCTTAAGTTAGATTCTACTTGAATCAGCTCAGCAATTGTGATAGAAAATCGCGCATATGCATGTGATTTTTTTAATAACTGGTCTGAAAAGTGGGGGGGACAAATGATATGATATCCCCTCCACTTTTGAAAGTGGGGGGGACATGTCCCCCCCGTCCCCCACCTGTTGACGCCCATGGTGCAGACCGTGAAAGAGCTAAAACATCGCAGCAAATGTCACGACCTTGCAGAGAATATAGTTACACAATTGTAATAGAGTATTCCACCATCAGAGAATACGAGCAGCGATGAACAGCTAGGCAGTGAGTGTTTTCGGCAAGTGCATACATCATCCAAGTAGCGCACACGTACTTTTTTTCTACCGGGACTTTCCCGATACAGCCGACGTTTACAAGCTTTTGAAAAAGTCAATGCACTGCGCAAGGTAAACCAGGCAGTTGTTGAACAACTCCCTGGGTAAACATCGTTCGTATCTGAAAAGCAATACTTTGTGTGGTACGACTTGTCGCGGGGCGGGGTTACGAAAAAAATCCTTTAAGTAAAACCAATCGTTCATAGTTTCCAAATTGAAAGCAAAGCAAATGGAAATCTAAACGTATTATTCAAGCAGATTTGCAGACTTTGTGTTCATAAAATTGTTCTAACAACTTAAGTTGTTGTCAAAGCAACATGTATATCTTTCACATTTCCTATTTTCTAATACAGAGTTCAGCAATATTCGTAGTGAACGTATATGTGGAAGGTTCTGGTGTGCTTTTACGAGAGTTCTGCTTATCGATTAGGCTTTGTAGGTCTAGAACAGTGGTTATCAAACTTTTTTAGACGACCGCCCACTTCAACCATCTTGAACTGTCCCAGTGTTTATGTGGGTACAAAATTGCAATAAAATTTACATATGACCCCGTTGCTATTGACCATTTATCTTAAGGGTATATGCGATGACATAAGTTCTCATACTGGGCAACTTCCTATATTAATATTAAAGAAAAACATTTGATAGGACACTTATTGCAGGAGTTTTTGAAACGAAAGATCACTATAACATACACATTTGACCCCGTGACTTTTTGACATTTGACCTTAGTTACCGTGTTCACCACAAATGTTCATCTTCCTACCCAAGTTTGAGGAATGTTGACTCATCCTGTAAGGATTTGAGTGACACAGAATTATGAACTAATATGTACATTTGACCTTTGACCACGTGAACTTTGTCCTTAATTACCATGTTAATTCCATTTTTAAATAACCATTGCAGTAGCATTTTACCTGTGAATGCGTCATGTCAATTCAATATCCACCGTTTAATTAAATTCACCTCTGACCTTTTCGGTATATATATTGGACGAAATCGGATCAGCGGCGTATGGGAGGAGTTTTGAGAATTACCGTTCTAGCAGACACACACACACTATAGATAACATACAGAGGGACAGCCCTCCCCAAGATATGGACTTCTGGTCACACTCGATTAGCTCACCATGGATGTTCCCCTCACAGCGAGACGCGCTACTCACTTATTATTACCACTATATCCGTTACTATGGCAACTGATCAACGAATTACGACATATCATCCTCCCTTTGGGGGTAATGAGATAAAGCAATAAAAAAGAGTGTTCTCGTCGGTTTTAATATTCTTCATCAATTCAAGCAGGTCACTTGTTCCTGCACTTGAATCCTTTATTAACAATACTTAGTGAGATAGTTGAAACAATACTTATTAATATACATTTATATATATATATTTATGAAGGATATACAATTTTGTCAACGCCACGCTACACTAATTCTATTGTACATTGTTGACGAAACAAATTGTGTTGACAGATAATCCCTCGCGTCGCACATGGACTATAAACCAACAAATGACATTACATACTTGTAATTAACACTGTAACACAACCAAACTGCATGTCGAGGTTATAGAGTATAGGGGTTATTTTATCGGTCAGTTAGTTTGTAATACAAAAATAAGAAGAACATAAACAATTGATACATGACATTTATAGCACGTCTGTACCGGTCCATAGCTTTTGTTCTCTGTACGCGTGGTGGCAACGGCTATAGTTGGAGTATATATGGTGTTTACTTTTGTCAAATGTATCAAACTTGTAGTGTTAACGTTTGAGTTTTTAGCATGCAAGGATCTGGTCAAGATAATCCCTTAGGAATTAGTTTATTGCGCAGAAGCTGAAATAAATTTATAAGACAATCGATAAGAAGTGACCTAAGTAAATCAAAGGAAGCAGCATAATAAGTCACCATTAAGTAATTCTGTATTTGGTTTATTTTTCAGCGATAAGTAAACGCCATATGATCAAACGTTCCTTCGAATTAAGTTTAATTATTCTTTGTCTTTTGGGCAGACTCTTCAACGCATCACCTTTAACTATAACGAAATCCGACCACGTGCAACTGCCATCGGCGAGGGAAGAATGCCACGTTGTACACAGCAAGTTAAATACATGTAACAAATTACCAAATTATTTCTTACATGAGAGCAGGCGAAGAGATTTCAACCAATCCATCATCAATTTCTGGTATATTCAAAAAGCTGGAGGATCGACCGTTGCACATTGCATGGTTAATATGGTAAAAGAATTAAACTTGCCTGAGACGTTTCACGGAGGACCTTCTTGTAAAAAAAAGGACGGAATGGTAGACAGAAGTGCTTACTTTACTAACGTGTCTCTTAATCACCCAATCGTAAGAGGATATGGTACGCTAGGGTTATGTGATTTTATTCACGAAAAAAATTACCACGAGAGATCCAGTAGAAAGGGCAGTGTCTAATTACTTCTTTAATCGACAAATTGCATCACAAATGGGACATACAACAGGTGGGTTCGCTAAAGCTCTCCAACATAATATAACAGAGTGGTTGAAGCAAGGAGGGTCAGTGACATTGCAAGGGTTTGCAAACGAATGGCGACTTGAGGAGCAGGCGCGGCGGAACGGAAAAATTATTGGGGGGGCTAATGTGTGGAGACTATCTAAGCGGAGCGCCACCATCGGTTGGCGCGGAGCGTACAAGAAAATTTTGGGTTTTTTGAAACCCCCAGATGGCCGGAAACGGCACTTCCCGAGTGTTTTATGCTGCGAATACCTAGCCCTAAAATATGGGTCTCAAGCCTGCAATTTCTCAGATTGCACGTAAAAGTCTGTAAAAACATTGTAATTTGTATATTCGATGGTGTTTTAAGAGAGTAGCTATTACTCGTAGTGTACTCGCAAAGACGTTTTTGAGTGTAGTAAGGGCAGTGGCGGAGCTAGGGGTATTGGTCAGGGGGGGGGGCAAGAATGGTCTGTAGGGGCGCTTTCGACACTATCTAAGCGGAGCGCCACCACAGGTTGGCGCGGATGAAAATTTTTGAGTAAAGATACTCCCTAGATTGCAGGAAATGACCCTTTCCGGTCCTTGCTAATTTGCAGATAAACGGAGAATAAATAGGTGTCGTCGCCATTTTGTCGGAAAATTACACCAACAGAATATGACAAATGTCAATAGGTATATAAGAGCGCAATAAAATAGTCAATAATCGCGAATAAGTAAAAAGTAGTGAATAGCTGAAAAGGGCGCCAACAGTCCATTTGAGTCCGTCAGGGGGGGGGGGGCATCCTCCCCTGACTGTATATATGGACGCTCCGCCACTAAGTAAGGGGATGTTGGAGAACTGGCTGAAATGAGGAAAGTCATTGGCCTAAGACGAAGTTGTGTTACGCTTACCGGTACTCACACTAACTGCTTCCACTTTTCACGGGGCGTGAAGACGCGGTTGGGGTGACAATGTGGTCTATAGCCAGGGGACGGGCCGAGGGTCCCCAACAATTACTAAAATTATTACACCTATATAGTATACGTGTGCATCGGACAGAATGACAAGTATGCAAGAAAAATGGGCAGATGCACGATTCGGAGCCTTGGTAAATATTGGGGGGGCTTATCATGCATTTGCCCCCTCAACTTTTTCATTGGGGGGGCTGAGCCCCCCCAAGCCCCCCCCCGGTTCCGCCGCCACTGTTGAGGAGATAGGAAATTCGCAAGAGATTTGCAAAGAGCAAAGAAGTTCTATTATCGAAGCAAGGGATGGCGTCTCGTCGACGGGTTTTTACAGAGCATCATTGATAACATGGATAGGCATTTTTCTGTCATTGGTATAACGGAGGACCTGGAAAGTACTTATGAAATATTAGAGTTTGTTTACGGATTACCGTTTACGAAAACGTGTATCGGTTTACACATAATGAAAGGCAAATACGATAATATAACTCATACGAAGCAGGAAACACTCAAGGAAGACGCAAAACGACAACTTATGGAGGACGAGGAGGTTATGAAATTACTTCAATTTGATATTCTCATTTATCAAAGAGCAAAAGAAATATTTGATCAACAGAAGATAATTCTAGAGAAATATAAACAGGTATACAACTAAATACGAAAACGAAGAAGAAGGAAAAGAGTTCGCTTGCCTACAGATTGCATAAGCGTTAAGTTTAGACTAAATAGTTCAATGTCTTTATCACACTTTAATTGTGAAGTGATATTGATTTTAAAGATATGCTCCTTTTTGTTATATTGAAAATCAGCAACGACTATTCACAGCAACATGATAATAGTTTATAAATGTTACTAAACTTATTTAGAACCAAGGTTTTTGAAAAGTTGGATGTTGTAAAGAAATGTCCTAAGAATACTTGAAGAGTTGTTGCTAAAAGAGGTAATACTTTACGAGTAAACAATAAACGTATGACGTAACTGTTATATGTTGGACGACAATTAAAACAGGCAGTTTCCATAACAACTCCCTGATTAAAACTAAGGAGTTCTTTGTAACATCAACATGGAAACGACATAACTTAAATGTTCTTGCACTTATTTAGAAACAGGATGTGTTGGTTGAAAGTAAAAGAGGGATATCAAAATAATATTTAAAGAGTTGTTAGGTGCTTGGAGAGGTGCTATTTTACGAGTAAACAATATACATATGACGTCACTCTTATACGTTGCACGACAATGAAAATAGAGCAGTTTCTTGTCACAGCAAGATGATAACATAATTTAAATGTTCTTGCACTAATTGTATATAGGCATAGGCGTAGGAGGCGGGGGGGGGGGCTGGGCTGGGGGGGCTGCAGCCCCCAACCAATTTATTTTGAGAAAATTCGGGCAATATGCTGAGACTTTTTCGGGCACCTACTGAAAGAATAATAATTTGCAGTGTGTTTATCAAATTTTGTGGTGAAATTTCGGCAATATGCTTAGAACTTTTCGGGCACCTACCGGAAGAAGAATAATTTGCAGTGTTTTTCATTTTTTTTTTTTGGTGAAAATTCGGCAATATGCTGAGAATTTTTCGGGCATCTACTGAAAGAATAATAATTGGCAATGTGTTTTTCAATTTTGTGGTGAAAATTCGGGCAATATGCTGAGAATTTTTCGAGCACCTATATACTGAAAGAAGAATAATTTGCAATGTGTTTTTCAAATTTTGTGGTGAAAATTTGGGCAATATGCTGAGAATTTTTCGGGCACCTACCAGAGGCGGAGCGTCCATACAGTCAGAGGGGGGGGGGGTGCCCCCCTGACGGACTCAAATGGACTGCTGGCGCCCTTTTCAGCTTCTTACCACTTTTTACTTATTCGCGATTATTGACTCTTTTATTGCGCTCTCAACTACCTATTGACATTTGTCACATTTTGTTGGTGCAATTTTCTGACAAAATGGCGATGACACCTATTTATTCTTCGTTTATCTGCAAATTAGCAAGGCCTGGAAAGGGTCATTTCCGGCGATCTAGGGAGTATCTTTACTCCAAAATTTTCTGTACGCTCCGCGCCAACCTGTGGTGGTGCTCCGCTTATAGATAGTGTCAGAAGCGCCCCTACAGACCATTCTCTCCCCTCTGACCAATACCCCTAGCTCCGCCACTGGCACCTACTGAAAAGAAGAAGAATTTGCAATGTGTTTTTCAATGGTTAAACTTATATTATTATTATTATCATTATTGCTGTAATGACTTCCCCGATAATTCTAACCAATATGGAAGGGTAATAACACGGAAAATAATTTTATGTTATTGGCATGTGATGTAATAACCGATGAATGCCTATATGATATGCTCATTTACATGTGGAATGCGCGCGAAAATTTTGCTTATTTTTTCGGGCAAGTTGTTACAGCCCCCCAAAAACAAATAAGGCTCATACGCCTATGATTCCAAAGATTAAATTTGTTTGTCCATTGAACCAATGTTGAATATAGCATCACTGCAGAGAAATAAAGATGATTAGGAAATTAGGCCGCTTAAGAGGAACTATTCCAAAATAACATTGCCCTTTTTATGGGGTAGAAATAGTTATCAAGAAACTAAACAATGTTACTGTGCCATTGCTTAGAATGCAGGTAAATACATAACTGACTTAAAAAGTCAATCGACATCAGAAACAGGGTCTACTGGGTAAATGCTTCCTAATCCACGATAAGAAAAATGACCCAACATAGGTTCAAGATACAAGGAGGGCTCGGTATGCTGCTTCCCTGATTCCTTCACTGCTGGCTTCACTGAGGCTGAAAAGAAACAAGAATAACAAGATACTGTTACTGCGTCTAAATTGACATCATTTTCTACCATGGTGATCAGTTTTTAATAGGCAGCTTTTACCGCCCCGTAAATACCAGGTTTTTACCAGGAATTTTTCCCCACCTAAAAGTGTAAAAAACCGGGAAAAACCTAAAATTGTATTTGAATCTTCCCAAATTATGCAGAATTCATTGTTGAAGAGAATTAAACCTCCTACAAGTGAATCACACTATTAGAAATGGGCTATTTTACAGGTCTGTACAACCAATACCGGTAGCAAGAATTTGTAATTCCATACATATTCACATCTCTATACACATGACACAACATAACACATAATTTGTCCAGTCACCTTTTTGATTCCCTGCTACAGGCCAGCAAAGAGTCATAGGAGTTATTTGTTGATGCATTGTTTGTACACAATAAATACAAAAATCATGGTTAGCCACAATGGAAGTCAAAACTCGCCAATCCCCCATATATCAGTCAACTTGTCACTTCTGTTACTGTTACTTGTCACCTAGCCTTTGAGGAAGATACTGCTAGGATCAAAACGTCAGGCCAACTTACTTTTACACAACCTGTCACTCCGTTAACTCGACATTAAGTCAACTCGATATAAAGTTAAGTCGACAAGAAGTCAACCATAAAGTCCAAACACTTTTTTGTTCCCTCATTGTAATATACCCGATTGCGAGTAGGCCGACTGTTAACTATTAAAAATTTTCTCTAAGCGATATTGCCAATTTCCATTTTTGTATAGCCTAACTATTCTATCTACCTCAATTAAAAACGTAAATATCGGACAAACTAATGAAAAGAGAAGAGATTATCAAACATAAATTTACTTAAAATTCAATATTCGGGGAAAGTCGACTTTGCCTCCCTTTCCCCCGAAATATTGACCCTGCAAGCCTGTATGTAGGCCTACTACCTTTACCTTGGAAAAATTTACAAAACATATATGGCTACTAACATGGCTACTAAGGGGCCAGGGGTCGTATCTATCAAAATCCAGTATGTTTGGTCCGGCATAAATGTGTTTAGATTATGCAATTTGACTGTAATTAGCCAGTCTTAGAACAATACTGATATTACGACTATCGAGAGAATATGGCCCTCTTTGGGCATACGGACGGCAATGAGGGGGTCAAAATGTATCCTGTTAGGGAGCCAGGGGTCGTATCTATCAACATCCAGTATGTTTGGTCCGGCATAAATATGTTTAGGTTATGCAATTTGGCTGTAATTAGCCAGTCTTAGTACAATACTGATATTACGACTATCGAGAGAATAGGGCCCTCTTTGGGCATACGGACGGCAAAGAATAAGTCAAAATCATTCCTAATACAGGGCCATGGAGAGGATCTATGAAAATCCAGTATGTTTGGTCCGACATAAATATGTTTAGGTTATGCAATTTGACTGTAGATAGCCACTCTAAGTACAATACTGATATTAGGACTATCGAGAGAAAAGGGCCCTCCTTGGGCATACGGACGGCAATGAGGGGGTCAAAATGTATTCTGTTAGGGAGCCAGAGGTCGTATCTATGAAAATCCAGTATGTTTGGTCCGGCATAAATATGTTTAGGTTATGCACTTTGACTGTAATTAGCCAGTCTTAGTACAATACTGATATTACGACCATCGAGAGAATAGGGCCCTCTTTGGGCATACGGACGGCAATGAGGGGGTCAAAATCATTCCTGATACGGGGCCGTGGACAGTATCTATGAAAGTCCAGTATGTTTGGTCCGGCATAAATATGTTTAGGTTATGCAATTTGACTGTAATTAGCCAGTCTTAGTACTATATACTGATATTAGGACTATCCAGAGAATAGGGCCCTTTTTGGGCATACGAACGGCAATGAATGGGCCAAAATCATTCCTTATACGGGGCCATGGACAGTATCTATGAAAATTTAGTATGTTTGGTCCGGCATAAATATGTTCAGTTAATGCAAGTTGACTTTAATTAGCCAGTCTTAGCACAATACTGATATTACGACTATCGAGAGAATAGGGCCCTCCTTGGGCATACGGACGGCAATGGGGGGGGGGGGGTCAAAATGTATTCTGTTAGGGAGCCAGAGGTCGTATCTATGAAAATCCAGTATGTTTGGTCCGGCATAAATATGTTTAGGTTATGCAATTTGACTGTAATTAGCCAGTCTTATTACAATACTGATATTACGACTATCGAGAGAATAGGGCCCTCTTTGGGCATACGGACGGTTATGAGGGGTCAAAATCATTCCTGATACGGGGCTGTGGAGAGTATCAATGAAAATCAAGTATGTTTGGTCCGGCATAAATATGTTCAGTTAATGCAATTTGACTGTAATTAGCCAGTCTTATTACAATACTGATATTACGACTATCCAGAGAATAGGGCCCTTTTGGGGCATACGGACGGCAATGAGAGGGTAAAGATGTGTTCTGATACGGGGCCAGGGGTCGCATCTATCAAAATCCAGTATGTTTGGTCCGGCATAAATATGTTCAGTTAATGCAATTTGACTGTAATTAGACAGTCTTAGTACAATACTGATATTACGACTATCGAGAGAATGGGGCCCTCTTTGGGGATTCAGACGACAATGAGAGTGTCAAAGTGTATCCTGTTAGGGAGCCAGGGGTCGTATCTATCAAAATCCAGTATGTTTGGTCCGGCATAAATATGTTTAGGTTATGCAATTTGGCTGTAATAAGCCAGTCTCAGTACAATAAGAATATTACCACTATCGAGAGAACAGTGGCGTAGCTACGGGGGGCCTGGGGGGGCCGGGGCCCCCCCATGAAATCGGCTGGCCCCCCCACTGGCCCCCCCACTGGGAATGGGGTAAAAAAAATGTTAAAAAAAAATTGTAAAAAAAAACAAAAAAAACTCATCAGTGGGATTCACTAATATTTTTTGTTCAATAATTTGGGAAATAGAGTTACACAATTTTCTCGTCTGCATCTGGCAGAATAAGAATAATACAATATCTGTAGTAATCATGAGAATGGTCATACAGCATGGCATGGCAATGGTCGATGCGACGGTTGCGACCATACACCACGAACCTTGTGCATGTGCTGCGCGATATCGATATCTACCAATACATGTTATATAGGTCATCGATTGGCACAAAAACCCAGATTCTGATGACAGCTGCCTCAAGAAACCCAATAAATGGCCTAATTAGCACCGAGCCTCCAATGTGGACCATTACCGAAACATCGATGCGTGTTAGTCTTCCATCCCCTTCCTCTAATGCTATTTAAGTCCACATGTGGGCATTTCCTGCAAACCTACCGGTAGCCCACAGGGGTTTGAGTTGGGAGAAAGGCCTTGACACCTTGAAACAACAAATGATGCCAACCATAGGCGTACGAGGCGGGGGGTGCAGGGGGGCAGACTGCCCCCTAAATTTCCAGAGGACAAGAAATTCGGGCAAAAGTCCTGAAAAATTCGGGCAATTTCTTGTCCTCTGGAAATATATATATATATATATATATATATATATAAAAATATTCAGTAGCTTGCCCGAATCTTTTTCAAATTTTGCCCGACAATTCCATGATTTTCTTTATTTAGCATCATGATGCCCGAATATTTCCGTGTAACACCACCGTAAGCGCAGTCCATCTGGGCTACCACGCTTTTTGCACGATCAATTTTTTTTCTTCTAACTAGTCAATTGTATACCTGGACCAAGGGCGGCGGAACCGGGGGGAAAAAGGGGGCACGTGCCCCCCCCCCCCCCCCACTTTTCCTCAGGTTAGAAATGTGCCTTTTTTCTACATAAAAATTGAGGTGCCTCAAATTAGCAAGAGGCCAGGGTACCAGAATGAACACTCGGGAAGGGCCGTTTCCGGCCATCTGAGGGGTTTGTAAAACTAAAAAATTTTTAAAAGTACGCTCCGCGCCAACCGATGGTGGCGCTCCGCTCAGATAGCCGTGCATACAACTTTGCAAATCCTGGCTAAGCCCGTGACTTTTTACGAATTTCTGTGGGTCAAACTCAAAGCATTTTCGAATGGAAAAAAATTTGTTAAGATATTAACAAGAAAAAAACTCTAATTCGGAAGATTCCTACATTAGCAACTAGCATGATTTCACCTCATTTTGTCTCAAAAGAAAACTTGTTCCTTGTTTCCCAATTTGCGCATTGGATATTGCAGTGCTAGTATGCATATTTTCCTTGAGGGGGGGGGGACGTTGATGGAGTGATGTGTATACACAAATAAGATAATACAATAAGAGTTATAAAGGGTACTGAATATAACGCTGCATCATTCCAATCGAATTTCTGCAAAGAGCCCTTTGATGTCGGTGCCCCCCCCCCCAGATTAAAAGTGCTTCCGCCGCCCTTGACCTGGATATCCCCGACATGAGTGTATAAAAGAAACATTTTCTTTTTCATGGATGGTGGGGGGGGAGTGTCTACAAGCCTAGAAGTACATGTTTATCATATTCTTTGTTATATTTTATACTTTTTTGTGAGAAAAATTGCAGTCTCACCCGACACAGCGACATTATCCCGCCTACGTGTCATTGAACAATGTTTTTCTGGGGGTAGCTGAGTACTGTGTTAAAATAATAAATAAGGTAACTAAGTATAGCAGCTTAAAAAATATACTGTCCCATTTTTCCCCTTCAAAGTGATGTTACCATTTTTTCTTCTTCTAATTTACCAAATTTTTGGGGAACTGTAAATTTCTAAAACGTGAAATTATAAAATAAAGAATGTTTAGATGCAACTTGCAAGGCCTCAGAAGTGCCGTTTCCGGCAATCTGAGAGGCATTGTGTGCCAAAAATTTTCTTGTTCGCTACGCGCCAACCGATGGTGGCGCTCCGCTTAGATAGTGTCACGGGAACTTTCGGGCACAAAAAGTTCTGCCCCCCCCCAAACTGAAATGTTCCCGTACGCCTTTGATGTCAACTTCACTCAAGTTAAAAGTCTGGCTGAGTTGGCAAGGCCAGTCAGCATGAAAGAGAAAAAAAAAATTTGCATTTCTGTCACCAAAGTTGCACATCTTTTTGGTTGCTATTTTGCCTCACAGGTGCCATCTCCTGCGATCTGGGGGGTGCTGAAATCTCAAATTTTCTCTGTACGCTCCGCGCCAACCAAGGTGGCGCTCCGCTCAGATAGTAACCCGGCCCCCCCACAAGAAAGAACAGCCCCCCCATGGCCCCCCCACTCAAAAAATCCTAGCTACGCCACTGCGAGAGAATATGGCCCTCTTTGGGGATACGGGCGGCAGTGAGGAGGTCAAAGTGTATCCTCTTAGGGAGCCAAGGGTCGTATCTATGAAAATCCAGTATGTTTGGTCCGGAATAAATATGTTTAGGTTATGCAATTTGGCTGTAGTCGGCCATGTATGCATACACAAAGGTTCAGTTACCTAAAAATATATTAAATACAAATTTGGCGTTTTTTTGTCCCAAACCGACAATGCAATGTAATGTAATGTTTGTAATGCTACCGGTTGACACTAAACGCACGATACATAACATATGAGATGGACACTCATTTAAGAAGTGATGATGTAGTGGTCA
This sequence comes from Apostichopus japonicus, assembly GCF_037975245.1. Classification (NCBI taxonomy): domain Eukaryota; kingdom Metazoa; phylum Echinodermata; class Holothuroidea; order Aspidochirotida; family Stichopodidae; genus Apostichopus; species Apostichopus japonicus. The sequence continues at coordinate 14,803,722 of NC_092570.1, forward strand.
TTTAAATTGGTCAAGCACACTTTGGACCGGGCAAGACGCATTATGGTTCTCTTCTACACTGTCTTAAAAAATCATATGACCCATCGGTTAGGTGGTCCAAGGCGTTCTGGTCTTGATTAGGGCCCAAATGCTTTTTATTCGTGATCCTGTTACATTCATTTAAGAAGTGATGATGTAGTGGGCATTTGAATTGGTCAAGCATTCTTTGGACCGGGCAAGACGCATTATGGTAATCTTCTACACTGTCTTAAAAAATCATATGACCCATCGGGTAGGTGGTCCAAGGCGTTCTGGTCTTGATTAGGGCCCAAATGCTTTTTATTCGTGATCCTGTTACATTCATTTAAGAAGTGATGATGTAGTGGGCATTTGAATTGGTCAAGCATTCTTTGGACCGGGCAAGACGCATTATGGTACTCTTCTACACTGTCTTAAAAAATCATATGACCCATCGGGTAGGTGGTCCAAGGCGTTCTGGTCTTGATTAGGGCCCAAATGCTTTTTATTCGTGATCCTGTTACATTCATTTAAGAAGTGATGATGTAGTGGGCATTTGAATTGGTCAAGCATTCTTTGGACCGGGAAAGACGCATTATGGTACTCTTCTACAATGTCCTTAGAGTTCATGTTAACCATCGGTTTGGTGGTCCAAGGCGTGCTGCATGGATTAGGGCCCAAAGCTTTTTCGTGGTCCCGTTACACTCATTGAAGAAGTACTGATTTAGTGGTCATTTAAATTGGTCAAGCATTCTTTGGACCGGGCAAGACGCATTATGGTACTCTTCTACAATGTCCTTAGAGTTCATGTTAACCATCAGTTTGGTGATCCAAGTGCTGCATGGATTAGGGCCCAAAGCTTTTTCAGGTGCCGTTACACTCATTAAAAAAGTAATGATTTAATGGTCATTTGAATTGGTCAAGCACGCTTTGGACCGGGCAACACGCATTATGGTACTCTTCTACAATGTCCTTAGAGTTCATGTTAACCATCGGTTTGGTGGTCCAAGGCGTGCTGCATGGATTAGGGCCCAAAGTTTTTTCGTGGTCCCGTTACACTCATTAAAGAAGTAATGATTTAATGGTCAGTTAAATTGGTCAAGCACTCTTTGGACCGGGCAAGACGCATTATGGTACTCTTCTACAATGTCCTTAGAGTTCATGTTGACCATCGGTTTGGTGATCCAAGGCGTGCTGCTTGGATTAGGGCCCAAAGTTTTTTCAGGTCCCGTTACACTCGATGATGTAGTAATGATTTAGTGGTCATTTAAATTGGTCAAGCACACTTTGGACCGGGCAAGACGCATTATGATACTCTTCTACAATGTCCTTAGATTTAATGTTACCCATTGGTTAGGTGGTCCAAGGCGTGCTGCATGGATTAGGGCCCAAAGCTTTTTCGTGGTCCCGTTACACTCATCGGAAGAAGTAATGATTTAGTGGTCATTTAAATTGGTCAAGCACTCTTTGGACCGGGCAACACGCATTATGGTACTCTTATGCAATGTCCTTAGAGTTCATGTTAACCATTGGTTTGGTGATCCAAGGCGTGCTGCATGGATTAGGGCCCAAAGCCTTTACGTGGTCCCGTTACACTCATTAAAAAAGTAATGAATTAGTGGTCATTTAAATTGGTCAAGCACTCTTTAGACCGGGCAAGACGCATTATGTTACCCTTCTACAAGGTCCTTAGACTTCATATGACCCATTGGTTGGGCGGTCCAAGGCGTGCTGGTTTTGATTAGGGCCCAAATGTTTTTATTTCAGTTCCCGTTACATTTATTTAAAAAAAATGTTGATTTAATGGTCAGTTTAATTGGTCAAGCACTCGTTGGACCGGGCAAGACGCATTATGGTATCCTTCTACAATGTGTTAAGAATTCATATGACCCATTGGTAAGGTGGTCCAAGGCGTGCTAGTCTTGATTAGGGCCTAAAGTATTTTTTTTTACATTAATTTAAGAACTGATGAAGTACTGGTCATTTTAGTTGGTCAAGAACTATTTGGACCGGGCAAAATGCATAATGGTACCCTTCTACATAGTCATCGGAGTTCATATGACCCATGGGCCATAGATAAACCTCTTTCCACGACCAATTGTTGAACATCTTGTAAGAAAGCTTTTGTCTTGCCACAGGTGTTACGTCGATACAATTGTCGAATACGTAACCGAATAGGCAGCTCAGTTACTCATTCGCGAATATCGAACGAGGAACGGGGAATAAGTATCTAACTTCACACCGGTCCTGCTAGCAGAATATCCTGCTAAATTCAGGTGGGTGCAGTATGATACGTGAACCAAATGTGGTATTTCGTAAGACGGGTTCTGAGTGAATGTTGTATTGGACGTTTTAAAATGTCTGCTTAAAATGTCTGCTTTGTTTAATCAGGTGAGTGAAGACTTAATGTTTTTTTCTCTCTCATACCCAAGAGGTATCTTATACCCGCGAAGGGGGTACAAATTCTGGTCATAAAATACCAAGTTTGTTGAACTTCACTCAATAGAAAGTTAACGTGTTTGTGTGGTGTTTCACGGTATATCCGTGACATAGCCTATACATTGTCACAGAATGACTGTCGATCTTTTGTAAGTCAGACTCTAGGTTAAGAACAAGATTAAGAATCCTTCTGTGATCATAGAGTAGTAATCGTACCCAGGGTATTGTTAGGGTTGGGTTCACTCAGGGTTAACTCCACCCCCCACCCCCTTATCGGTTTCGATGATAATCGTTACCTATGCAGTCATGCAGTCGGATGAGTTTGTGGTTCGTCGGAACATAGAGACGTCGTAACATAGAGATGTAACCGAGTGTGTAGGTGCGTGTGTGTTACAGCTTGCTTGTAAACACGATATCTCATGAAGGGAAGCTTGGACCAATATCATATTTGGTGAGTAGGTCTAACACATTGAGTAGAAAAAAACGTATTGTTTTTAAAGGAAGTCAAAGGTCATATAGGGTCACCAGAATGACAGCTGACAATTCTTCTTGAAGTTGGAGGATTTGGTGACCATTATTCGACTTTCTAGCATATATGAGGGCAATACTCTTCACATATAATGTTAGTGAATCATTTTATCCGGTATCCCATAACAAAATGCTATGTAAAATGGGCAACTTGCTATACAAAGGCGTATAGCAGTTTTTGCACAAACGAACCACATAATATTTTATAAGAGATAAAAGTTCGTAACCTTCAAGACTGCTATGCAAAGTTTTTACACATAAATTATTCCCTGAATGTTTCTGATTAGATGAACAAAGATCTAGTCATCTTTGAAAGGAGAATTCAGGTTCGAATCACACATTCGTAGGGACCAATGCACTGCAAATAAGAGTTAACTTTGATGTTTAAGGTTGTATTATTACACAGCTAATCCCAAGCAAACAGATCAATTTTCATTTTGAATAATGAAGAGAATAAATTCCTTCGTATTTGGGTTTTGTGTTCATATGTTTGCAAGTGATGAAACAAGAGCAGGGGTAGAACCACCATTTTCGAACTTGGGGGGGGGGGGGGGCTATGATGTTAGTCTTCCATGAAAGGGATTTGATGGGAGAGTCCCCTGCCCTTAGCTCCCTGCCGTTCTGGGGATAAACCCACTTGGTTGTATTCGGTGGGGGAGAGGGGGGGGGGGAATAATGTCACCCCAGAAGTGTACTTGGTTGCGACCCCGAATTGTGTCTTGGCGACATAAGTTCTTAAGCTTAATAATAGAAAAAACTCGACATTATCGGTAATGAGTTATATCTGAGTGAAAAATGAAAGCTACAATGTTTTTCATTACTATGTTTATCATTTTGAAAATCATATTTTGGATAATTCTCGTTAACCCGGTGCACAATTAATCAGGAAGCATTTTTTTATGAATTTATATACGAATCTGAAATTTAAGTGTTTCTTTCTTTTCTTTTCTTCTTCATCTTCAGCGTGCAGTGAGGTTGCTCTCGGTTGCCAGTGTTTTGTTTGGTGTCGCTGTAATTCGGTCTGTCGTCATGAGATATCCACAGCCATTACCTGATTGGTCGGAAGATGAGAAGCCTATTCATTTGGAACCTGAGGTCAGCTTAACAATTGTTGACAAAGATAAAATGGTGAGGAGTGGTCAGTGGTGTAAACTATGGAACGCCAAAAGGACCACAGTGACATGTACCACTACTAATTTGACATGTACTACTACTAATTCGAAGTGTACTACTACTAATTTGAAGTGTAATACATGTAAAATGTCGCGTACTACTACTAATTCGAAGTGTACTACATCTAAAATGTCGCGTACTACTACTAATTCGAAGTGTACTACATCTAAAAAGTCACGTACTACTACTAAATTGGAGAGATGGCGCTATTCACAATCTTTCCGATACCATGTCATCGAGTTGCGCATCTGCATTGAAATAATGATGAAGAAAACATATTCTTCAATGCTCTGTTGATTCAAATGTCTATTTTACAGTTTATACCTTTAAGGTCTGTGGCAAATATAGAAAATAGCATATAGTTAAGCACAGCTGGGGAATCTAAAGCATTCTTGACATTTCAATGACTGGGAAATTGCTGCTTGTGAATAATAATGTGTATAACAATTTTAAGAGTTAAAAACTGAAGCTACATTAAGCACATTCTTGGGGATCGATGGTTCCACCTGCTGGGGCTTCGAAAACTTGTTGCTTTGCCACCACTGGATTTTATTTTTGTGATGCCCAACGGTCACAGACAATGGTGATTATAGTATTAGTAATGAAGGCAAGGAGAAGGGGAACATTCAGGAAGACTGACACGTACATATATACTCCTAATCCTACGCATACTAAGCTCTGCATATACACACATTACTGTGCCAAAATCTAAATTTAAACGGTAACGTATATTTGGGCTCTTAAGTTATGCTCGGAATTAATCCATGACCTAGTACTATAGTAGGCCTATATTCAGGCCATTTGTAGAACACCTAAAATGCATACGGTACTAGACCTGTATATAATTTAAACAAGTAGCAGTTTTGGAATATCATTTAAATTAGACACTATATCCTAGCCGCAGCCTGGCCTAGCATATAGAAAAAGTCTAGGAAGCCTAACTTTAGCTCATTAACAGTAGCACCTCACCGGTCTTTTCTGAATGTAAAGCAGCATTTTGCGTTTGGGCGCCGTTTTCTATTTTTTTGACATGTTCATCGAGTTTTTTACATATATATATATATCAAATACACCAGTTTTTAACTCTTAAAATTGTTATACCCACTATTATTCACAAGCAGCAATTTCCCAGTCATTGAAATGTCAAGAATGCTTTAGATTCCCCAGCTGTGCTTAACTATATGCTATTTTCTATATTTGCCACAGACCTTAAAGGTATAAACTGTAAAATAGACATTTGAATCAACAGAGTATTGAAGAATATGTTTTCTTCATCATTATTTTAATGCAGATGCGCAACTCGATGACATGGTATCGGAAAGATTGTGAATAGCGCCATCTCTCCAATTTAGTAGTAGTACGTGACTTTTTAGATGTAGTACACTTCGAATTAGTAGTAGTACGCGACATTTTACATGTATTACACTTCAAATTAGTAGTAGTACACTTCGAATTAGTAGTAGTACATGTCAAGTTAGTAGTGGTACATGTCACTGTGGTCCTTTTGGCGTTCCATAGTTAACTGATTGAATTTCTCATTAATATAAACGAGGATACAGGCTTGACCTCTCCCTCTCCACACGTACCGTCCTCATTGTATATTCTGAAACCACAATCAGAACGGGCACATGTTCCTACACATCATCTGCCTAAGCCCAATGCACCGTTCATGATAAAGCCCAAGGGGTGTTAGTACAACCCAGCCAACACCCCCCCCCCTCCAAATTTCCGTTCGCTTATGCCGTTTGTTTTAGGTTATTCTGAGTGCCTTGCTGTAGCATTGATTCAGGTCTATATCGGAGGGTGAGGCAGATGTGTAGGGACATGTGCCAGTTCGGATTGATGTTTGAGAATATTCAGAATATAGATATACATATTTTCCTACTCACTGTGAATTCAATTATATATATAATCATTTGCCTTTGTCGTTTACCTCCATTTCATTAACAAAGTCTGTTCGAAAGTATCTCTTTCGAGAGCCGGCTTAATGAATCACAAATGATTTCGAGTTGGTTAGCATAATGTTTGGTCTCTAGAGTAAGGCCCGGGTTCGAATCCCACTGGAGGTTGCAAGTTTTCTCACTGTTTCTGGATTTTTCTACCCACTACGATTTCAATGAAACTTATTGTATAACTTAATGCATCTGAGTAAACATTGATTATGTAAATGATTGCGCATGAAATGATTGCGCGTGAAATAATTGCGTGTTAAAGGACTTTAAATTAGGACATTGGTTGCTATTTTAATAGAACATGCTGTAAAATTCGCTTTCGAGGAAATGAAATTTGAATAAAGCCTGACAGAAATTACGTCGTTTGTGATCTTTTAAAATATTCTTGGAGTTTCATAGTATAAGATATACCACAAATAAATACCTTAAACGAATAGAAAAGAAAAAATTACAATATTGATTCGTTTTGTCAACGGAAAAATAATTTCTTTCTCTAAAAACTATTTAAGGAGAATACGGATGTCGATAAATGCCATACAAGGGTCTGATTCTCGTGGTCGTAAAATACGCGATACGTGATATGAGTCTAACATCGGGTCATTATTTTTACTTAGAAAAAGATGCTAACTTTTCATATCATATTTTGATATAAAACATAGAAGAACATCAACGTTTATACAAGTTTCCCGTTGTGTCGACATGACTATACCATAACGAACTATGGGGAATATACTGTTCAGAACATGCGTTAGATATTTGGCCTCTTTGGCATATATCGTCAAAAATAATAGAAGAGAATAGTTTGCGCACAGAATATGTAAAAAAAAAATATCCCATACCCATCTTCCTTGGTCCGAACAGGGTTAGAGCATGGAGCTATTACCCAAGCTCCATGGTTAGAGTAGCAGCTCCCTGGTCGTTACCTTGATTTAACTTCGCGGATTGTATCTTTAATAACAGGCACTGTCGGAGTACCCAGCTGAGTTTATTGAGAGTAAGAAGAATCCCTGTTGGGTATCACCAAGGGGCACCGTGGACTGTTTACCGTATTTTTATCTAGCCGGCATGCCTAAATGTGGAACTACTGATATCTGGTTGAAACTGACAAAACACCCTCAAATCTCGGTGAGCAGAAAGGAACCGCATTGGTGGGGCAAAAGACGAGTCGGTGAGAATATACTTTTTATGCTATTCATGTGATAGCATGTTATGCTACTCTATACTATAATATAGGCTGATATAGCTTACCCGGCACATGATATAAGGTATGGTATACCAATGACTCCGTAGATCCGTTGTACTTTATGAATAGTGTGATAACATGATACTCTGATATATACTTGTATATAGGAACTGATAGCCACACACCTTACATAATGTAAGTATGGCATACGATGCCGATTCATTCAGTCCGTATGTATCATGCCAATGATATATGTATCGAGACACCGGACACGACCCCCCCCCCATCCCGGGCCAACCCCTCCCATCTCGTCAGGCCTGATTAGGCTCATTCTAATAATGAAGAGTTTATGTAAATATATAAATAAATAAAAATAAATTACAGGATAATGTACACTACTACTTCGATACAGATGCTCCGCACATCCGTTTTTCTCTACTAAGGGCCACCATTTATAAAACACGTGATACAGGACTACATCAACACTATTAACATTTATGTAACCGTCAAGGAAGTTGACAATTAGCCAGATCTATAAATGATATATTGCAATTCTTATTTTCGATACTAATTTTCATTTCAACGTAGCTGTATCTACCATAATCTATACTATGGGAGTGTTGTAGATCCATGCACAGTCTCAAAGGCTGTTTAGGAGTCTAAACAACTGTTCCTGTGTTTGACTAGAAAGTATACCTTGTAAAGATGGTTCAAATTGCAGATTTTAAGCGTTTTTACAGTGAAGTGTCATCCACTTTCTGTTAAAATGTGGACGAAATTATTCGCCAACCTTTAGAGTAGTCTGGTTAGTCCAGTTAATCATTGCATAAGACGGTGTGTTTAGTATTTTCTTTTTGTTAATTCCTTGTCAGTATAGCAGCCTGGCCATAAATGTAACACATGCTAAGAAATTATAAACACACGTACATCAGTTTTAACTGATTAACGGGTACCGTACTCACCTTTACCCAGTTTTAATTGATAAAGCCACGAGAATCGGCCGAACCGAGAGGCCTTTTGGCTTAGATCAAGTGTAGCATTATGTTCCCCTTCTAGGTAATCGTGATACACACCTGACGATGATCACACAGTCACAGTCTCGATGCAAGGGGACTTGGGTTGAGAGCGGGTCAGTCGTTTTGTAGTTTGGTTTTTTCGTGCACAGGTTCTTTCCTGGATGAATTTTCTTAAAAAGTACCGAGAGGATGAGAACGAACACGTAGGAGGCGAGGACCAGTCTTTTGCATAAGAACGACAGAAATAGGAAAACATAAACTTAATACATTGTTACGTTGGAATGCGAGAGGTCTCGATAATTAATTGTTAACGAGACATAATTAAGCCTGGGTTCGTTTTTGAGAGGAACACAGACAAATTGACGAGTCTAGAGAATTTAAATGAGAACGTAAACTATATTGAACAATGGAGTTTGAACCAATAACAACAAGTGGTAATTACAAATATATAGAAAATTACTCACAAACTTAACAAGATAGGATACACTTTAAAACACGCTGGTCTCTTCCAACGGCGATATCCCTCAACGGCCACGACCTTGATGACGACGATTCTCGGTCCGTTGTACCGCGAAATTCACTGGTCCTCGACGAAGTTTCTCGCGATCCCAGAAACAGCAGTCACCTTCTTTCCGGCGATGCTCCAAAATAGAAGACGGACTTCCAGCCACAATCGAGTGAAGCACAAGTCGAACTTCTCGCCGACTAAATATTACCAGAGTCAGTCCAAAATCAGCTTTATAGCCACCAACTCCTGGCGTATACGAACTTCCTCAACGGAGACAGAAATTCTTCACCTTCTCCGAAATAAAGACCGAAACACTGTAGTTTCACAGCAAAGTCCTCTTCAAACTTCTGAATGGAAGTGCAGAATCAATCTTGGTATCGATGTCTCAATCCCTCAGAAACTACTGGCAGTTGAGCACTGACGATATATAGTAGAATGGTATAATATGTGTCGTCGCTTGTATTCGTTCAGAAACTGAGAAACTCTCCGATCTGGGCGGGTTTTTATACGATTCGCCATGTCAAGAATCATGTAGATCTTTCTCGATACACCTGAGTAACAACTCGACCCAGTTTCTCTATTCGCGGAAGTCCTTTGCATATCTCGCGAACATTCCAGAGAATCCACGAAGATGCGTGCACAGCTTACACGCGATTTCACGTAAACCGACGTTAACCCGAGACCAGCGTGTCATCATAAGGAATATTCCAGAACAATCGTGTATTATAACATTCTGACACGGTAACCCGACCTAATTTCTCAAATATTGATTTAACACGTATAGGCAATTTCAAATACTTTCTATATTGTAACAGTAGGTTCCTCACTAGCAGTGACTAGCGTTAGGCTACAATGGGCCCTCATAACAACATTCATACATACGTTACATATGTAATAATGTATCTTTAACGTGTGTGCATGTGACATTATTTCGCATATCTCGTCCCAAGTAAATAGCAGATAATATTGTTTAACCCCCCCCCCACCCCCACCATATTCTGATACAAAGACACACAACTGTTACAAAATTAAGAAAGAGATACTTACGAAATTCTCTCGGCGCCGAAGTTCGGTCTATCTCTTCGGTATATTAAAAGAAAAGTATATAAACTGCATATATTTCAATTCGTTTTACACGGTAAAGTATAATTCCACTAAACGTTGGAATTACCACACAAAAGACCCCCCAAAAAAATCTCCAATCACATAAAGTCAAAATGAACAAACAGCCGACATTTTCTTCCTTGCGACGATATATACAACGTTGATCCAGCAAGTATAGCCATATGGTGCACAGTAGCCTACCAGGCTTTCTGTATACCATAACTTACAGGCAGCAGTAGAACCTACATGTCTTTCGGACAATACATGGCTGGAGTAAACGAATAGGATTACTATATACCTATATTCTCATGATAATGAACACACCGTTTAAGTATACCTATAATCTCTATGATGCTGCGTTCCTTAGTAGCTACAAACATGATTATAAAGGGAATTCCAGTAACCATTGACTAATTCTACATATGTGCGGTAGCTGCCAACAATTATACAAACTCTATTCAAGGATCATTATGAGGAACGTAAACAATAGGGTTTAATTCTCTGTCTACCGTGGTCATTCTTATAGACTCCAAGTACCATATTTACAGGCCTTGGAATGTCGATCCTCCTTTTGTCCAGTCCAAAGACGTTGCACGTTACAACACAAACAATTTGCTACATATACTGACGGTCCGTAAAGACGTTATTATTTGTTTTTTTTAAAACATCAAGTCCATGATCCAAGCTAGCGGTTATTCTTTCTCAGCATCGATTCTAATAGATAGGGGTGGGGGTTGGGGGTATGTTGAATCCTGGGTCGGGTGCCTAACAGTTTGCGGATCGTTGCTTCATACTTTTTGTACATCTGACGGTCCAACCAGACTCCCCTTGAAAGTTATGCTTTCCTGAAATATTACAGTGCTTTTAACATATCAACATCATCATATGCATGTCTGGACTAAGATTCGCCAGAATCCATCAAATAATGTACATTTCAGGTCAACCTTTCTCTAAGATTTCCCCGTCTCTCCATGCATCCCCCGGCCCCTTTCACCGCAGCGCTGCTACTCTCCGTGTACGAGGGGGTACATGTACATAATATTTGGGTTGCCCTCAAGATAAGTACTAATTAATTTCACGTGTTCCAAATATCTCTTTTTAAATATTAATTCGCATTTCTTTTCACATTTTGTTGTGTTTTCAGGCATGTATCGTAAATCCACTCTGGGGTCATCTGCAACGGCGTACTACGAGTTGTGGGGAAACCTGATGCGCAAAGTTACCATGAAGAAAGGAGAAGAATATGCATCTAAAACCATATTTGGTATTTTTAAAATTTTATTTATAGTCTTAAAGAGTCTCCTTCATTTTCTATAGACATAATTCCTACACCAAACTCCGAAAAGTCCCGAAAAGAGTAGAAATTCGTCGAGCAGTTTGAGTAGACCTTGGTACAGTAACTTAAACGTTATTTCTTCTTCTTTTCTAAATTAATGAAATGGATCTTATTTTGAGGGAGAAAAAAAAATGCTGATTGCAATTTGGTTGCTATAGCTTTGATAAATTTCTAGAATGTGCATTATTTAGATCCATTGAATTACTATTCACACTGATGCTGGTTCTAGACAATTTAACAATTTGAGTAAATTGTCAGACACTATTATATTCATACAGGACAAAATATCCAAGAAGTTTATTTTATTCTTTTGTTCTTTTCTTTTGTATTGTTATGAATGCAGGGGACGGTTCTGCTTCAACATTCTGGGGCAATAGCAACTGGACTTCGTTTCATCCAAATTTAAGCCGATGTCCAGACTTTGCTATCCCATCGCTCATTCACTCCATTCAACCAGAGGCCAAAATTATTGTTGCTTTTCGTAACCCCATAGACAGGTATTATTGAGGTCCCCCAAATGACTGGCGTGCGCAGTGGGGTGGGTGGGGGTGGGGGTGGGGGTTGGGGGGGTGTCCGCCATCGTCAGTCGGGAAAGAAACGTGATCTGTGAAATTCTATCTGAACAAAAGCCTTTCCAAAAGAAGTGACGAAGACTATTTAAAAAATAATAAAAGTAAAAGCACCGTTTTGGTCTTAAATGAGGTAGGCTATTCTTATTTACTATGTAGGCTACCACTTAGTCTCAGATTGGAATCTTAACGGTGGTTCTGCAGGAACAAACAAGTTGTAGACATATCGTGTTGGTTTAATACGACATCACAATGTTTAAAATATAGTTTTATCTAATTACTACGTTCCAATAAAATATGATTTTTTTTTCTGTCGTTCGACTTGCCACGTACAGCATCCTGACGACAATTTGTAAATAGTCGAGTTTTTGCGTGTTTGAAAACCCGCCCAAAAAATTATAATTTTTGACGTACGTGTTGTCTCGACAATTTCGAAGAAACTTTCCTCAAAATTTAATAAATTACTTAAAAAATCGAAAACACGACAAAGAAAATAAACATTTGTGGTGAAATCGTGCCGTGTTATTCTTCATTAACACGGTAATTCTATACACACGTATATGCATTCAGGACTCCCGTCGTTTGAACTTGACTTTTAAAACAACTTTGATTAATTACCTCATTTCACCAGGTTGTTCTCAGATTATTTATACTTCTCCAGAGGGCTAACATCCTCCGAGGAATTTCATGAATCAGTTAAAGCAGGAATTGAAGAATTCCAGACATGCCTCGAAACTATTGGTGATCTACACACCTGTGTCTATAAAGCTGACAAGTTACCTTCAGGAAGAGCAGTCGTAAGTGGTGATGTATGCGTTATTTAGTCTCCCCCACCCCCACCCCACCCATCCCCCTCCGCGGTCATAATACTTTGCAAGCTATTATTAGGCGAATTTTGGCTCTCCATTAGAAGGCCCATCTATATCCCCCTAATTTAAATTGATAATCTGCGTAGCCCCTCCCCCCACCTCCCCTCCCCCGCTGGATGTTACCCATCCTCTGTGTTCTGGCGAGTTATTGATAGATGGGGTGCGGGATACGTTACAGAGCAATGGCTGCCTTCTAAGTGTAGGAAGGTTGAAGGGCGGGGGGGGGGGGGTCGGAATTCACATAACAAACTCGACAGAATAAAGTAAAATGAACGAGCTTACACATTCTCGATTTTCAATACAAAACGTCTCGCCAGGTTGAATATGTAGCCTGTGCAAAGTCTCGTTAGGCGAAATCTGCCAATGTCCCTTAAAATGCTAAAAGATTTTCCATAATCTATGTAAGAAACTCACCAATAAATCAATTTGTTTTCAACATTCTCGTTAAGTTGCGCAAAGTGAGTCAGTGCCCGAATTGAATTACGACATCAATAGTGATACAAATCTAAGTAAATATGTGTTAAATCTATTATTGACTAATTCATTGCCTAGTAAAAATCTACCAACCTCGAAACAGGAATGTTGTACGTGCAGTACACAATTTGTGCTCGTTCAGTTCAAATCGCTTATCGAGAAACTGGGTTAAACTTCGGAGGCCGTGAGTTGGAGTGTAGGAAGAGGGGGCTAATACAGAACTTTTAATTAAAGCGAAACATGTGCTGTAGTAAGTCCCATCATACGGGCAGATATTCCTCCTTAGCTACCACCGCCCCCCACCCCCATCGTTCATATAGCTCGTCTGACCCGTACGAAGGCCACTCAGCAATGATGTAGAAATGTGAAAACATGTCATAGCAGCGGGGGAGGGGGTCTATCAAGGGGGGGGGGTTTAGATTCTACATATACTGGTCAGATCTTCCAAATAGCATTTGCCGAAAAAAAATATCCCCTTCCTTCCCTTTCTCGAAAATCGGTTAAAATATATCAATTGTGAAAGCTACTAAGCCTCTGGCAATATAATCATGTCATTTTACATGCTGATCTAAACCACTAATTCTCTTCTTTAATTGTTTTTTTTTTCTATTGCGCATGCTTAAAGCAGTTGTTTGATAGACCATTAATGGTATCGAAATGTTACTCAAAATAATATTGTAATTAGACAAAAATAAGAAATTCTACCAGATTTTGTTTACCTCAAGTACATTAATTGGCCATTTATTAAAATTTTGCTATGGATATTTGAAAGTTTGAACTTCATTGGTACTGGAATCATTTGAGTATTTGTCAAACGTACTTTTTTATGTAAATTTCGCCTTAATCTACGAATTTTGACCCCTCGGATCAACTCTTGTTGTGTCCGACGACAAAACGGGATATCTACTTTAATTCCACTTGTTTTGTTATCTAATAGTTTTTAAAAAAAAAAAGGACTTCAGTTGTATAATTTATCTTTAAGAAGATCGGTGTTTTCTATTTAATTATTTATTTTTAACACATTTACAACGAAGAATAAAAAAAATATATTTGGATTATGTCTTTTGATCTCTTAATTTCTTAAATCCCATGTACAGCGATTAAGAGTTGGTCTCTATTCGGTCTATCTGGAAGACTGGCTGAAATTTTTTTAAGCCTAGTCAGCTGAGGGTCATTAGAACCGAAGATTGGAGCGTAAAGTGTCCTGAGATTCTGACCGATCTTCATCGATTTTTAGAGCTCGGTAAGAATTGTTCTTTGACTTTTGGAAATATTTTGGCTCTCAGAGTAGAAAAGCTGGAGGACAGAATTACCTTCTCTGTAATGGTCTGTGATGACTCGGTGTTAAATCGCATTGTTCTCTCTTAAGGGGGGGGGGGGAGGGGTGTATCACTGCCACTATACTTACCCCTCGTGCAAGAACTTTGAGTTATCATACTGTAAAGGCAAGCTTTTAACAAACACATATATGTTCTCTCGCCAGATGAGCTTCCTCCCGGTGAGACGAACGACTTATGTAACGAAGAACGCCATAATGTTGGTCACAGCAAGACGGTGGCGTTGTTACCGGAGACAACGCAGCTGTTGCGTGATTTCTATTCCCCCTTTAACAAAAGACTGGCAAATATACTCGATGACGATAATTTTATATGGTAATGTAGAGATAGTACCGACGACTCATCTGGTTCGTCAATAGAAAAATCTAGATCCAAGTATCGCAGATTGCCGAGAAGTGGCGTGCGATGAGGACAGGAATGAGAAGAACTTGTCGTTCATGTGGAAAGACGACGGTGTTTGGACGGATCATATTATCACTGAGGCAAGAAGTCAAGTCAAACTTAAAACTGTATTCGTATATGGAGAACCCGGTATTGGTATAGGAGTACCAAGACACATAGTTTCGTAGAGACAGTTTGGTGTTAGTACAAGGAAGAGGATTGTGTATTTATTTAGATGAAATTAATGTTTCCGGTTTCCAAGTATAATCTACCCCACTCTGGATAAGTAATACGTTGACTATAAATGGCATCTTGAATAATCCGAATTATCGAGATGTTTATACGCATGCTCTCTATAGCTTATAAAGTGGTCTTAAATTTAGTCCATATACAATATCTGCTATAAATGCATTACAACACGCAATCATCAGAAGCATACTTTAATTCAGTAAATATCTAACATGATGCCATCGTATCGCTTCTTGGAACTTTTTTAGTTGAGCGGATTGATACCGACTCTGCACGTTTAATCCCCAAGGTGGCATATTTCATATAGGGTCTAATCCACCCAAGGAAGATGAGTCCCGAAAAGCAGCAGGCGATCATCTTTGTAGATATGTTATCAAAGAAGATTTCTTGGTTTTTGGCTTGGATGTAGAAGTGCATGAATTATAGTACATCTCGTGCGAAAATCGAAACATTTTTAGAACCCCTTAACCTTACCAAGAACAGCGCGCAAGTAAATTGTTTACTGTTGAGTAAAGATGCTTGTTTACATGTGACTAATAAAACTTCGCGATCTCATAGCTGCAAAATTCTACATGGTCATAATAGGGAAAATTACAGGTGCCATGAATTGCCAACGTGTCAGCTATCCCGTGAGGGGTATAGGGTTTCGCTATTGGGAATTTCTATAAGAAACTATAGAGACCACGTGACTTTGATGACGACGTGTTATTTAATCAGGCATGTATATGGAGTATGCTACCACAAATAATTGGGGGCGGTAGATAATATTCATCGCAACTCTTGTAGAGTTTTCAGGCCTTGGTATCACAGTCCTTCAAACGTAACTTTCGATGGTTGACAGAGATTGCATATTGCAAAATTAAACCATTTTATCTTCAAAGTTTATTTTTGTTTACGATAATAAAGGAGAAAAAACAACCATATAAAAATACCGTGTTCTGAATATATTTCTTCACCCTTGCGATAAATACAGTTTTGCAGCCCAATCCCTACTCTCATACTTTAATCAATGTTAGTTACATTAGCAGCCCAAAAAAAAGAAGAACTGAGGAGGCAAATCTCCATGGCAATAATTTAGGTGTGAGATCAGGATTAAACTCGAGGATGTGTTAATAACTCATTGTTTATTGGGAGGCTTGAACCAAAAGGGGCCATATATATGGTCGTTCGTCAGGTGTAAAAAGAGTGATTGAAATCACGTCAGTCTACCATAAAGCTCCCAGATTGCTCAAAGTGCTTGAACTCGGAAAGAAAAGCCATATCCCTATTGAGACCATGACAGTGTGAACGCACTTTAAGGATCAAATCGACTTCCTTCAAGCTTCTCTTATTATGGTCAGACAGGAAGTCGAATTGATGCATGGGTATGTGTCTCCCTCACCCAACAGTTGTAACCACTGATCTGTACAGATCAGTGGTTGTAACTAGAGATACACAGTGCAGGATCATTGGACTGAATCTTGTCGTCGAAATTACGCCGAACGGGCAATGTTCAAGTTTATGTGGACCTCATAGTACTATGTACCTTATACCTTTCAAGTTGATATTTTGAATTAAAATGGTCGAACACATTTCGAGATAGTTGTCGAAGTTTCCAGAAAAAAAGTCGAAACTTGAAGAATTCGAAAATATAGTTTAAATTTGGAGAAAGGAAAAACCACTGTCGAAATACTGACTTTTACTGGAAACTAATTCAAGCTGTATCATATGCAATAGAGTAACAAGAGTGTCAGGATAGCAAAGGATATGTGTCTGATTTTCATAAGAATATATAGAATATAAGAATTTTCCCTCTTTTCTTGTTTTTTTGAAATTGCGACAATTGATGTGGTAATTTCGTCATAAAAAGTCGCAATTTTGATAGCGAGTCGAACTACTAAAATAGCTTCTCGAAATTTCCAGCGATATTCTCGAAAGTTAGCTACGCCTGTTTTTTTAAATCAAAATTTCGACTTAGGTCTAGCAATATCGAGAATAGTTCGAAATTGTGGGAATTTTTTATATTTTTTTTAGAAATAGTGGGTAGGAAGGAACCTTCCCCCGGGGAGAACTTCTCGGGGAAGGGAAGGGTGAGGTGGGCGGGAAGGATCAGGGCGATTTGTGGAGCTGGATCGGCGGAGGGGTAGGAGGGAATCTTCCACCGGGAAAATTTCTCGGGGTGGGGCAGTGATTCGGGCAATGTGGAGCTGGATCGGCGGAGGGGGTAGGAGGGAACCTTCCCCGAAATGACCATTTTGAGTGATAATGGCGTGAACTTCCATGAGGGGAGGGGTTGTGGTAAAGTTCCCCCAGTGGACGAGATTGTGGGGTGGAGCTGGATGTTCTTAAAAATTTGTATAGAACGCCGTTATGTTTCCTTAATCGGGAATTAACAGTAACCCCTGGCTATTTCGTAGGAGCTACACAACTCCGGTTAGTTTGTTCAGGACCGTTTATCTTGTGCAGGACAACTCCCCATTCTTTGCCCGTATGGTATGCTGTATTGGCCCCAGACCTCCAGGAAAGTACTTTTTGAAAACCGTCTAGCAATTATAGCGTGCTATAATTTGGGGCCTATACTGACTACCTTTAAACTCATGCGGACTAAACGGGTTGTAATTTATTCACTCACTGAAAGATTCCCCCAATTATTCCCAGCCGTGTATTGAGCACTATTAAAGAGTGAAAACATATCTCATATATTGGCAGTAAAATATGCGTTGAAACTTTGAGCATCCGTAATTATTAACTTAACTAGCATATTTTGGGATAATGGTGATGACCATTGAGAGAACAATCATCGGATAGACAAACCGAACGAGTAAACACGTAAAACAGCTTCGATAACAAAGCAACCAGGCGCAATTGCAGTTTTGTTTTTTGCTCAATACCTCATCAATCTAGGTACAAGTACCTTACATATATAAGTAAAACAGAGAAAATGTAAGTAAAATGCCTATGAAGTGAAAAGTTCCTCACTAAACCAGCTGGTTCTGTTGAAAACATCAACGCGCGGGCTACGTATAGACTAGATGCAGTAGTCTCTTGCCAGTGTCGTTTGTGTTATTTTCCGTACCCAATATCCGCTCGTCTGCTCGCCGAGATAGTCAGTTCTCATTCGCAATCAAACAACGATGTTAGCCTATACTAAAGTATGATTCCCATTGGACAATCCTTGCTATAGCGCTTCATACTGTATCTATTTACATCTTATCAAATCTAAATGCCTATCGCCAGAGATCATTCGAAGGCATTCCACTTTATTGACACCGACAGCAATGCGGTGAAAGGCTGATGCGGGAAACGTGTACACAGATCTTCCTCGAAAGTATATATATATATAGGCATATAATATATATCACGAAAGCGCCTATACACTGGCAATCATCACGC
The DNA here is from genome assembly GCF_037975245.1 of Apostichopus japonicus. Taxonomy (NCBI): domain Eukaryota; kingdom Metazoa; phylum Echinodermata; class Holothuroidea; order Aspidochirotida; family Stichopodidae; genus Apostichopus; species Apostichopus japonicus. Next base: position 14,822,209 of record NC_092570.1, read on the forward strand.
AAGCCGGAAACTTCACTGTTATCAAAACGGGGGAGGTTACCACAACCTCGAACACACATACAGGCAGTATGATACGTGAACCAAATGTGGTATTTCGTAAGACGGGCTCTGAGTGAAAGGTGTATTGAAAGTTTTAAAATGTCTGCTTTGTTTAATCAGGTGAGTGATGACTTAATGTTTTTTCTCTCTAATACCCAAAGGGGTATCTTATACCGAAGGGGGTACAAATTCTGGTCATAAAATACCAAGTTTGTTGAACTTCACTCAATAGAAAGTTAACGTGTTTGTGTGTTTTTTCACGGTATATCCGGGACATAGCCTACATTGTCACAGAATGACTGTCGATCTTTTGTTAGTCAGACTCTAGTGTTAAGAGCAAGATTAAGAATCCTTCTGTGATCATAGAGTGGTAACCGTACCCAGGGTATTGTTAGGGTTGGGTTCACTCAGGGTTAACTCCATCCCCCCCACCCCCTTATCGGTTTCGATGATAATCGTAACCTATGCAGTCATGCAGGCGGATGAGTGTGCGTGTGTAGGTGCGTGTGTGTAAACACGATATCTCATGAAGGGAAGCTTGGACCAATATCATATTTGGTGAGTAGGTCTACCACACTGAGTAAACACACCGTATTGTTTTTAAAGGAGGTCAAAGGTCTTGTAGGGTCACCAGAATGACAGCTGACAATTCTTCTTTAAGTTGGAGGAATGGGTGACCATTATTCGACTTTCTAGCATATATGAGGGCAATACTCTTCACATATATAATGTCAGTAAATAATTTATCCGGTATCGCATAACAAAATGCTATGTAAAATGGGCAACTTGCTATACAAAGGCGTATAGCAGTTTTTGCACAAACGAACCATGTAGTATTTTATAAGAGATAAAAGTTCGTAACCTTCAAGACTGCTATGCAAAGATTTTACACAAAAATTATTCCCTGAATTTTTCTGATTAGATGAACAAAGATCTAGCCATCTTTGAAAGGAGAATTTAGGTTCGAATCACACATTCGTAGGGATCAATGCACTGTTGTTAGAAATGAGAGTTAACTTTGATGTCTAAAGTTGTATTATTGAAAAAATGACAGCTAATCCCATGCAAACAGATAAATTTTCATTTTGAATAATGAAGAGAATAAATTCCTTCGTATTTGGTTTTTGTGTTTATATGTTTGCATGTGATGAAACAAGAGCAGGGATATAGAACCACCATTTTAGAACTTGGGGTGGGGGGGGGGGTAGGGGGAGGCTATGATGTTAGTCTTCCATGAAAGGGATTTGAGGGGAGGGTCCCCTCCCCTTAGCTCCCTGCCGTTTTTGGGGATAAGCCCACTTGATTGTATTCGGTGGGGGATGGGGGTGGGTGATAATTTCACTCCAGAAGTGTACTTGGTTGCGCCCCCGAATTGTGTCTGGGCGACAAAAGTTCTTAAGCTTAATAATAGAAAAAACTCGACATTATCGGTAATGAGTTATATCTGAGTGAAAAATGAAAGCTACAATGTTGATCATTACTATGTTTATCATTTTGGAAATCATATTTTGGATAATTCTCGTTAACCGTTTGCACAATTAATCAGGAAGCATTTTTTTATGAATTTATATACGAATCTGAAATTTAAGTGTTTCTTTCTTTCTTTTCTTCTTCATCTTCAGCGTGCAGTGAGGTTGCTCTCGGTTGCCGGTGTTTTGTTTGGTCTCGCTGTCATTCGGTCTGTCGTCATGAGATATCCACAGCCATTACCTGATTGGTCGGAAGATGAGAAGCCTATTCATTTGGAACCTGAGGTCAGCTTAACAATTGTTGACAAAGATAAAATGGTGAGGAGTGGTGTAAACTGATTGAATTTCTCATTAATATAAACGATACAGGCTCAGTGACCTCTCCCTCTCCACACGTACCGTCCTCATTGTATATTCTGAAACCACAATCAGAACGGGCACATGTTCCTACACATCATCTGCCTAAGCCCAATGCACCGTTCATGATAAAGCCCAAGGGGTGTTAGTACAACCCAGCCAACACCGCCCCCCCTCCAAATTTCCGTTCCCTTATGCCGTCCGTCTTAGGTTATTCCGAGTGCCTTGCTGTAGCATTCATTCAGGTCCATATCGGAGGGTGAGGCAGATGTGTAGGGACATGTTCCAGTTCGGATTGATGTTTGAGAATATTCAGAATATAGATATACATATTTTCCTACTCACTGCGAATTCAATTATATATATATATTCAAAGTTTGCCTTTGTCATTTACCTCCATTTCATGAACAAAGTATGTTCAAAGTATCTCTTTCGAGATCGGCTTTAGGAATCACAAATGATTTCGAGTTAGTTAGAATCATGTTTGATCTCTAGAGTAAGGCAAATATGTCACCAAAAACAGAACTAGTATTGTTCGATACAGGTGACAAACGCCTAGAGTGGAATTACGACCTTCCTTACCGGTTTCGAACCTCTGGACATACAATCAGGCGCCCATAGTCTAGTGGTTATAGGGTGTCCGCATATAAAGCGGGAGGCCTGGGTTCGAATCCCGATGGAGGCTGCAAGCTTTCTCACTGTTCTGGATTTTCCTACTCATTACGATTTCAATGAAACTTATTGTATAACTTAAAACTTAATGCATCTGAGTAAACATTGATTATGTAAATGATAGCGTGTGAAATATTTGCGCGTGAATTAATTGCACGTTAAAGGACTTTAAATTAGGACATTGGTTGCTATTTTAATAGAACATGCAGTAAAATACGCTTTAGAAACGAGGATATGAAATTTGAATAAAGCCTGACAGATATTACGTCGTTTGTGATCATTTAAAATATTCTTGGAGTTTCAGAATATAAAGATATACCACAAAAAAAAAACCTTAAACGAATAGAAAAGAAAAAATTACAATTTTGATCCGTTTTGTCAACATAAATATCATTTCTTTGTCTAAAAACGATTTAAGGAGAATACGGATGTCGATAAATGCCATACTAGGGTCTGATTCACGCGGTCGTAAAATACGCGATACGTGAAAATAAGTCTAACACCGGGTCATTATTTTTTACTTAGAAAACGATGCTAACTTTTCATATCATATTTTGATATAAAACATAGGAGAACGTTATCGGTTAAACAAGTTTCCCGTTGTGTCGACATGGGCTACACCATAACGAACTATGGGGAATATACTGTTCAGAACATGCGTTAGATATTTGGCCTCTTTGGCATATATCGTTAAAAATAAAAGAAGAGAATGGTTTGCGCACAGAATAGATAGGAACATATCCCATACCCAGCTTCCTTGGTCCGAACAGGGTTAGCATTAGCAACAATGCCTTTTTTGTTTAGTTTAGGGGTGGGGGAGGTATAGGCCTTCTTGGTAAGGGGCTTTATTATCATGCCCATATCCTTTATACATGTTATCTTTATTTTTGGTGGGCTTCTTCTACAAGCTACGGCTTCCAAGCCCTTCCACCATTTTCTCTCCGTAATTTCCATTATTTTTCTCTTAAATGATTTATTACTTATTATTTTCTTTGCATGGTATTGTCTTCACCGTCTTATTATCATATAAACATTGTGAGGAAATGGAACAAATAAATGAAATGCCAAAAGAGTAGCAGCTCCCTGGTCCGAATAAGTGTAGCATCGTTACCTTGATTGAACTTCGCGGATTGTATCTTTAATAACAGGCACTGTCGGAGTACCCAGCTGAGTTTATTGAGAGTAAGAAGAATCCCTGTTGGGTATCACCAAGGGGCACCGTGGACTGTTTACCGTATTTTTATCTAGCTGGCATGCCTAAATGTGGAACTACTGATATCTGGGTGAAACTGACAAAACACCCTCAAATCTCGGTAAGCAGAAAGGAACCGCATTGGTGGGCCAAAATACGAGTCGGTGAGAATACTTTTTATGCTATTCATGTGATAGCATGTTATGCTACTCTATACTGTAATATAGGCTGATATAGGCTGATATAGCTAACCTGGCACATGATATAAGGTATGGTATACCAATGACTCCGTAGATCCGTTGTACTTTATGAATAGTGTGATAACATGATACACTGTTATAAACTTGTATATAGGAACTGATAGCCACACACTTTACATAATGTAAGTGTGGCATACTATGCCGATTCGTTGAGTCCGTATGTATTATGCCAATTATATAGGTATCGAGACACCGGACACCTCCGACCCCCCCCCCCCCACACCGGGCCACCCCTCCCATCTCGTCAGGCCTGATTAGGCTGATTCTAATAATGAAGAGTTTATGTAATAAATATATAAATATATGAAAATAAATAAATAACAGGATAAAGTACACTCCTACTTCTATACAGATGCTGAGAGCCACCTCAAAGATTTAAGGTTTTGATATACATATAAATATCTCCGTACATCCGTTGTTCTCTACTAAGAGCCGCCATTTATAATACACGTGATATATGACTACATCAACACTATCAACATTTATGTTACCGTCCAGGAAGCTGACAATTAGCCAGATCTATAAATGATAAATTGCAGTTCTTGTTTTCGATACCAATTTTCATTTTCAACGTAGCTGAATCTACCATAATCTATACTATGGGAGTGTTGTAGATCCATGCACAGGCTCAAATGCTGTTTAGGAGTCTAAACAACTGTTCCTGTGTTTGACTAGAAAGTATACCTTGTAAAGATGGTTCAAAGTGCAGATTTTAAGCGTTTTTGCAGCAAAGTGTCATCCACTTTCTGTTAAAATGTGGACGAAATTATTCGCGAACCTTTAGAGTAGTCTGGTTAGTCCAGTTAATCATTGCATAAGACGGTGAGTTTAGTATTTTCTTTTTGTTAAGTCCTTATCAGTATAGCAGCCTGGTCATACATGTAAAACATGCTAAGAAATTATAACACACAACAGTTTTAACTGATTAACGGGTAACCACCTTTACCAGTTTCAATTGATAAAGCCATGAGAATCGGCCGAGCCGATCGACCTTTTGGCTAAGATCATGTGTACCATAATGTTCCCCTTCTAGGGAATCGTGATACACACCTGACGATGATCACACAGTCACAGTCTCGATGCAAGGGGACTAGGGTTGAGAGCGGGTCAGTCGTTTTGTAGTTTGGTTTTTTCGTGCCCAGGTTCTTTCCTGGATGAATTTTCTTAAAAAGTACCGAGAGGATGAGAACGAACACGTAGGAGGCGAGGACCAGTCTTTTGCATAAGAACGACAGAAATAGGAAAACATAAACTTAATACATTCATACATACATTACATATGAAATAACGTATCTTTAACGTGTGTGCATGTGACATTATTTCGCATATCGCGTCCCTATTAGATAACAGATAATATTGTTAATCCCCCCCCCCCCCTTCTCCAACATCTTCTGATACAAAGACACACAGAATATGTTACAAATTTAAGAAAGAGATACTTACGAAATTCTCTCGGCGCCGAAGTCCGGTCTATCTCTTCGGTATTCAAAGAAAAGTATATAAACTGCATATATTTCAATTCGTCACGTTTTACGCGGTATAAAGCTTTATTCCACTAAACGTTGGAATTACCACACAAAAGACAATTTTTTTTTCCCAATGACACGAAGTCAAAATGAACAAACAGCCTTGCGACGATATAAACAACGTTGATCCACCAAGTATAGCCACATGGTGCACAGTAGCCTACCATGCTTTCTGTACCATAACTTACAGGCAGCGGTAGAACCTACAGGTCTCTCGGACAATACATGGCTGGAGTAAACGAATAGGATTACTATATACCTATATGCTCATGATAATGAACACACCTACTCTCTATGATGCTGCGGTCCTTGGTAGCTACAAACATGATTATAAAGGGAATTCCAGTAACCATTGACTAATTATACATATGTGCGGTAGCTACCAACAATTATACAAACTCTCTTCAAGGAATCATTATGAGGAACGTAAACAATAGGGTTTAATTCCCTGTCTACAGTGGCCATTCTTATAGCCTCCAAGTACCATATTTACAGGCCTTGGAATGTCGATCCTCCTTTTGTGCAGACCAAAGACGTTGCACGATACAACACAAACAATTTGCTACATATACTGACGGTCCGTAAAGACGTTATTATTTGTTTTTTTAATACATCAAGTCCATTATCCAAGCTAGCGGTTATTCTTTTTCATCAAGGGGGTGGGGTTGGGGGAGCAGATGTTGAATCCTGGGTCGTGGGCCTAACAGTTTGCGGACCGTTGCTTCATACTTTTTGTACATCTGACGGTCCAACCAGATTCCCCTTGAAAGTTATGCTTTTCTGAAATAGTACACTGCTTTTAACATATCAACATCCTATATGCATGTCTGGACTAAGATTCGCCAGAATCCATCAAATAATGTACATTTCAGATCAACCTTTCTCTAAGATTTCCCCGTCTCTCCATGCATCCCCCTCCCCCCGTCCCTTTCACCGCAGTGCTGCTACTCTCCGTGTACGAGGGGGTACATGTACATAATATTTGAGTTGCCCTCAAGATAAGTACTAATTAATTTCACGTGTTCCAAATATCTCTTCTTAAATATTAATTCGCATTTCTTTTCACATTCTGTTCAATGTTCTGTTTTCAGGCACGTACAACGGTAAATCCACTCTGGGGTCATCTGCAACGGCGTACTACGAGTTGTGGGGAAACCTGATGCGCAAAGTTACCATGAAGAAAGGAGAAGAATATGCATCCAATACCATATTTGGTATTTTTAAAATTTTATTTATAGTCTTAAAGAGTCTCCTTCATTTTCTTTATAGACATCATTCCTACACCAAACTCCGAAAAGTCCCGAAAAGAGTAGAAATTCGTCGGGCAAGGTTAGCAGTTTGAGTAGACCTTGATAAGCCAATGAGGCTTCTTCGCGAGTTCCTGCTTGCAGGAGGATACATACATACAATACATACCTTGGTACATTAACTAAAACGTTATTTCTTCTTCCTTTTTAAATTAATGAAATGGATCTTATTTTGAGGGAGAAACAAATGCTGATTGCAATATGGCTGCTATAGCTTTGATAAATTTCTAGAATGTGCATTATTTAGATCCATTGAATTACTATTCAAACTGATGCTGGTTCTAGACAATTTAACAATTTGAGTAAATTATCAGACACTAGTTTATTCATACAGGACGAAATATTTGTTCTTCTTTTGTCATTTTCTTTTGTTTTGCTATGAATGCAGGGGACGGTTCGGCGTCAACATTCTGGGGCAATCGCCACTGGACTTCGTTTCATCCAAATTTAGGCCGATGTCCAGACTTTGCTATCCCATCGCTCATTCACTCCATTCAACCAGAGGCCAAAATTATTGTTGCTTTTCGTAACCCCATAGACAGGTATTATTGAGGTCCCCCAAATGACTGGCGTGCGCAATGGGGTGGGTGGGTGGGGTGGGGGTGGGGGAGGGTGTCCGCCATCGTCAGTCGGGAAAGAAACGTGATCTGTGAAATTCTATCTGAACAAAAGCCTTTCCAAAAGAAGTGACGAAGACTATTTAAAAAATAATAAAAGTAAAAGCACCGTTTTGGTCTTAAATGAGGTAGGCTATTCTTATTTACTATGTACAACTTAGTCTCAGATTGGAATCTTAACGTTGGTTCTGCAGGAACAAACAAGTTGTAGACATATCGTTTTGGTTTAATACGGACATTACAATGTTTCAAAAAATAGTTTTATCGAGTTGCTACGTTCCAATAAAATATGATTTTTTTTTCTGTCGTTCGACTTGCCACGTACAGCATCCTGACGACAATTTGTAAATTGTCGAGTTTTTGCGTGTTTGAAAACCCGCCAAAAAATGTATAAGTTTTGACGTACGCGTTGTCTCGACAATTTCGAAGAAACTTTTCCTTAAGATTAATAAATTACTTAAAAAGTCGAAAACACGACCCCCAAAAATAGACATTTGTCGTGAAATCGTGCCGTCTTATTCTTCATTAACACGGTAAGTCTATACACACGTATATGTCAATATTCAGGACGAGTCCCGTCATTTGAACTTGACTTTTAAAACAAACTTTGATTATTTACCTCATTTCACCAGGTTGTTCTCAGATTATTTATACTTCTCCAGCGGGCTAACATCCTCCGAGGAATTTCATGAATCAGTTAAAGCAGGAATTGAAGAATTCCAGACATGCCTCGAAACTATTGGTGATCTACGCACCTGTGTCTATAAAGCTGACAAGTTACCTTCAGGAAGAGCAGTCGTAAGTGGTGATGTATGCGTTATTTAATCTCCCCCACCCCCCCCCACCCACCCACCTCCGCGGTAATAATACTTTGCAAGCTATTATTAGGCGAATTTTGGCTCTCCATTAGAAGGCCCATCTATATACCCCTAATTTAAATTGATAATCTGCGTAGCCCCTCCCCCCACCTCCCCTCCCCCGCTGGATGTTACCCATCCTCTGTGTTCCGGCGAGTTATTGATAGATGGAGTGAGGGATACGTTACAGAGCAATGGCGGCCTTCTAAGTGTAGGAAGGTTGAAGGGCGGGGGGGGGGGGGGGTCGGCATTCACATAACAAACTCGACAGAATAAAGTAAAATGAACGAGCTTACACATTCTCGATTTTCAATACAAAACGTCTCGCCAGGTTGAATATGTAGCCTGTGCAAAGTCTCGTTAGGCGAAATCTGCCAATGTCCCTTAAAATGCTAAAAGATTTTCCATAATATATGTAAGAAACTCACCGATAAATCAATTTGATTTCGACATTCTCGTTAAGTTCCGCAAAGTGAGTCAGTGCCCGAATTGAATTACGACATCAATAGTGATAAAAATGTAAGTAAATATGTAGTTAAATCTATTAGTGACTAATTCATTGTCTAGTAAAAATTTACCAACCTCGAAACAGGAATGTTGTACGTGCAGTACACACTCTGTGCTCGTTCAGTTCAAATTGCTAATCGAGGAACTGGGTTTAGGAGGCCGTGTGTTGGAGTGTAGGAAGAGGGGGCTAATACAGAACTTTTAATCAAAGCGAAACATGTGCTGTAGTAAGTCCCATCATACGCGCAGAAATTCCTCTCTAGCAACCACCCCCACCCCATCATTCATATAGCTCGTCTGACCCATACGAAGGCCACTCAGGTGAAAACATGTAATAGCAGCATGGAAGGGGGTTTATCAAGGGGGGGGGGGGGGTGGGGGTTAGACTCCACTTATACTGGTCAGATCTTCCAAATAGCATTTGCCGAAAAAAATCCCCTTCCTTCCCTTTCTCGAAAATCGGTTAAAATATATCAATTGTGAAGGCTACTTAGCCACTGGCAATATAATCATGTCATTTTACATGCTGATCTAAACCACTAATTCTCTTCTTTAATTGTTTTTTTTGTCTCTTCTATTGCGCATGCTTAAAGCAGTTGTTTGATAGACCATTAATGGTATTGAAATGTTACTCAAAATAATATTGTAATTAGACAAAAATAAGAAAGTCTACTAGATTTTGTTTACCTCAAGTACATTAATTGGCCATTTATTAAAATTTTGCTATGGATATTTGAAAGTTTGAACTTCATTGGTACTGGAATTATTCGAGTATTTGTCAAACGTACTTTTTTATGTAAACTTCGCCTTAATCTACGAATTTTGAACCCTGATCAACTCTTGTTGTGTCCGACGACAAAACGGGATATCTACTTTATTTCCACTTGTTTTGTTATCTAATATAGTTTAAAAAAAAAGGACTTCAGTTGTATAATTTATCTTTAAGAAGATTGGTGTTTATTTAATTTTTTATTTTTAACACATTTACAACGAAGAATAAAAAAATATATATTTGGATGATGCCTTTTGATCTCTTAATTTCTTAAATCCCATATAGCGATTAAGAATTGGTCTCTATTCGGTCTATCTGGAAGACTGGCTGAAAATTTTTAAACCTAGTCAGCTGAGGGTCATTAGAACCGAAGATTGGAGCGTAAAGTGTCCTGAGATTCTGACCGATCTTCATCGATTTTTAGAGCTCGGTAAGAATTGTTCTTTTGACTTTTGGAAATATTTTGGCTCTCAGAGGAGAAAAGCTGGAGGACAGAATTACCTTCTCTGTAATGGTCTGTGATGACTCGGTGTTAAATCACATTGTTCTCTCTTACGAGGGGGGGGGGGGAAGGGAGGGGGAGGGGTGTATCACTGCCACTATACTTACCCCTCGTGCAAGAACTTTGAGCTATCATGCTGTGAAGGTAAGCTTTCAACAAACAAATATGTTCTCTCGCCAGATGAGCTTCCTCCCGGTGAGACGAACGACTTATGTAACGAAGAACGCCATAATGTTGGACACAGCAAGACGGTGGCGTTGTTACCGGAGACAGCGCAGCTGTTGCGTGATTTCTATTCCCCCTTTAACAAAAGACTGGCAACTTTACTCGATGACGATAATTTTATATGGTAATGTATAGAGATAGTACCGACTCATCTGGTTCGTCAGTAGAAAAAATCTAGATCCAAGTATCGCAGATTGCCGAGAAGTGGCGTGCGATGAGGACAGGAATGAGAAGAACTTGTCGTTCGTGTGGAAAGGCGACGGTGTTTGGACGGATCATATTATCACTGAGGCAAGAAGTCAAGTCAAACTTAAAACTGTATTCGTATATGGAGAACAGGGTATTGGTATATGAGTACCAAGACACATAGTTTCGTAGAGACAGTTTGGTGTTAGTACAAGGAAGAGGATTGTGTATTTATTTAGATGAAATTAATGTTTCCGGTTTCCAAGTATAATCTACCCCACTCTGGATAAAGTAATACGTTGACTATAAATGGCATCTTGAATAATCCGTATCGAGATGTTTATACGCATGCTCTCTATAGCTTACAAAGTGGTCTTGAATTTAGTCCATATACAATATCTGCTATAAGTGCATTACAACACGCAATCATCAGAAAGCATACTTTACTTCAGTAAATATCTAACATGATGTCATCGTATCGCTTCTTGGAACTTTTCTAGTTGAGCGGATTGAAACGGACTCTGCACGTTTAATCCCCAAGGTGGCATATTTCATATAGGGTCTAATCCACCCAAGGAAGATGAGTCCCGAAAAGCAGCAGGCGATCATCTTTGTAGATATGTTATCAAAGAAGATTTCTTGGTTTTTGGCTTGGATGTAGAAGTGCATGAATTATAGTACATCTCGTGCGAAAATCGAAACATTTTTAGAACCCCTTAAGGCTTACCAAGAACAGCGCGCAAGTAAATTGTTTACTGGTGAGTAAAGATGCTTGTTTACATGTGACTAATAAAACTTCGCGATCTCATAGCTGCAAAATTCTACATGGTCATAATAGGGAAAATTACAGGTGCCATGAATGGCCAACGTGTCAGCTATCCCGTGAGGGGTATAGGGTTTCGCTATTGGGAATTTCTATAAGAAACTATAGAGACCACGTGACTTTGATGACGACGTGCTATTTAATCAGGCATGTATATGGAGTATGCTACCACAAATAATTGGGGGCGGTAGATAATATTCATCGCAACTCTTGTAGAGTTTTCAGGCCTTGGTATCACAGTCCTTCAAACGTAACTTTCGATGGTTGACAGAGATTGCATATTGCAAAATTAAACCATTTTATCTTCAAAGTTTATTTTTGTTTACGATAATAAATAGAAAACAACAAACATATAAAAATACCGTGTTCTGAATATATTTCTTCACCCTTGCGATAAATACAGTTTTGCAGCCCAATCCCTACTCTCATACTTTAATGAATGTTAGTTACATTAGCAGCCAAAAACAAAGAAAAAAGAACTGAGGAGGCAAATCTCCATGGCAATAATTTAGGTGTGAGATCAGGGTTTAACTCGAGGATGTGTTAATAACTCATTGTTTATTGGGAGGCTTGAACCAAAAGGGGCCATATGTATGGTCGTTCGTCAGGTGTAAAAAGAGTGATTGAAATCACGTCAGTCTACCATAAAGCTCCCAGATTGCTCAAAGTGCTTGAACTCGGAAAGAAAAGCCATATCCCTATTGAGACCATGACAGTGTGAACGCACTTTAAGGATTAAATCGACTTCCTTCAAGCTTCTCTTATTATGGTCAGACAGGAAGTCGAATTGATGCATGGGTCTGTTTCTCCCTCACCCAACAGTTGTAACCACTGGTCTGTACAGATCAGTGGTTGTAACTAGAGATACACAGTGCAGGATCATTGGACTGAATCTTGTCGTTGAAATTTCGCCGAACGAGCAATGTTCAAGTTTATGTGGACCTTTTAGTTTGCCTACACTATTATTTAGAGCCAACACAGATATTAAGTACTATGTACCTTATTCCTTTCAAGTTGATATTTTGAATTAAAATGGTCGAACACATTTCGAGATAGTTGTCGAAGTTTCCAGAAAAAAAAGTCGAGACTTGAAGAATTCGAAAATATAGTTTAAATTTGGAGAAATGAAAAACCACTGTCGAAATACTGACTTTTACTGGAAACTAATTCAAGCTGTATCATATGCAATAGAGTAACAAGAGTGTCAGGATGGCAAAGGATATGCGTCTGATTTTCATAAGAATATAAAGAATATAAGAATTTTCCCTCTTTTCTTGTTTTTTGAAATTGCGACAATTGATGTGGTAATTTCGTCATAAAAAGTCGCAATTTTGATAGCGACTCGAACTACTAAAGTAGCTTCTCGAAATTTCCAGCGATATTCTCGAAAGTTAGCTACGCCTGTTTTTTTAAATCAAAATTTCGACTTAGGTCTAGCAATATCGAGAATAGTTCGAAATTGTGGGAATTTTTTATATATTTTTTTATAAATAGTGGGTAGGAAGGAACCTTCCCCCGGGGAGAACTTCTCGGAGAAGGGAAGGGTGAGGGGGGCGGGAAGGATCAGGGCGATTTGTGGAGCTGGATCGGCGGAGGGGTAGGCAGGGGCGTAGCGAAGGGGTTTTTGTTGGGGGGGGGGTGTGGAGAATTTGATTTGCCGACGGATCTGGAAGTGGTGACTGAAATGGGGGAGGGGTCTAAGGGGAGTGGGTGTCCCCCTCCCCTTTGGCAATTTTTTAGATTTGAAACGTCCTTAGATGCAATCTGGTGCATATTTTAAGTAAAATTTGATTTGCCGACGGATCTGGAAGTGGTGACTGAAATGGGGGAGGGGTCTAAGGGGAGTGGGTGTCCCCCTCCCCTTTGGCAATTTTTTAGATTTGAAACGTCCTTAGATGCAATCTGGTGCATATTTTAAGTAAAATTTGATTTGCCGACGGATCTGGAAGTGGTGACTGAAATGGGGGAGGGGTCTAAGGGGAGGGGGTGTCCCCCTCCCCTTTGGAAAATTTTTAGTTTTGAAACGTCCTTAGATGCAATCTGGTGTATATTTTAAGTAAAATTTGATTTGCCGACGGATCTGGAAGTGGTGACTGAAATGGGGGAGGGGTCTAAGAGGAGGGGGTGTCCCCCTCCCCTTTGGAAAATTTTTAGTTTTGAAACGTCCTTAGATGCAATCTGGTGCATATTTTAAGTAAAATTTGATTTGACGACGGATCTGGAAGTGGTAACTGAAATGGGGGAAAGGTCTAAGGGTAGGGGGTCTACCCCTCCCCTTTGGAAAATTTTTAGTTTTGAAACGTCCTTAGATGCAATCTGGTGCATATTTTAAGTCAAATTTGGCACGGAAGAAGCTCCCGTTCTCCTTTTCTCTATTCAGCTTTCCTTCTTTCTTCCCCTTCCGCTCTCCTTTTCTCCTTTTGCCGACAGACCCAAAATTTGCCGACAGCGACCAAATTATAGGGGTGTGTGACACCCCCCACCCCCCCCCCCCGCTCGCTACGCCCCTGGGGGTAGGAGGGAATCTTCCACCGGGAAAATTTCTCGGGGTGGGGGAGTGATTCGGGCAATGTGGAGCTGGATCGGCGGAGGGGGTAGGAGAGAACCTTCCCCGAAATGACCATTTTGAGTGATAATGGCGTGAACTTCCATGATGGGAGGGGAGGGGTTGGGGGTATAGTTCCCCAGTGGACGAGATTGTGGGGTGGAGCTGGATGTTCTTAAAAATTTGTATAGAACGCCGTTATGTTTCCTTAATCGGGAATTAACAGTAACCCCTGGCTATTTCGTAGGAGCTACACAACTCCGGTTAGTTTGTTCAGGACCGTTTATCTTGTGCAGGACAACTCCCCATTCTTTGCCCGTATGGTATGCTGTATTGGCCCCAGACCTCCAGGAAAGTACTTTTTGAAAACCGTTTAGCAATTATAGCGTGCTATAATTTGGGGCCTATACTGACTACCTTTAGGCTCATGCGGACTAAACGGGTTGTAATTTATTCACTCACTGAAAGATTCCCCCAATTATTCCCAGCCGTGTATTGAGCACTATTAAAGAGTGAAAACATATCTCATATATTGGCAGTAAAATATGCGTTGAAACTTTGAGCATCCGTAATTATTAACTTAACTAGCATATTTTGGGATAATGGTGATGACCATTGAGAGAACAATCATCGGATAGACAAACCGAACGAGTAAACACGTAAAACAGCTTCGATAACAAAGCAACCAGGCGCAATTGCAGTTTTGTTTTTTGCTCAATACCTCATCAATCTAGGTACAAGTACCTTACATAGGCTATATAAGTAAAACAGAGAAAATGTAAGTAAAATGCCTATGAAGTGAAAAGTTCCTCACTAAACCAGCTGGTTTTGTTGAAAACCTCAAACGCGCAGGCTACGTATAGACTAGATGCAGTAGTCACTTGCCAGTGTCGTTTGTGTTATTTTCCGTACCCAATATCCGCTCGTCTGCTCGCCGAGATAGTCAGTTCTCATTCGCAATCAAGCAACGATGTTAGCCTATACTAAAGTATGATTCCCATTGGACAATCCTTGCTATAGCGCTTCATACTGTATCTATTTACATCTTATCAAATCTAAATGCCTATCGCCAGAGATCATTCGAAGGCATTCCACTTTATTGACACCGACAGCAATGCGGTGAAAGGCTGATGCGGGAAACGTGTACACAGATCCTTCCTCGAAAGTATATATAGGTATTTAATATATATCACGAAAGCGCCTATACACTGGCAATCATCACGCAAGCCGGAAACTTCACTGTTATCAAAACAGGGGAGGTCACCACAACCTCGAACACACATGCATGCAGTATATGTGAACCAAATGTGGTATTTCGTAAGACGGGTTCTGAGTGAAAGGTGTATTGAAAGTTTTAAAATGTCTGCTTAAAATGTCTGCTTTGTTTAATCAGGTGAGTGATAACTTAATGTTTTTTCTCTCTAATACCCAAAGGGGTATCTTATACCGAAGAGGGTACAAATTCTGGTCATAAAATACCAAGTTTATTGAACTTAATAGAAAGTTAACGTGTTTGTGTGGTGTTTCACGGTATATCCGTGATATTGCCTATCATTGTCACAGAATGACTGTCGAACTGTTGTAAGTCAGACCATCTGTTTTACCTCCATGGTCAGACTCTAGTGTTAAGAGCAAGATTAAGACTCCTTCTGTGATCATAGAGTGGTAACCGTACCCAGGGTATTGTTAGGGTTGGGTTCACTCAGGGTTAACTCCATCCCCCCCCCCCCCCCCTTATTTGTTTCGATGATAATCGTAACCTATAGGCAGTCATGCAGGCGGGTGCGTGTGTATAGGTGCATGTGTGTTACAACTTGCTTGTAAACACGATATCTCAAGAAGGGAAGCTTAGACTAATATCATATTTGGTGAGTAGGTCTACCACACTGAGTAAAAACACCGTATTGTTTTTAAAGGAGGTCAAAAGTCATATAGGGTCACCAGAATGACAGCTGACAATTCTTCTTGAAGTTGGAGGAATGGGTGACCATTATTTCGACTTTCTAGCATATATGAGGGCATTACTCTTCACGTATAATGTCAGTGAATAATTTATCCGGTATCGCATAACAAAATGCTATGCAAAATGGGCAACTTGCTATACAAAGGCGTATAGCAGTTTTTGCACAAACGAACCATGTAGTATTTTATAAGAGATAAAAGTTCGTAACCTTCAAGACTGCTATGCAAAGATTTTACACATAAATTATTCCCTGAATGTTTCTGATTAGATGAACAAAGATCTAGCCATCTTTGAAAGGAGAATTCAGGTTCGAATCAAACATTCGTAGGATCAATGCACTGTTGTTAGAAATGAGAGTTAACTTTGATGTCTAAAGTTGTATTATTGAAAAAATGACAGCTAATCCCATGCAAACAGATAAATTTTCATTTTGAATAATGAAGAGAATAAATTCCTTCGTATTTGGTTTTTGTGTTTATATGTTTGCATGTGATGAAACAAGAGCAGGGATATAGAACCACCATTTTAGAACTTGGGGTGGGGGGGGGGGTAGGGGGAGGCTATGATGTTAGTCTTCCATGAAAGGGATTTGAGGGGAGGGTCCCCTCCCCTTAGCTCCCTGCCGTTTTGGGGATAAGCCCACTTGATTGTATTCGGTGGGGGATGGGGGTGGGTGATAATTTCACTCCAGAAGTGTACTTGGTTGCGCCCCCGAATTGTGTCTTAATAATAGAACAAACACGTCACCTCGGTAATGAGTTATATCTGAGTGAAAATGCTACAATGTATATCGATACTATGTTTATCATTTTGGAAATCATATTTTGGATAATTCTCGTTAACCCTTTGCACCATAAATCAGGAAGCATTCTGTATGTATCTATATACGTATCTGAAATTCAAGTGTTTTTTCTTCTTTCTCTTCAGCGTGCAGTGAGGTTGCTCTCGGTTGCCGGTGTTTTGTTTGGTCTCGCTGTCATTCGGTCTGTCGTAATGAGATATCCACAGCCATTACCTGATTGGTCGGAAGATGAGAAGCCTATTCATTTGGAACCTGAGGTCAGCTAAACAATACAACATTGTCGACAAAGATAAAATGGGGAGGAGTGGTATAACTGATTGAATTTCTCATTGATATAAACGAGGATACCCCTTCGCCTCTCCATACGTACCGTCCTCATTGTATACTCTGAAACCACAATCCGAACGGTCACAGGTCCCTACACATCATTTGCCTAAGCCCAATGCACCGTTCATGATAAGAACCAGTGGGTGTTAAAACAACCCCGCCACCCCCCCCCCCAACGCCTCCACTCTCCAAATTTTCGTTCCCTTATGTCGTCACGTTTTAGGTTATTCTGAGTGCCTTGCTGTATCCTTCATTCAGGTCCATGTCGGAGGGTGAGGCAGCTGTGTGTAGGAACATGTGCCAGTTCGGATTGTTGTTTGAGAATATACAGAATATATATATATATATATTCCAACTCACTAGGATTTTAATTATATATATATATTCATTTGCCTTTGTCGTTTACCGCCATTACAGGAACAAAGTCTGTTCAAAGTATCTCTTTCGAGATCCGGTTTTAGGAATCACAAATGATTTCGAGTTAGTTAGAATCATGTTTGATCTCTAGAGTAAGGCAAATATGTCACCAAAAACAGAACTATAGTATTGTTCGATACAGGTGACAAACGCCTAGAGTGGAATTACGACCTTCCTTACCGGTTTCGAACCTCTGGACATACAATTAGGCGCCCATAGCCTAGTGGTTAGGGTGTCCGCATATAAAGCGGGGGGCCTGCATGGGTTCGAATCCCGGTGGAGGCTGCAAGCTTTCTCACTGTTCTGGATTTTCCTACTCATTACGATTTCAATGAAACTTATTGTATAACTTAAAACTTAATGCATCTGAGTAAACACTGATTATGTAAATGATAGCGCGTGAAATATTTGCGCGTGAAATAATTGCGCGTTAAAGGACTTTAAATTAGGACATTTTAATAGAACATGCAGTAAAATTCGCTTAAGAAACGTGGAAATGAAATTTGAATAAAGCCTGACAGATATTACGTCGTTTGTGATATTTTAAAATATTCTTTGGGTTTCAGAATATAAGATACACCACAAATAAATACCTTAAACGAATAGAAAAGAAAAAACTACAATTTTGATCCGTTTTGTCAACGGAAATATAATTTCTTTCTCCAAAAACTGTTTAAGGAGAGCACGGATGTCGATAAATGCCATACAAGGGTCTGATTCACGCGGTCGTAAAATACGCGAAAATTAGTATAACACCGGGTCATTATTTTTTACTTAATAAAAGATGCTAACTTTTCATATATAGAACATTATCGGTTATCCAAGTTTCCCGTGTGTCGACATGGGCTACACCATAACGAACTATTGGGAATATACTGTTCAGAACATGCGTTAGATATTTGTCTCTTTGGCATATATCGTCAAAAATAGTAGAAGAGAATGGTTTGCGCACAGAATATGTAAAACATATATCCCATACCCAGCTTCCTTGGTCCTAACAGGGTTAAAGTAGCAGCTCCCTGGTCCGAATAAGTTACCTTAGTTACCTTGATTTAACTTCGCGGATTGTATCTTTAATAACAGGCACTGTCGGAGTACCCAGCTGAGTTTATTGAGAGTAAGAAGAATCCCTGTTGGGTATCACCAAGGGGCACCGTGGACTGTTTACCGTATTTTTATCTAGCTGGCATGCCTAAATGTGGAACTACTGATATCTGGTTTAAACTGACAAAACACCCTCAAATCTCGGTAAGCAGAAAGGAACCGCATTGGTGGGCCAAAATACGAGTCGGTGAGAATACTTTTTATGCTATTTATGTGATAGCATGTTATGCTACTCTATACTATAATATAGGCTGATATAGCTAACCCGGCACATGATTTAAGTTATGGTATAACAATGACTCCGCAGATCCGTTGTACTTTATGAATAGTGTGATAACATGATACTCTGATATATATATATATATACTTGTATATGATAGCCACACACTTTACATAATGTAAGTGTGGCATACTATGCCGATTCATTTAGTCCGTATGTATTATGCCAACTATAGGTATCGAGACACCGGACACCTCCGACCCCCCCCCCCCACCCCAACCCCTCCCATCTCGTCAGGCCTGATTAGGCTGATTCTAACAATGAAGAGTTTATGTAAAAAATATATAAATATGTAGATATATAAATAAATGAAAATCAATAAATAACAGGATAAAGTTATACTACTGTAAAAATTTTGCCGAAAATGTCTCCCAGATTGCTGGAAATGGCACTTCCCAGGCCTTGTAAGTTGCATCTATGCATTTTCTATTTTGAAATTACTAGCGATATCATAATTTTTTTTAAATATGCTCAAGGAGGGGGCGGTCGCCCCTTCTCCCCCCCCCCCATTGGCTATGCGCCTGGCCTGTTGGCTAAGATCCATGTGTATAGTATCTGTTCCCTTCTAGGGAATCGTGATACACACCTGCCGATGATCACACAGTCACAGTCTCGATGCAAGGGGACTGTGGTTGAGAGCGGGTCAGTCGTTTGGTAGTTTGGTTTTTCGTGCACAGGTTCCTCTCCTGGATGAATTTTCTTAAAAAGTACCGAGAGGATGAGAACGAACACGTAGGAGGCGAGGACCAGTCTTTTGCATAAGAACGACAGAAATAGGAAAACATAAACTTAATACATTCATACATACATTTACATATGAAATAACGTATCTTTAACGTGTGTGCATGTGACATTATTTCGCATATCTCGTCCCAAGTAAATAACAGATAATATTGTTTAACCCCGCCCCCCCCTACCATCTTCTGATACAAAGACACACAAACTGTTACAAAATTAAGAAAGAGATACTTACGAAATTTTCTCGGCGCCGAAGTTCGGTCTATCTCTTCGGTATATTAAAAGAAAAGTATATGAACTGCATATATTTCAATTCATTTAACACGATAATGCCTAGAAACTTTGGAATAACTACATGTAAGGGTGTTAGCTTCTGAAAATAAGAGTTTGTTCTTGATCAGAGAACCCTGGGTTTGGTGTGATGACCAAACACAGAGCAAGACACATAAAAAAAAGGAAAACTCAACTGGATTGGATTAAATTAAATTATAATTACGAATAACAAACAATATACAGCAGATCTGGGCCCAGAATAAGAATTAAATAAAATGACTTACAGTTGTCAGGTGCGCACCCCAATAGTTAATGTTATTACAATATGTTTAATTTAAATGCTGATTCTGGTTGGCTGGCCCGCTGGTGTCATCAAGGGTGTCATCTGATATTCCACGACATCAGTATATACAGGTATGGAGTCCTCCAATGGTCAAATAATATAAAAGGAAATAGTGTTCCAGCAAGCTTGTTACAGAATATCCATATATAACAAATATTGTGTCCCAGACAGCCAGATAAAACAGTGGGTTGTAACAGTGTTCCGGACAGCAAGATAAATCGGCGATAGTAACAAATATAGTGTTCCGGACAGCCAGAAAAAGCGGTGATATAAGTAACAAATATAGTGTCCCAGAAATCCAGATAAAATAAAGAAGGATTACAGAGTTTTCCACTTAAAAGGTTTACAATGAACAACTATCCAAAATGATTAATAAATTAATAAGTCTCCTTTCTCTAGACTTTCCACTAAGAAGATGTACAATAAACAAACTATCCAACATTAAAACTATATCTCTTCTCATTAGCAACTGTCTTGCTCCAATACTTATGGCCAACTGCCTGACTCCCTATACCCTCACAAAACTCCTTTGTTCCTATAATATATACAGTATACACAGACCCCATTTCCTGTGAGGGCTAATTTCCAGGAAGAACAAAGATAGTTGCTTAGCAACCCAGAAGGAGAAATCTTAATCCCCCTCCTTTTACCACCACAAGCAACATACAAATACACACACTGTACAAATGCATAGCCCTCTGTACAGTGAGCACTGTACACTAATACTAATAAACAAGTAAAACTATAGTACAAAAGAAAACTTTATGTAAGAGCTGACCATCTTACATACACAAAAGACCAAAACAAAAATCTCCAATGACACGAAGTCAAAATGAACAAATAGTCTACAATTTCTTCTTTGCGACGATATATGCAACGTTGTTGATCCAGCAAGTATAGCCACATGGTGCACAGTAGCCTACCAGGCTTTCTGTATACCATAACTTACAGGCAGCAGTAGAACCTACATATCTTTCGGACAATACATGGCTGGAGTAAACGAATAGGATTACTACATACCTATATGCTCATGATAATGAACACACCGTTTAAGTATACCTATACTCTCTATGATGCTGCGTTCCTTAGTAGCTACAAACATGATTATAAAGGGAATTCCAGTAACCATTGACTAATTCTATATATGTGCGGAAGCTACCAACAAGTATACAAACTCTATTCAAGGAATCATTATAAGGAACAGTAAACAATAGGGTTTAATTCTCTGTCTACCGTGGTCATTCTTATAGCCTCCAAGTACCATACTTACAGGCCTTGGAATGTCGATCCTCCTTTTGTCCAGTCCAAAGACGTTGCACGTTACAACACAAACAATTTGCTACAAATACTGACGGTCCGTAAAGACGTTATTATTTGTTTTTTTAAAACATCAAGTCCATTATCCAAGCTAGCGGTTATTCTTTTTCATCAAGGGGGTGGGGGTGGGGGAGGAGATGTTGAATCCTGGGTCGTGGGCCTAACAGTTTGCGGACCGTTGCTTCATACTTTTTGTACATCTGACGGTCCAACCAGACTCCCCTTGAAAGTTATGCTTTTCTGAAATATTACAGTGCTTTTAACATATCAACATCCTATATGCATGTCTGGACTAAGATTCGCCAAAATCCATCAGCCCCCCAATGAAAAAGTTGAGGGGGCAAATGCATGATAAGCCCCCCCAATATTTACCAAGGCTCCGAAGCGTGCATCTGCCCATTTTTTAATGCATATACTTGTCGATCTGTCCGATGCACACGTATACTATATAGGTGTAATAATTGAATATGATAATTGATTGTCTGTATCATGCCTCATCGAATATTAGTGTTTTAAATTAGAGGGTAATAAGCTAAACGCTACACTCATCAACTTGCATTTGCGTTTACACTACGAGTACACGCAAGGCGTGGAACATGGCTTTATGCTTAAAACGCAATCAATTATAAAACGAACAAAAACACAATATTAGCATTCACCTGTACTGTATAGGGTACACGCATTCATGACATGGTGACAGTGCTAGGTCATAGAAATTTGTTGGCAACTGCACATGGTTTTGGAATTACCCATTTGTTGACATTAAGAAATGCTTTCTGTTCTTTCTTATGACATTTATTTAATTCAGGGGCGTCGGAGCCGGTCCGGGCAGGTCCGGCGAACGCCGGACCAATATTCACGACGCAAAATAAAAAAGAAAAAGAAAAAAGTAGGACTACAAAATGGAAAAAAAAATCTCGGAGGTATATGTTTCAATCATTTTCAATAATGATGACGGCAAGTAGGCTAAATGTGACTACTCTGGCATGGCAGGGGTCTTGTTTTCAAGCTCGGGAAGTGCCATCTCCTGCAATCTGGGAGGCATATTTTCAAAATTTTCTCCATTACGCTACGCGCCAACCATGGTGGCGCGTAGCGTACCAAACGTCCCCCCGATAATTATGATAGTTGGCCACACTCTGAACCGCCGTACCAATCAAAAATAGCTTCCGACGCCCTTGTCATTATTGCATTTAATTGCAAGTAGTAATTTACTACACTCAAAAACGTCTTTGCCAGTACACGTCGAGTAATAGCTACTCTCTTAAAACACCATCGAATATACAAATTACAATGTTTTTACAGATTTTTACGTGCAATCTGAGAAATTGCAGGCTTGAGACCTATGTTTTAGGGCTAGGTATTCGCAGCATAAAACACTCGGGAAGTGCCGTTTCCGGCCATCTGGGGGGTTTGAAAAACCCAAAATTTTCTTGTACGCTCCGCGCCAACCGATGGTGGCGCTCCGCTTAGATAGTCTCCACATATTAGCCCCCCAATAATTTTTCCGTTCCGTCGCGCCTGCCGTCTCTCCATGCATCCCCTCCCCCCCCCCCGTCTCTTTCACCGCAGTGCTGCTACTCTCCGTGTACGAGGGGGTACATGTACATAATATTTGAGTTGCCCTCAAGATAAGTACTAATTAATTTCACGTGTTCCAAATATCTCTTTTTAAATATTAATTTGCATTTCTTTTCGCATTTTGTTCAATGTTCTGTTTTCAGGCACGTACAACGGTAAATCCACTCTGGGGTCATCTGCAACGGCGTACTACGAGTTGTGGGGAAACCTGATGCGCAAAGTTACCATGAAGAAAGGAGAAGAATATGCATCTAATACCATATTTGGTATTTTTAAAATTTTATTTATAGTCTTAAAGAGTCTCCTTCATTTTCTATTGACATAATTCCTACACCAAACTCCGAAAAGTCCCATTAGAGTAGAAATTCGTCGAGCAGTTTGAGTAGACCTTGGTACAGTAACTTAAACGTTATTTCTTCTTCTTCTTTTCTAAATTAATGAAATGGATCTTATTTTGAGGGAAAAAAAAATCTGATTGCAAGTTGGTTGCTATAGCTTTGATAAATTTCTAGAATGTGCATTATTTAGATTCATTGAATTACTATTCAAACTGATGCTGGTTCTAGACAATTTAACAATTTGAGTAAATTATCAGACACTAGTTTATTCATACAGGACGAAATATTTTCTTCTTTTGTCATTTTCTTTTGTTTTGTTATGAATGCAGGGGACGGTTCGGCGTCAACATTCTGGGGCAATCGCTACTGGACTTCGTTTCATCCAAATTTAAGCCGATGTCCAGACTTTGCTATCCCATCGCTCATTCACTCCATTCAACCAGAGGCCAAAATTATTGTTGCTTTTCGTAACCCAATAGACAGGTATTATTGAGGTCCCCCAAATGACTGGCGTGCGCAGTGGGGTAGGTGGGGGTGGGGTAGGTGGGGGTGTCCGCCATCGTCAGTCGGGAAAGAAACGTGATCTGTGAAATTCTATCTGAACAAAAGCCTTTCCAAAAGAAGTGACGAAGACTATTTAAAAAATAATAAAAGTAAAAGCACCGTTTTGGTCTTAATTGAGGTAGGCTATTCTTATTTACTATGTAGGCTACCACTTAGTCTCAGATTGGAATCTTAACGTTGGTTCTGCAGGAACAAACAAGTTGTAGACATATCGTGTTGGTTTAATACGACATTACAATGTTTCAAAAAAATAGTTTTATCGAGTTGCTACGTTCCAATAAAATATGATTTTTTTTCTGTCGTTCGACTTGCCACGTACAGCATCCTGACGACAATTTGTAAATTGTCGACTTTTTGCGTGTTTGAAAACCCGCCAAAAAATTTATAAGTTTTGACGTACGCGTTGTCTCGACAATTTCGAAGAAACTTTTCCTCAAGATTAATAAATTACTTAAAAAGTCGAAAACACGACCCCAAAAAATAGACATTTGATAATTCTATACACACGTATATGTCAATATTCAGGACTCCCATCATTTGAACTTGACTTTTAAAACAACTTTGATTAATTACCTCATTTCACCAGGTTGTTCTCAGATTATTTATACTTCTCCAGCGGGCTAACATCCTCCGAGGAATTTCATGAATCAGTTCAAGCAGGAATTGAGGAATTCCAGACATGCCTCGAAACTATTGGTGATCTACGCACCTGTGTCTATAAAGCTGACAAGTTACCTCCAGGAAGAGCAGTCGTAAGTGATGATTTATGCGTTATTTAGTCTCCACCCCCACCCCCATCCCCCATTGATAGAGGGAGTGAGGGATACGTTACAGAACTATGGCGGTTTTCTCAGTGTAAGGGAGGGGGGCGGCATTCACATAACAAACTCGACAGAATGAAGTAAAATGAACGAGCTTACTCATTATCGACTTTCAATACAAACCTTCTCGCCAGGATGAATGTATAGCATGTGCAAATTCTCGTTAGGCGAATTCTGCCAATGTCCCTTAAAATGCTAAAATATTTTCCATAATCTATGTAAGAAACTCACCAATAAATCAATTTGTTTTCGACATTCTCGTTAAGTTCCGCAAAGTAAGTCAGTGTCCGAATTGAATTACGACATCAATAGTGATAAAAATGTAAGTAAATATGTAGTTCAATCTATTATTGACTAATTCATTGTAAAAATTTACCAACCTCGAAACAGGAATGTTGTACCTGCAGTAGACACTTTGTTCTCGTTCAGTTCAAATCGCTTATCGAGGAACTGGGTTAAACTTAGGAGGCCGTGTGTTGGAGTGTAGGAAGAGGGGGCTAATACAGAACTTTTAATCAAAGCGAAACATGTGCTGTAGTAAGTCCCATCATACGCGCAGATACTCCTCCCTAGCTACCACCGCCCCCCCCCCCCGTCGTTCATATAGCTCGTCTGGCCCGTACGAAGGCCACTCAGCAATGATGTAGAAATGTGAAAACATGTCATAGCAGCGGGGGAGGGGGTCTATCAAGGGGGTGGGGTGGGGGGTTAGACTCCACATATACTGGTCAGATTATTCGAGTATTTGTCAAACGTACGTTTTTTAATGTAAATTTCGCCTTAATCTACGAATTTTGATCTCTGATCAACTCTTGTTGTGTCCGACGACAAAACGGGATATTTACTTTATTTCCACTTGTTTTGTTATCTAATATAGTTTTAAAAAAAAGGACTTCAGTTGTATAATTTATCTTTAAGAAGATTGGTGTTTATTTAATTTTTTATTTTTAACACATTTACAACGAAGAAGAAAAACTATATATATTTGGATGATGCCTTTTGATCTCTTAATTTCTTAAATCCCATATAGCGATTAAGAATTGGTCTCTATTCGGTCTATCTGGAAGACTGGCTGAAAATTTTTAAACCTAGTCAGCTGAGGGTCATTAGAACCGAAGATTGGAGCGTAAAGTGTCCTGAGATTCTGACCGATCTTCATCGATTTTTAGAGCTCGGTAAGAATTGTTCTTTTGACTTTTGGAAATATTTTGGCTCTCAGAGGAGAAAAGCTGGAGGACAGAATTACCTTCTCTGTAATGGTCTGTGATGACTCGGTGTTAAATCACATTGTTCTCTCTTAAGAGGGGGGGGGTGGGGAGGGGGAGGGGGAGGGGTGTATCACTGCCACTATACTTACCCCTCGTGCAAGAACTTTGAGCTATCATGCTGTAAAGGCTGCAAGCTTTCAAAAAACAAATATGTTCTCTCGCCAGATGAGCTTCCTCCCGGTGAGACGAACGACTTATGTAACAAAAAACGCCATAATGTTGGACACAGCAAGACGGTGGCGTTGTTACCGGAGACAGCGCAGCTGTTGCGTGATTTCTATTCCCCCTTTAACAAAAGACTGGCAACTATACTCGATGACGATAATTTTATATGGTAATGTAGAGATAGTACCGACGACTCATCTTGGTTTGTCAGTATAAAAATATCTAGATCAAAGTATCGCAGATTGCCGAGAAGTGGCGTGCGACGAGGACAGGAATGAGAAGAACTTGTCGTTCATGTGGAAAGGCGACGGTGTTTGGACGGATCATAGTATCACTGAGGCAGGAAGTCAAGTCAAACTTAAAACTGTATTCGTATATGGAGAACGGGGTATTGGTATAGGAGTACCAAGACACATAGTTTCGTAGAAACAGTTTGGTGTTAGTACAAGGAAGAGGATTGTGTATTTATTTAGATGAAATTAATATTTCCGGTTTCCAAGTATAATCTACCCCACTCTGGATAAAGTAATACGTTGACTATAAATGGCATCTTGAATAATCCGTATCGAGATGTTTATACGCATGCTCTCTATAGCTTACAAAGTGGTCTTGAATTTAGTCCATATACAATATCTGCTATAAATGCATTACAACACGCAATCATCAGAGAGCATACTTTACTTCAGTAAATATCTATCATGATGTCATCGTATCGCTTCTTGGAACTTTTTTAGATGAGCGGATTGATACCGACTCTGCACGTTTAATCCCCAAGGTGGCATATTTCATATAGGGTCTAATCCACCCAAGGAAGATGAGTCCCGAAAAGCAGCAGGCGATCATCTTTGAAGATATGGTATCAAACAAGATCTCTTGGTTTTTGGCTGGAATGTTGAAGTGCATGAATTGCAGTACATGTCGTGCGAAAATTGGGAAATTAGAAACATTTTTAGACCACTTTAGGCTTACCAAGAACAGCGCGCAAGTAAATTGTTTACTGGTGAGTAAATATGCTTGTTTACATGTGACTAATAAAACTTCGCGATCTCATAGCTAAAAAATCTACATGGTCATAATAGGGAAAATTGCAGGTGCCATGAATTGCCAACGTGTCAGCTATCCCGTGAGGGGTATAGGGTTTCGCTATTAGGAATTTCTATAAACAAACTATAGAGACCACGTGACTTTGATGACGATGTGTTAATTAATCAGGCATGTATATGGAATATGCTACCACAAATAATTAAGGGCGGTAGATAAGATATATCGCAACTCTTGTAGAGTTTTCAGGCCTTGGTATCCCAGTCCTTCAAACGTAACTTTCGATGGTTGACAGAGATTGCATATTGCAAAATTAAACCATTTTATCTCCAAAGTTTATTTTTGTTTACGATAATAAAGAGAAAAAACAACCATATAGAATGCTGTGTTCTGAATATATATTTTTTTCACCCTTGCGATAAATACAGTTTTGTAGCCCAGTCCCTACTCTCATACTTAAATGAATGTTAGCTACATAAGCAGCCAAAAACAAAGAAAAAAGAACTGAGAAGGCAAATCTCCATGGCAATAATTTAGGTGTGAGATCAGGATTAAACTCGAGGATGTGTTAATAACTCATTGTTTATTGAGAGGCTTGAACCAAAAGGGGCCGGGTATGGGTGGGTGGGGGGGGGGGGTACCCATATATACATGGATTAAAATAGCCAGTGAACTTCTCCCTGATAAGAATGTCCTGAGCCAGTCGGACTGATGTCAATGTGATAAAACAGTGACGCAAACAGTGTTTGTAATAACATGTTCCATATTGTTTTCTAGTGAGTTAATGTGCGTACTATTTCTGTTGCCACAGAAACTGGTGATCGTGTCACTCAATCCAGGGAGCTGCTACTCTAACCTGCTCAATCTATTGCTGTTAATACAATATATAGACTGACCCCTTCACTTTTTCTTGGAAGGGAACCTACCATGTTTAACAACTCGACATAATTCTTGCTTAGGCTAGAAGGAAACATGTAATTAATTAAACTACAGTACAATGATAACCCTTGTTTCACGAACAAACAAAAAAAGGCAAGTGTGTGCATGTGTTAAAGAGAATGTACATTGATTTGCTTTAGGCTTTAGAAAACCTGTGTTACCTCATCTAATGCCAAAGCAAGAGGGAAAGGAGGGTAGACTCACTGTGGCAAGTGGTGGGGGTAATGGGGGGGGGGAGGTGACATGCCCTGGTAACGTTGGTACACCGACAGTCGTGTAAGACAATCCACTTTAATTTGAAGAAAAGAAACATGCCAAAGAACAAAAACAAACCTATTAATGACAAACAATTAAATTTTAGATACTTTGTGTAAATTAAGCCTTCACGATTTTTTACATCAGGCTGAGGGTAGACTTACTTTGACGAGTGTGGGGGGGGGGGGCGATGGGTTAGATGTCCTGGCCATATGGATACATACCGATAGTCGTGCAAGAACATTTGGATACGATTTGAATAAAAACAAAATCCGGGTACGATCACAAACCAAATTAAATTGCAACAAATACTTGGTGACATTTCTTAGACTTGCTGCAAGTCATTTGTCATCTATATGTATTCTTAAAAACTTGAATATAACCAGGCGTAAGGCATTACATATTTTCTTAATACAATAAAATATATCATCTGTATATTGAAACTATACACTATATTCGACATATGAGTAGTCGTATCATAAACTCCCACCAAAATAGATATTTCAAAATGTTTCATAAAGTGTTCTGTCCAGGAACCTGCACTTATACTTTCTATCGTTAGCTTTGAATGCTAAAGGTAGATTACTTTAACTCAACTCATGTGACTATGTCTGATTAGGGACTTGCACTTCAGTTGATATTATTTAGAAATAAGGAAGAAGAAAATAAAATGAATATTGATAACATTGTCTTGGTTAAGCTTACCTTTCTTCTACATTCGCCAGAAAACCGAATATATATATAAACAGATTTGAAAGAAAACTTAGTCATAGCAGGAACGTAACCACCATTTTGAAATGAGACCAGGGGGAGGGGGGGGGGTGGCCTAAGATATTACGTCGTCCAGGGGGAGGGTTCCACCTCCACTTAAATATAACTTGGTAAAATCATAAATGGATGATTAAATGTAATATTCCGTCTGTCGGTGAAAAAAGCTGAACCACTTTGATATTGTGTGTGTTGGGGGGGGGGGGGGAGCGGAGGGGTGTTGGTAAACCCCCAGCCTTAGTACACGTAGTTACGTTCCCGAGGGATAGTTGTACAATTGATTTATCTTTACAACATTAGTAGCCCATATACGAATATAGCATAATGGCCTGTGATATGGGCGATATCACGTGAGCCATGGATATTACAACGGAGCATCATAACAGTGTAAGTGTAGGTAAACAAAAATGAACCACACATCAAAATGTTTTCGCCTAGTCTTCTGACATCTTGGGTTAAGAGGGGCGTGTAGTTAATACCACCGAGAGCACTTAACAACCTCTCCCTACCTCATAAGGTAATCATGAGTCCTGGCACGTCCATTAGGGCGGATTGTGGGTCGATACAGGTTTTACATTCTGATACTGCGACGGCGCAGACGCCGGTGGGACATACGTTTCATAGCCAACGTTATCTCGATGGACGCTGTCTAATTGGCGGTTGTTATCCGAATGCATTCTGGCTTTATTAGTAACTCTTAGTCGATAGCAAAGATAGACACACATGAAAGCTAGGATGAAGATGATTACAAGTAATATGGCTATTACAGTGATAAAGGTTATGGAATTCTTTGATCCACAATTTCCATCATCAACGCCACCATTATCGTCTAACTGTGTGGTTGAGCTGTCGATGGTCGATTTGGTCACTGCAGATGTGGTACTACTCTTGGGTATATCTCTTTGAGCTACTCCAACTCTTATGAAAGATCTTCCATACGCGATGCATAAAACGGTATGGATGTTGAGGAAAGGAACTGCCTTCCCTGTTAGGTTAATAGTAGATATACCAGCCACGTTTTGGTTGATGCTTACTTTCAAATTTGTAATCAAAACATCATTCACTATGTCACCATCATCACCGTATACAGTCCACTTTATCTCTGCGGGTGGGTTGCTCTTGCAGGAGAAAGAGAGACCACTCATCACATCCGAGAAAGAACTCGGGGAGATGGTCACGGCGGGTTCGGAGATTATCTGAAACGACAATCGGCAAAGGTTTGTGGTCGACCCATTTTTGTCTAACATGCTACATACCAGCGGATTTGGTATGTCGGAAACATTCACGTTTTGAGAAATAAACGTTAAATTTTCGAATATATGTAAGTCTGCAGATGGGGCATCGAGACCGTTCCACGTCAGTCGCTGAGGTGGGTCGGTGAGGGGCGCAACACATGTCAGATTTAAAGATTCGCGCGTCGTGCCCGAGCTTCCAATTGAAGAGGTACACCGAGGCTGAGGTGGTTCTTCAGACAACAAGGTGAAACCAACACTATCGTCAACAATGTAACTGGTGTAATCAGCGTTCATGCTTTGAAGTCGGCATGTGAAAATTATCCGCTTATGCGAACCAATATTTCGTGGAAAATTGACTGTAGTAATAAAATTTGCATGAGCCATTCTCCTACCGACACTGCTTCT
The DNA here is from genome assembly GCF_037975245.1 of Apostichopus japonicus. Taxonomy (NCBI): domain Eukaryota; kingdom Metazoa; phylum Echinodermata; class Holothuroidea; order Aspidochirotida; family Stichopodidae; genus Apostichopus; species Apostichopus japonicus. The sequence goes on from NC_092570.1 coordinate 14,853,009, forward strand.
GTTTTCGAATAGTTCTATACTCCCGTTAACAGGTATAAAACTTGCCCGACAAGAAACGTTAATCGACTTAATAAATGAGTGAGCGCCATATTCACCAAATCCAACTTGTATGGCTCCTTGTATTGAAGTCACAACTGAGGGTTCTGCAATGACCTCTCGGCAATGAAATAATGTAAATACAACGAGACAAACAAAGTAGTTACAATATACCGAAGGCCTATAATATATACCTGGAGCCTGGTTGCTTTATAATGCAGGCTAGAGAACTTTCAGGTTCCATCCACTGACCATCTATGCATACATTCCATGATGGGCGCAATTTGAATTGAGGGGGGGGGGGCTGTAACGATTTGCCCTACAAATGTATCCAATATGGAAGGGCGTACTGGTGACTGATCCCCCTCATCTCATGACGAGGAATGTCAACAGTGATACATATCATAACATCGTCTCGGACAGAGGAAAGCATGGAGTGCGAACTGTGTCAAAATTCCACCAACATCATCAATGTCAGAGTAGTTGGGCAAGCTTAGAATCTGTCTAATTACCTGAGGCTGACTCTTATTTTACGGAACTACTGACTCTCAAACAAGATTTTTGCAGTTCAGTTTTATTTATTTCTGCAGTGCCCGAAACAATATCATTGCCCGAATTTTCACGGAAATATCTTGTTGTGTGTCTATGAGGGTGGGGGGGGGGGTGGCTGCAGCACCCTCGCTTCGCCTTTGACGCCTATGCATTACATCATACTAGTCGATATATGTATGTATATATATATATATATATATATATATATTTATCCCTCTGTTAGTCTATACATGTAAATCTTTCTCTTCGAAAAGCCTGATAGTGAGAAGTGTAGACTTTATACAATCACAGACAGTGACGACGATAATAATTTTGTTAATGAAAGGAGAGGGATGAAGCAGTGTCTAATGTTGTAACAACTTTGATTGGAAGTTTTGTTACACACTACCCAAGTGGTTTGATCTTTTGTATGTATTTCAAAACAAAAATAGTAATTTTAATGAGGTTTACATACCATACTAAATTTACTCTAGTAACGTTTTTCTTTCGTTTTCCTTCCCCCCCCCCCCCACATATACCGAGGAATTACCACACGTAGGCTCATGATCTGATCTCCTGACCACGTATTATCTTAATAACATCATGGCGGCTGCTGGTGAAGGTGTTACAAATCGCAGGTTTTGTTGGATAAATTAATGTAGTTAGTAGGTTCAGTTAAACTTTTGATATTTTCCAAATGACATTTTACATATGAATACAGATTTAACATAAACCAGAAGAGAATGCTAAACTGCATTGGAGTTTCAAGGACGTAACTAGCTTCATCTTTTAGAAATGCGATATAGCTTAGGATATCATGCGTACAAGGTTTTCACGGATTGCTCACCTGAAAGAACCATTGGCCTACACTGAAAGAAAAGGGGTGGGGGGGGGGTGGGGATTTGGTACTCAATACGACATTAAGCCCAAAATCCCGTCTTGAGATATGTTTATAAGGTTTACCCCATGAACTGACATTTGATCAGTAAAAATAGAATAGAAATCCTGTTTTCCTTTTTGAGATACGATCTTTATAATGCTATCAGACTTTGACCTTTGTTGATGGAAATCAAATGACCTCTGAGACATCTAATCAAAAACATTAGGACCCTTTGATTTCAACAATTGGACATCCATATATTGCAAATACATACACTGCAAAGTTTTCCTACTTCAGATTCAATGTTGACAAAAAATTAAAACATTGACTTATGATGACATCAAATAACTTTTGACCTCCAATAAAACAATAGGTCGGTCTACTTAAGATGAAGCCTCTTCAAACCGGTATATAAACACATAAATGACATCGAAGTTTCCCTTCTTGAGAATAACGTTGTGAGTTTCTGGATGTCAAAGGTCAGTGACCTTTGACATCCAGAAGGAACAGTGTGGTTCATTTACTCAATTTGGAGCATCGGCACACTATAACCACGAGCAAGTTATCCGAGATAACATTCCTGATACATCGTATTTAATAAGAAGTTTACATATTCTGAATGCTGACCTTAACATGTAATTCCGAATGTACTCTGTTCTGTTATAATATGTAAATACACCATATACACTAAATGTACAAATATATACATAAATCATATGCATTTAGCATTAATTACAAAAATATACTTTAATCTGCAGTTTGAAATAGATCCAACATTTCCCATCGGCACCTCAGTACTGGTACAAATGTAAATATTAAGCCATTGTTTTATAAATTATCATACCTATACTGACTCAAACCATGTACTTTTGATGTTGAACACAGAGTACTCTTGGATGACGCTAAACATATTTTATTTTCGCCATTTTAATTGCTTAGTCTCAACTATAAGGGGATGGTGGTGGGGCTTCCCTCAAAACATGGAATGGCCTGATAGTAGTGTAACTATAGTGTTGTTTAATGGCCCACACGTACAAACTTAATTTTATTGCTTTAAGCCATTATTGTATGTCTATATATTGCGGCGGAGCAGATGCCGGTGAAACGTATGGTTCATATGCAACGTTATCTTGCATGACGCTGTCTTGTTGGTGGTTTGTATCTGACTGTGCCGTGTCTGTGACTCTCGATCGAAGGTAAACGTATACGCATACAATAGCTAGGACAAAGTTATAATGACCACCGAGATAGTTATTACAATGATAAATGCTGTAGAATTATCAGATCCACTTATTTCATTATCAACGCCACCATTATCGTCTAACTGTGTGGTTGAGCTGTCGATGGTCGATTTGGTCACTGCAGATGTGGTACTGCCTGTGGTTGATGTGGTACTAGTACTCTTGGGTATTTCTCTTTGAGCTTCTCCAACTCTTATGAAAGATCTTCCATACGCGATGCACAAAACGGTATGGATGTTGAGGGAAGGAACTGCCCTTCCACTTAGGTTAATAGTAGATGTACCAGCCACGGTTTGGTTGATGCTTACGTTTAAGTATTTATTCAAAACATCATTCAATATGTCACCATCATCACCGAATACAGTCCACTGTATCTCTGCGGGTGGGTTGCTCTTGCAGGAGAAAGAGATGGGACCACTCATCACATCCGAGAAAGAACTCGGGAAGATGGTCACGTCAGGTTCGGAGATTATCTGAAACGACAATTGGCAAATGTTTTTGGCTGACCCACTTTCGTTTAACATGCTACACACCAGCGGATTTGGTATGTCGGAAACATTCACGTATTGAGAAAGAAACGCGAAATTTTCGTTCGTACGGAAGTTTGCAGATGGGGCATCGAGACCGTTCCACGTCAGTCGCTGAAGTGAGTCGGTGAGGGGCGCAACACATGTCAGATTTAAAGATTCGCGCGTCGTGCCCGAGCTTCCAATTGAAGAGATGCACCGAGGCTGAGGTGGTTCTTCAGACCACAAGGTGAAACCAACACTATGGTAAAAAATGTAACTGGTGTAATCAGCGTTCATGCTTTGAAATCGGCATGTGAATATTATCCGCTCATGCCAACTAATATTTCGTGGAAAAGTGACTGTAGTAATAACATTTGCATGAGCCAGACTCCTACCGACACTGCTTCTGTTTTCGAATAGTTCTATACTCCCGTTAACAGGTATAAAACTTGCCCGACAAGAAACGTTAATTGAATTTCTAAATGGGTTAGCGCCATATTCACGAAATCCAATTCGTCTGGCTCCTTGTATTGATGTAACAACTGCGGGTTCTGCAATGACTTCTCGGCAATGAAATAATGTAAATACAACGAGACAAACAAAGTAAGCTTTCATCCTGTCGCACTCAATCCAGCATAGGATATAATTAAAAAGTTTCAAATCTCCAAACCTTTGCATGGACCAACTGTTAACCTCTTGCAAGTCGTTAAAACAGTGCTGGATAATAGTTTACGCCAGTTCATATCATAAAATTACACAATAAAGGTACGCTATGGAAAGGAAAGACAAGCCATTTTGCTTTTTCATCCACGCGTGCAAGTTATCCAAATGATTATATTGAAAGCAAAGACTAGAGTTGAAGTTTGTATGTCTCTGCACGGCAAATGACAAAACAAGGAAGTGATAAAAATCACAATCTAAGCACAGTGTCTACTTGCTAGTTAATACTATCGGAATGGTTCCTACTAAGTAGGGGGAGAAAGAGGCTCAAGTTTTGTTTGGTGTGAAATTTTGGTGTTCCTGTTACAAAGTACACAACTGTAACTGGATCATTTTAGTTTGAAGAATATAATAGTAATTATATATGAGGGTATCCTAATATAGTCAATTCAAGGAGGTTTTCCTCGTAGAACCTCCTCCTTGGTCAGACATAGTGTAGTAGTTTCATCCGGGGTTTAGCAAACCAAACATGAAGTAATTTGAAACCCTTTCCAAGGAATGATCGTGGATGAACACCGACCTTTACAAAGCTTTTTTTTCAGTGGCGTGTGCAGGATTTCAAAGGTGTGTGTGGGGAGGGGGGTGGGGATTAAACATTTCCCTGACTGATTAAGGTAGGGGCATGAGCCTTAATGGATGTACCAGGGGCAAATGAAGATTTTAAAAGTAGGGGTGCTGACCCTACGATCATTGAAGCTGACTCTCATATAGGGGAGGGGGGGGGGAGTGGTCTGGGTTTCTCCCAAATATATGTCCAATGTTGCATTCTGAGCTGTATTTAGATTATAAGTTAGATCTATGTACGTAGATCTAAACGCTAGCCTGGTTGTGGTATTAAATAATATACAATTCACAATTATCCAGACTGATTTTAGGTAGAGGCCTGAACCGTTCAGGGAGGGACAGAGGCGAGTCATGAAGTTTATATAGTAGGTGGTGTTGACCCTAGGATCATTGAAGCTGATTCCCTTGTAGAGGGGGGGATGGGTGTGGGGGCTCTCTTCTATGAGAAATATCATTTAGCCGTCAAATGGTGCATTCTGAGACGTAGTAGTGGTCTATTTTTTTATCCCCGGATGAATGTAAAAAGCCCCCTTCTGAACCACCCCCCCTCCCCGGACTGAAGATGGGATAGGGCATGGCCCCTACCCCTACTCCTTGGGCACGCCTCTACTTCTCTTTTCGATCAGTGTTCTAACATTACGAGACAGTACACTCCTGTCATCACAGGACCACCAATTTAACATCTTCATTCGCAGAAACGACATGAAAGCTCGGCATCTGAGTAGGCAGCACTACTCTAGGCTTAACTAGTGAGTGGAGAGTGAAGGTACCACCCCAATCAGGGTGAACAGAAACAAAAATGGTTTGGAAAAGAACCCAAACGCACAGTTCCCAATTCTCAAACCTGAAAATACGATATCCAATGAAAACTCCCCCTCAACAGACTGTAGCACAAGCAGCAAATTTTGAATAGATCAGGAGAATCCAATTCCTGGTGAGCTTTTCAACCAGGAACCCGAGGAATACGATGTACACCAGCCTTTTATTATATTCCGTCGCTTTATGCAAATTAGTTGGATAGATCAGCTTAAGACTAATATGAATGATTTGCGTATATGTGACAGCTTCCCGTCGATTTTGTTTTGTCCTTACTTAGCCAGAGTGTTTACCAGCTGTAGCATGCAAAGGATTTGAAAGTTGGGTTGGGGTGGGGAAGGGTGCAAATTCTAAATTTACCCGACTGATTTTAGGAAGGGACATGACCTTTTATGGGAGGTGCACAGACGAATCAAGGATTTTATAAAGGAGGGGTGTGGCCCCGTAGGGTCGTTGTGGTCGACTCCCATGTACTTTGGTCTGGTGGTCCCTCCCCCAGCAAAACCAGATTAGACATAATAAATGTCAAATGGTGCATCCTAAGGCATATTTAGACTATAAGTTACTGTATGTAGGTCTATCATGTCTAAGTTAACACATTGACTTATAATTTCTACTTTTTATATTTACTCTTTGTACACTACAAGTGATAAAACAAATGAATGAAAGAACTCTCTAAATGCAAAGTTTTGCTATTGATAAAGACTTAATTTTTGTGAGGTTGAAATAAAGGGTGGGGGGGGGGCAGGGGTGTAGATCCAATTATGTCATAACCTTCATAGCAGGTGTGGAAATGTACCATATTCTAATGCAGGGTTGTCCAACCTACCGTCTGCGTGCCACAGTGTGGCCCGCTGCAGAGTTGCGTCCGGCCCGCCAGAGATGCTCTACGGTGCGAAATTTTAGTGAGCAGACTTTTTGATAACAATTTGAAGCTATATATTCAATCATACGAACCTTCTGGGTCCAAAAAACTGCATACAGGTCAGTTTGTGTGACACTGTCTCAGCGGAGGGGAGGGGGGGGGAGGCGGCTGAACTTTATTCATCTGTTTTATCAGGAAGGAAAATAAATCAGTGCACTCCGCGCGCAGTGCTCACATTTTGTTGCCTTGGGCCTCGGGCAAAAAATCGAAAGTAGGGTTCATGTGGCCCCCTCCATCATCATAATCATTCCATATGGCCCTCCTCTACAAAAGGTTGGACAACCCTGTTCTAATGGATGCAGCTAACTGGTGCATGAGTTATACACGTTTGCTGTGTAATTCTGTCATAGCGGACTCCAAAGTCATCACAACCAAGAATTCTATTTCAATGAGTCCGAAAATATTATTACAAGTGATGTTTCAATTAAAGGTGGGAAAATTACCCAGTTCCATTGTTACCATTCTTTTTTTATGTTGTCACAGGTGGTAACTGTTTTGAAGACAATGTGTGTGAAACTTCACAACTTGTGCAAACTAGGAACTAAACCTGAGCTTGAATTATAGCTGGCCTATTCTGACAAAAAGTGCATTTCTTTATATGAGACTTTTGATCGGTGAATTGTAGAGAAGGAAGTTGGTAACTAATTGTTCTCATGAAGGTTATCTTTCTATCTTCTTATATTCTTAAAAAAATTACTGTTCCTTCTTGCATAATAAATAAATGAATAAATAGTGCACTTTATCATAACGATAATTTAATCCAACTATACAATGTTAGCAATAATCATAAGGCAAAAAGGAATCGTCGCTTGACTCACTGTTTGTCAACTGACTACAGAAAAAACAATTTTCAACGATACATCAGACACCCAGTTGGGACAATCTTTGTCTACACTGTACTGTCGTGTCCCGCTTCAGAGCACTGGTACTGTCAGTATGAGCAGTATGAATATCATGTTTCTATCATATAAAGGTTAGGAACTGTTTGTACTGTCAATACGAGTGCTTTGAAGCATGGCATATGGAAGAAATGTTTAGAGAGGTATTAGCATTAGGAAATTGTCCCAACTGGCTGCATCAGAAGCATTGTTGGACATAACGTCTTCAGTTATAATAAAACTAAACGTTTGAAAAAATCAACAGCTTTTTCATTTCTGGCCTGCTTGCCTATCAAGACAATGTGAATATAATAGACATTACACATAATAGGAAAACAACTATCATGCGATACTATGTCCTGTGTTTTGGCTATGTTAATTAACATAGACCCAAACTCACACAATGTCCTGATTTACTTTCATCCTAATTACCCTAATGACTTAGGAACACACAATTCAAAGCATCAGTTAATAACTAGGGTAATTTTTTTTATTTGAGTTGTCAGACATGTAATAGACATTACACATACAGTAGTAGGAAAACAACCATAACGCGCTACTTCGTCCTGTGTTTCAGATATGTCAATTAACATGGACCCACACTCACACAATGTCCTGATTTAGTCCCATCCTTATTACCCTAATGACTTAGGAACTCACAATTAAAAGCATCAGTTAATAACTAGGGTAATTTTTTTACTTGAGTTGTCAGCGGATAATTTAGTGTTCACATTTTTGTGTAGCAGTTACGAAGGCTCTTAAGTTTGTCCGATACATATACTATGAATCCTTCGTAAAAAAAAACTGTTATACATCTTAGGAATTGTATAGCTAGCAACTGACCATTTTTGCAATGCCATACTGGATAAATTAATTCCTTGGTTGCTGATGTTTGCAGGACCAAATTCAGGCTTGAATTCTCTTCATTCTTCATGTAGTATCAACCATCCTCAAAATAAGAATTTCTGTGATATCAATCCTTACTGCTCTGAGTACGAGAACCGTACAAGAACCATACAAGAACCGCACAAGAACCACACAAGAACCTTACAAGTACCATACAAGAACCTATGAAGGGAGAACAATAAAAACAAAAAAATTGGACAGAATAACAAAATAAAGAAGTCACAATCTCTGAGTCTGATTTGAAACATTCCTCAACAAAACATTATGTTATAAGTGTCGTATTTTCAGACAAGATATATTCAATTTAAATCATTCAAATTATAAATAGGTGTGAAGTTAGTTCATTTAATTAAGCTTGATACGAAGATGATGACCAATGATGATATAAAGATAAAAATGGCCAAAATATAAATAGTAAACAGTGCCATCATACTCATTATAAAATGAAGAGAGAATTAGGTAATTAACATATTAATTTATTTGTCTCATTAATGAATTGTTAACTTACTTCAATAGCAATTTAATGATATTTGCTGATTAATGATTCATGACATTATTTTAACAAAATAGAGTACACAAAAAATGTGAGAGATTATAATATTTTGTTATTTCTTTCCCCTTTTTCAGAGTTGACTTTGCCTAGTGTTAGGTAAAATATTTCTACTATTATCATGTTTATATCCACTTTGACCTTTCAATGGCAATTTATATCAGAGCATTTTCGAGATGTTTTGATAGTTACCGCAGAGATACACCGGCTTAAAACATTTCATGTAACGGTTTGATACAGTCCGATCATGAAAGTGACAGCCTGTCTGGGTAAACACCAGGCCTTGAAATTTGGGCTAAACATGCCAGCTAAATGCCAGTGGATTTCGCTGTTTGCCAGTACAAACAACTAAAAGCTAAAAATAAAAATAAATGGCACTGGCAATATTCTACCAGTACATAGCTCAAGTTCACCGGCGTCCCATCGTCCGAGACGACCAACCTTATAAGGCTTATAAGGTTATAAGGTTGTCCGACGTCATTTTTTGTTTATAAACATTGCTTAGGATGTCCGACAGACGACTAGCATTTGCCGTGTGTTCAACACTTTGAACAAAACTCAGAAAATCCTTATTCTTGAAAATCAAAATCTGTCCCCAAAAAGTGGTAGTGATAGTGATGGTATCGCCCCCATTCATGCATAAGTAAGTCAGATTTTGGTACGTTCAATGAGGGTAAAATACTACACTTTAGCTGTATGCCCACCTATTCGCATCGCTAACTTGCATTTAGCATGTCTTGTTATTAGTAAAGACAATGTGGATACTGTACATATGCACTAATGGTACGTACAGTGTCATATACTTTGTACACTACAGACCCTGGCGGATGCACGCATGTATGAAAACGCTACCTGGAGTACAATTTGTATGCAGTGCTATACTGTGCATGTGGGCAAACAGCATGTTAATTTATGTTGCTGCAAAGTACATGCTGTATACCCTGGGCTTACCCTCCGCTTCTGGAAATGATCGGAAACGATTACAGAAATCATTTTCACTACCATTTTCGCAACCCAACATGATGAATCATGAACAGTGTCATACATCACATAAAATGTCTATAAACTTTACACTCAGTTTTGTTAGCAGGATTTTTAAAGTTAAAACATCTTGCCAATGTTTGGGTCTGCTCAGAAAAACTTGCTTCCCTACAGTCCTACATGAACACATGCACTTTTAAGTACCACTATAGGAATGCACAATACTTAGTTATAATGACCCCTGATAACCATTGGCTTGTGAACAAAAAATCAAATGATGAAAGCTGTAACTAGTAAACAACGCCGAAATTATTGTCAAATTCTAAAGCACAAAGTTTGCCGTAGACTAGTTACCATATAGCTACAAGTAGTTGCATTTAAACAACACTCTTTGTATTCATTAAGCATTATTGCCAATCGAATCACAAGATATTTGGAAACCTGCATTGAATATTTTTAGCATGAAAATCATCTGTAAGGGAGCTGTTGTTAACTCTGTACTTGCAGTTGATTGTTATGATTTATTTGTTTGGAAACAAATTCCATCATCTGCACAAAGGATTGGAATTTTGGTTCTTTTAAGAAGAAGTTGTGGCTTTTGAAAAGAAATAAATATATCCATTCAAAATATTGTTTATGTTTGTAATAGGTCTAGCTGTGAGTGCGTGCACTTCAGGTTTCCTTCCCGCAATATGAATGTTTTGTGTCCCTGGCTAAAAGATTGCATCCCAGATACAGAATCCTGCGTTATTAACAATACTGTACACTACAGTTCTGTCCAAATTTTTGCAAAGTCAATCTTGGTAAGACTAGTCACTAAGAGTACTTAAGCCTCAGGGTGGCATACTCCTATTAGAGTCTATATCCATCCGCTCGATTGTTCTCCTGTTTCAGGAAAAGTGCCAAAATGCAGCAGGAGAACACCTTTTTTGACATGTTATCAATCATGATCTGGTTTTTTGTGGCTTGCATGTTGAAGATCATGAATGGAAGTATGTGTGGTGCAACAATTGGGTCAATTGAGGCAATTTTAGACCCCTTTAGGCCTCCCAGGAGCAGCGTACGAAAATTGTTTTCTACTGAGTGAAGAGGTTTGTTCACAAGTGCAAAAACTTCAGGCTCTGTTAGCAAAAAATCTGCATGGTCATGGTACGGAAAATGTGGTGGTGCCATGAAAGGCCAACTTGTCAGCTATCCGGTGATAGGTTGCGTTTAGCTAGTGAGAACTTCTATCTAGACTTAGAGACCACATTACTTTTGTGATTTAGTGTTTAAGTCAACAGGGCTTTTAATGGGCTACTGTACCTTATGCCGACATAATAGACCTGCGTAGCCTAACGTTAGAACTCACCTACAAGGCTAAATTGATACATTGTAGTATTACTTACGTATGGCTCTCCCATGAGGGAAATCACTTTAAAAATTGAAGTGTTGGAAACTTGCAGGACATCGACAGCTAACATAATAGTCCCTGGGCATTTAAGCTTAAGGATAATACTGCCACCACACAGTAGTATTACCCCGTTCCACACTGTGCGGTTCATGAGCTTCAGGGTAATACTGCCACCACATGGTAGTATTACCCCGTTCCACACTGTCTGGGTTCGGGGTCTCATACATTCTGACCATTGAAGTGTTTACCGTATCACGGGTAAAATACTTCTTTCATAGTTTGAGAAAGATTGATGATTTAATCACATACCATGTACGTGTGAATCGCAGTGAGTTCAATCAATGGACCAGTGACTTGCTGCATTACTTTGTCAAGTTTGTTCCTGAGGCTCAAACTGTTGCACTTGTTTCAAACACTCTTCTAATATGAATTTCTTCTCCTGCATTAGCTGTACTGTCATATAATGATGATAACTATCACTCTTAATGGATAGTAACTCCTGTAAATAAAAACAACAACAATAACAACAATATCAACAAATGATTATAAAAAGAAAGTGTAACAAAAACAAAAAAATTATGTATACATTTTGTAAGGACGTATCACTTAAAAGCATCCATAGTTTTCTCCTTGGTGGGCAGAGGATAAACAACTGCCCATAGTAACAACCCAGTGACCTTTGACATGGGTCTATTACATCATCCTTGTTTAGACCATGGTGTGTCACATGGTCACATAGGGCACCATTGTTTTACTTTGGTTTATTTTTGGAATCAACAAGTCCAGACCTGTTGGGGAGGAGAGATTGGGGGGGAAAAGAGAAGGTGAGAGGGAGAGTGGAATTAGCTTTAGGAGAGGGTGGATTGCAGCTAGGGAGGAGAGAAGCAGTATTTTCTTATACTCTTGTCAGATTATTATGTAGAGATTTTCAATAAATTAGATATGTAGCTTTTACCCTATTATTGGTGTTCATTTCCATTTCTTTTGTGTGTGAATTGGACATTCTCAACCCAATGTTCCAGGTTGGAGCTTTATGACAACATTCTTACTTTAAAGCAGTAAATATCATTATTCCAATTTTTCACATAGTTTAATCAGTGTTGAAAAGTTACAGACAAGAAACTCGGCTACAACTTCAGCAGTTACTTGGAAACTTAAAGCTCTACTAATTAATGAAAAATGGATGACAAATCAATAAAAGTCACTTATATCTTTGATTTCAGGATATCAAGTATTTTAGGTCAAGAAAATCACTTCTTGAAAATGGGAAACTTACAAGCACAAATATCTTTCTTCATGCACTGTTCGAACCAACCATGAATAACTCTTGATAACAGAGAGATTCTACAAAAATTTGGGGCACTTGGTGAGACATGTCAAGACTAAAATGCTAACCAAGGGCAACTTTTTATGGTGTCTTTTACTGTCTGTTACTTGGACGACCAGGTCTTTCATCTTGGTTGTCTGAACAGCAAGTTCCGTTGTCCAACAAAATGTATCAAAATAAACAAAGAATGATCAATATACATACACTGTAGGAGAGATGTGTAGGTTTGGTGAATAAATCACTTGCTTTGGGCCAGTAAAAATCCCCTTTGGATGGAGCACAGGCCTACCACTATTTTATTTTATTTCAGTATCATCTATGTAATGGGTGGGGTGGGGGCTGGGGAAGGAGTGATACCAATTTATAATTGTACATTTTTTTGGGTGGCTGGGGGTATTCAGTTTCAATACAACCTGGGTTTGTTATAAACAACTAGTCTTCCACCAGACGAGTTCCAAAGCTGCGTTTGGTTGTCATAACAGAAATTTGGTCACCTAGGATGATTACCAAGTGAAAGGCAAAATGCAAAGACAAAAATATTACGGGAGGGGAGAGGTGGTGGTTGGTGTGAAATGGTGCAAAACGTTGCAGCCACCAAAAACCACCCTCTTGAATTCATATGTTGCATGGTCACTTTACATCTGACCGCTACAGACTTTCACAAGGATAGATATCATCTTACCTGACTGCTGGTGACCCCTTTCGCTAAATAATTGCAAAGGATATTTTGCACCGCCCGTCTACTTCTCGCGAGGCACTCCTGAGATGGTTCTTCGCCCCCTAATAGGCCAACCCACTCTCCTCTTCCATATTGCTCTTGGCCCATGCACAGAATATTCAAACTGACGGTGAGGTGCCAGGAGGGTCCGTTCAACGAGCAACTGATGTCCCAGATGCCCTTTGCCTCTATCCTCTCAAACCTCTTCGGCAAGACGCTCCCTGTCTCCGAGACCCAGGCATCCATCACTTCTGACGAGAACTTGATAACATCCTCTGAAGAGGATCGCGAAGTGAAAAAATGGGTAAATTTATGGCGAATGTACAGTAAGTTGAACTGTTTGGCAAACACACTGGAAGGGAGAACACATAGTAGGCCCATTTACTGACACTTGTTGTGAATAGCTACAGTATATATACTTCTAAAACAGTACTCCTTATTTGTCAATTATGAGTCATATCTTATTTCTCTGCTTTCGTTTAATGATATTTTCTTTTGGCGTACATGGGGATTTTCTTTTAATAAATATATATAGTCAATGTTACCTTGTCCACATAGTCAAACAGTCAGTCAGTCAGACAGACAGACATATAGATAGACAGATAGATAGAAAGAAGGATAGATAGAAAGAAGGATAGATAGAAAGAAGGATAGATAGAAAGAAGGATAGATGGATGGATGGATGGATGGATGGATGGATGGATGGATGGATGGATGGATGGATGGATGGATGGATGGATGGATGGATGGATGGATGGATGGATGGATGGATGGATGGATGGATGGATGGATGGATGGATGGATGGATGGATGGATGGATGGATGGATGGATGGATGGATGGATGGATGGATGGATGGATGGATGGATGGATGGATGGATGGATGGATGGATAGATAGATAGATAGATAGAAATTTGGTACCACAAAACCATCTCCAAGGGGACCACTAACCTTTGGTTATAGCGACCACACTATGTGGGTTCGTGGGTTCCACGAAACCATATTCAAGGAGGAGGGTCTCATTATCATGTGGGCCATAATGGATGAAGACCTGATCAAATTTGTTGTACGGTGTGGTAGTTTGTATCTCGTAGCATTGTTTGATGGAATTGAAGGAACCAGCCACCTGCTTGTGCAAGAGTTGTTAAATATGACTGAAATCATAAATTCAGCTGTAATACAATGATATTAAGCTAACAGTACTTAGAATAACCTTTACCCTGTGGCTTTACAAGAGAACAAAAGACATTCTACACTGCTGTATAGTAGTTCTTAAGCACCTTATAAACAATTACCAATCAACCATACAAACTCACTGGAGCATTACCAAAAACAAGTTTTGTCATGCTCTACCCAAAAAAAAAAAAATGGGGACGTTCCCTGTATATTTAATAGAAACAGCGTTTGGTTTCATTAAACTGCGGAATTTCAACAATCTTCTCCAAACACCTTATCGCAAAAAAAGGGTACAACAGGGCAAATTATTTAATGGTCTTCCATGAACCAAATTTCTGCACGGATGACCAGAATCAGCTTCGGTGGTCTAGTTTCAGATTGCATCGTAACTAAATACTCTCAAATTGGTATATAAATGATAAATTAAAAATATCACCTTCCATTACATTGGAGGTACTGAAATAAAACCAGACTAGTGGTAGGCCTAAGATCCACTCGAAGGCCCAAGGTTGGTGTTCTATTGACCCAACTTGCACATTTCTCCTACAGTGGACATACTGGTCATTCTTTGTTAACTTTTTTAATTCCTTTTTGGAACCAAATCTGCCATTCAGATAGCTAAAAAAGAAAGACCTGCATGTGCAGTGGACATCCACAGACAATTCATTAAAGTGTGCCCTTTACAACAACTACAAGATAAAGAAAACCTTTCACAAATGTGGTGACGGGTAAATGTATAAAATTTTGTGAGCCTGGAAGTTTCGACGAATCTTATTAAATAACTATTGAAATATTTACCTCTGCGGTTGATGAATGATTGAGAAGGTCCAAGAACGGAGCTAAAACGTAGACGTCTCGTTCCGATGGGTCAACCAAGCGATGACTGCCAGCCTCTTCTACCTTATAATACAAAGTTCTTGTATTGACAGCAGACCAAGCCCACTTGAAATCGTCAAAGTCAAAAGAAAAATCGCTCAAAAAGTGACACTCCTGGCCAAACTCAAAAAATTTGGTTAATTTGCTGAAACCATCACACAATAAGCTGTTCTGTTCTGTGGCTCGTTGCCTCAGTGGGGCTGGAAGAAGTTGCAGTTCTTCTGAAGTGAAGTATGATGGGGTACTAAAGGCATCAGGAAGGCTTCCGATGTATGGTGCCCAAAAAGATGAGGATCCTTTCTGTCTCTCGTAGATGACAAAGGCACAGAGTAGGAGTCTGGCAGTTAATTTGACTGGAAAACTGTATGAAAAGAAGTGAGATGATATCAAACTTCTTTCACTGCCAAGAGTAAATCTCAATGTTACTTCACTATGCTGTTATGGTTGGGTAGTTAAAGGCAGCACTTAGCATCACAAGCAAGTTAGCACCTGGGAGGTTGTGGATTCACGCTCCTTCAGTTGTGGGTCACGATGAGATGAGTTTCTTCATCCATGAGGAATCCATTTTCTCTATGAAAATGATCTTCCAAATTTGGTACAATAAGTCATGCCTGGTTGCCGCCCAAAATCAAGTTTGGTTTGCCCATATGCATGTGTTACTTCTTAACATAGTGACATAACTGCTTTCCAGGCCAAAATTCACAGGACATCAGATGCAATGAATTTGAAAACCTGATGATTTTAATACACTGTACACAGTAAGGATGTAGCTTAAACCATAATGTCAATAACCCCTGCTTGAAGATTTGATCACCTTTATCTGTGGTGGTCTTATGATATTGTTTATCAAGTGCAATGGGCCAATGTTTTAATGTTACTTTTGTGCTAATCTTTGCAAAGCTTAGTTATGCAAATAAGCAATTATTTGAATAATCTTGATGTGAAAATTTGAACCAAGAAGGTAGGTCACAGTCATTTTTACCTTGTCCACACAGTAATGTTACCTTTTCCACACAGTCATTGTCACTTTGTCCATGTAGTCAATGTTATGTTGTCCACACAGTCAATGTTGTCCACACAGTCATATTTACCTTGTCCACATAGTCATTGTCACCTTGTCCACACAGTCACTGTTAACTTGTCCTCATAGTCATTGGTCACCTTGTCCACACAGTCAATGTTACCTTGTCCACAGTCAATGTTACCTTGTACACACAGTCACTGCCACCTTGTCCACAGTCAATGGTACTTTGTTCATATGTAGTCATTGTTACCTTGTCAACACAGTCATTGTCACCTTGTCAACATAGTCAATGTTACCTTGTCCACAGCAATATTACCTTGTCCACACAGTCATTGTTAACTTGTCCAAACAGTCAATGTTACCTTGTCCACACAGTCAATGTCACCTTGTCCACACAGCCACTGTTACCTTCAATGTTACCTTCAATGTAATCTCCTTCACAAGCCCAATTTGAACACAGGCGGTGAAGTGTTAAATGGTTCAACTACCATTTACTTTATTGAAACATTTCTCTTGAAAACTTTCCACTTACGTTTTCAGAACATCTTTCAGTTCACTCCTGAGAACCACTTGGCTGGTAATGAGTAGATTTGATGGGATTGATACAATGACATCACCAGGCTGTTCAAATAAAAACAAATAAAAAATATTGATCAGTCAAAGTAGTTTAAAACACTGTAATGCCAGAAATCGTTGGGGTGTTAATACTGTCATTCTCAGGAGTGCCTCCCTCTGCCCCTGCCCCCCCATGGGCCAATAAAAAAATCAGAAATTACGACAAAAGAATGATAACGATAGCAACATCAAGCACCTATAAGTTATTTAAATACAGCTACATTAGAAATCTAAAGAAAGCTAACATAAATGGGACAACAGTGATTCATATTTTTCCCCAAAGAGGGCTTTAAACCCCACAATTGAGAAAAATACCAATGAAACCAAAGTTGCTGTGAGAGAAGTCTAATGAATCTCAATGTACCTTAAAACCCAACAGTCATTAGTACTTCCTTCCCAACGCTGCTGTGCCCCCCCCCCCCCTCAAATATGCTTCAAATTCAATTAATGGTCACTAAGTTTCAAAGGTCAACAAATGCATTTTAATCCTGTTGTAAAGGCATTTTGTCTTCATGTCATGCATTGACTTCGCTAATCTACTGTAGCACTAGTAAATGTTTGGGAATAATTTTAGTTGATATAATAATTAGTCAAACATCCCAAAAGGAAATCTTGAAAGGGTTTAGCAGCCTTAGAAACTGAGGCAAACAATCAAAGCAGCTAACTTCAGTTTGTTCTCATTTTCTCGAGAGTAAGAGAGGTTCTTACTGTAGTGTTTGTCACTGATGTAGATTCTGTTTGCTTCTGGTTATGTTACCGAAATGGCCCCAATTCTTTGGAAACAAAGCTGTTAACTTTTAAAATTATATGGAAATATGAAATGTGCATTTATATACCATATAGTTGAGGTAAAACCTTTACGTTATTATAGAGCTTGCATTTATATAGTAAAAAGAACCTGAAAAATTAATTGTGTACCTTCATTGACTTGGTAGCCATCAGACCCCTGCCAGTATCTGTAATAGGGAATTAAACAAGCAAGAGTGCAAAATTGTGAAAAGTTTGTCAATACAAATATTAATATTTCAGTATTAAATCAACAATTTTCTGTTTGTGGTAGGTTCTTCAAATATAAACATTTCTCCACTTGCTGGAAAGATGCAAGTGTTCAAAAACATTTTACTGGCTAGAATCAAGGTCCCCCCTGGCATTTTCCTGAATTACAACACACATTAATTACTGTAAAGACTTACGGGAGCAGCCCAACTATATTTGCTGGTAATAAACACAATAACATTGCTAATGTTTAGGTACAGTAAGGACATCACGCCGGCTTTTTTACTTTGATTGTTGCCTGACTAATTATAAATGTCTTTATGTTCTTAAAGGCATTGAAGACTCGCCCCAAACCGAATGCGGCCATCTGAAAAAGTTAACTCTCTGTTGCTTGCAAGTGACGTTTTGTTTGTGTCGCTACAAAATGCAGACAGTAAAGAAACGTGATACCTTGTAATCTTTAGCTGGACCTGAGATGTCTAGCTGTATCGTGTATAAACTGTGCTGTGAATATTGACCGCAGCTGTATGTACTGACTGTACACTAGTGTTTAATTACTGACGGTAGCAAGCTGTGTGTGTATTTTCTGGGATCAATGGTGGTGTCTAACACTTCTGTTACACCTCATTCGAAACTAGGTCAGATTTCCGGCATTGGACGTTTCCTTTTTGCGCGAGTCTTCACACCCTTTAATGTCTTCTGGCACAAAAATGCAAGCTTACTTGTGCCTTCTCTTCCTACTACCACTAATAGCCTGTATAATAAACAAGATTACAGGTTTTCCAAAATAGTGCAGCTAGAGTGATTCTTCACATGAGTCAAAGTCTGAAAATACAGTATCTCCTCAGCTCTATATCACCTTCACTGGCTTCCAATTCAACAAAGAATCCAATTCAAAATTCTTTTGCTAACATGGAAGGTCCACCATGGGCAAACACCTCAACATTCGTGTGATCTCATCTCCCCTTATACAAGCTAACTAGTTCACTCTGCTGTCACAATGCTAATCTCCTTATTGAGCCTCGCTTCAAATTCAATGGATACAGTGGTCGTGCATTTTCTAGAATTGGCCCTCGTTTATGGAATTCCATGCCACATGAACTCGGACATTACCACTCACTGAACATTTTCAAGAAACAGCTTAGAACCTCTCTCCTTCAAGGCACTGGCTTAATTTTGAAGTGTTCCACGATATCAGTGCTTTATAAATATTGATTGATGGTGATATAGCCTGAATTTCCAGACCTGGGCATTTTATTAAGTCTGATGGAAGATTTATGTTACTACTACAGTTAGCATCTATTTTAACTTCAAAAGAAAGTATGAAGGCTATAATAAACAAAAAAATCAGTCAGTCAAAGAAGAGGGATTAATCAAAAGTGAGGAAAGTACCACAGTCGTACCATGAAAATATGTTGGTCTCAATGGGTATCCACCTGCTCCATTGGCATTGAGCCACTGCTGCAATTCGACATATTTTTTCTCCTGAGAGATGTTCCTTTGGCAATCTAAATGGTCAAAAAAAGGATTCAAGGTTTTTCTTTTAAAGCAATGGATTATCTCAGTTTTTAAACAAAGAGGATTTAAAAAAGCAGTATTTATATATAGCCTACATATATCATAAAGGCTAAGGAATACCTCATTAACTCACTGGATCCCCTTTTCAATACCCTCAGATATTATCAATCAAGACTTAATAGTAATTTGAACATCTATAACTGGGCTTAGAGGTGATATATGGGCCCCTTGGCCAAGAGGATTCCAATCTTTCTTTACTAATTTCTTTACTAAAGATTAATATATTGTCAACAAACATCTGGGCAATCTTTATTGTTATCCTTGGTTTAACTGAAAAACAAATCTTGGCCTAACTTTAGAATCCGTACCATATGAATGGGAAAGCTTACTTCGAATCGGCAGAATAAGGTTAGGTGTTAGGAAGTAGGGTTAGGGAGTAGGAATTAGGGTTAGGAAGTAGGGTTAGGGAGTAGGGAATAGGGTTAGGGGTTAGGAAGTAGGGTCGAATGGTACGGATTCTAAATTACTGTAGTACCCAAATCTCTGCAACTGATTCTTAATTAGGCTAAACTGAATTTAATCCAAATAGGGATAATTCAACCATCATTATCTGGAAACATATTGATTTCATATGGAATGCCTTCAAAGAGTTTGTTGGCCATCTTTGGATGTAGGGACCATTCTAGGTAATCAAACTAAAATGTGGTAAATTTGCATAATGGTTTGCTAAAATGTAAATCCTACTGGTACAGTAGTTCCCTAACCCAACACTATACAAGCTTACTGTTCAGGAAATAACTCAGCTCTACCCACTGCAATAAATGCTGTCATAATCTGCAAGCTAGTATCATTTATGAGAATTTGCCATATATTCATTCTTCATTGATGAAGAATGAATTTATATTATAAGCGATATTGTCTTAAAATGAGCACTCAATTTCGAAATTTTTTAAGTTTGGGTATGTAATACATCATCAGGACCAACCAGCAACCAACAGATGAAACTTTAATGTTTTAAAAACATTGCTGTTTTGAAAATGGACATATTGTAGTACTAGTACTAGCCTACAGTATATCACAATATGGATTCATATCTAGGCCTAGCCTATATGGAAAATCAAATATTGCACCAACCATCCTGAATTTCCTATGACATGCAGGAACACATTTGTTTGTAGTCTATCGCCGATTTGACGTTTTAGCAATTTAAAAGGTTATAATGTTACCCGTAACTCATGTGCAATATAATAACGTCGGTTTAGTACAATTTTGCACTAACTGTTAGGCCAAAATGAATTATTATTATAACGTTCGGTCGCAGTAGCCTAAACCATTACTGTGGAAAGCTAGGCCTAACACTAAGTAACATGTTTAAGTTCATGCATGGTAAAGTAGTACGCCATCACCTCGCGTGAATCATATAACCAAAACAGGGGCAGTGGAAATGCATTGAAAACAAACCGATTTTCGACCTTCTTTTCTCCCGACGTCTACCTGTTCTTCCACGACCGGAAACGTGTTGCTTTACTTGTAAATCAGCCATACATAAATTTGTTTACAAATATAGCAGACGACAGTGGTAGTCATCGTCGATGTTGCCAGACGGTTATATACTCCATCGGCTAACACATTCAGTAAAAATCTGCCAGTTTACACCGCGCTGGTACTTGACCAAAGCAAAACTATGCATGTCTCACTTTATTTTCAATGAATTTGTTTGCACTTGAAAACTGCATCGATACGTAACATAAAAACACGTCCGACCCTAATCATGAGGGTTACTTTCACATTGGTACATGGATATGGGAGTAAACAACCTTACTAAAGAAAAATAAGGTAATAAATACAAAAGTAAACAACCAAAAGTATAAAGTGAACACCTAATAAAGTACAAAACAAAACATATCCTTTAAGTTAGGTTCATATATTTATTATAATCTTTTACAAGGTAATGCCATGCAGCAACTTTTCACATTTACACTTAAATCAGCATTCTGGGAGTCATTGTATTTGAAGAATTACAGTGACAGGGGAATACACCTCAAATCTAATGATAGAAACGTGAAAATAGATGAAAGTCGCATTTAATCTTCCTGATAAAAATCACAGTGTTTTTTAATTTGGATAATGCTGGCAAGAAATAATTAATTTAATTATGTCCTCAAAGCAATAGCAAAGTCTAAAATCAAAAGGAAACAAGAAATATGATACAGAATATTTAAAAAGAATTTTTTTTTTTTGTCTGACTCCTGTTTTGATAGCGTGTCCTGTTTGCTGAGATATCATTTTTTTTAAATTATTTATTATGTTAGGGTAAGTACATCCTGCAGTAATGTGTGATGTCAAACTATGATGCAAGATAAATGAATCTTTTCAATTTTAATGAAAAACACAAGCAGTTTTAATAGGCATGGTCCATGTATCACAAATGTCACAGAATATGATAAAATGCAGTCATTTGAAGTATTAAGTAAAGTGCAACATTTTATATCTCAACAACAGAACAAGTTATGAAGCTGTGAGTTTGATCAATCTCATTTCATTTAACAAGCTCTGTATGATCATTCCTTTCGAATCTCCGACATTGTCTTTCGTTTAAGGGTTTTACCAGTTATGAGAAGACATCACAAGCACCAAAAATACTTTGTTATAATTTTTTGAAACATTAGGAAAACTTCTCAATAAATACTTGAATCCCAGTAGGGCTGCCTTAAGGAGTTAAAAGTATTTTGAATTGAACTTGAACACAGCAGTGCAATGAAATAGGGGGGGGGGGGGGAGGGGAGGGGGAGGGATTGGGGACATGAAGATGTGAAAAACTGACCACCTCACATTAAACAGTTTGTGCCATTTCCAGCCCATTAAGTCTTTTAAGTAAATTTTTACCTTGGCTAAGTTCCAAGTATAACATGATTTGGTCTTTTCTACTTTCACATGAACAGACTGTATCTATCAACTGTTTGAATTCTCAAACAAGTCATTAATTACCAAGTGGTTGATAAACACAAAGGTGGGACATGCATATATATCCAATATTTTTCAGATAATAATGGATATGAGAAAGTATCATCTAAATTTGCTTTCACGTACAAACATACACAATTTCTTGCATTATTTTCCAGCAGCTTTGCGGCCAATTGTTACATGTCACAAAACAATTAACCGACCATTTTCAAAAACAATTAACCGACCATTTTCAAAAACCTTCAAAAGAAAAGTTTAAACTAAAAAGTTGTCTTCAAAACCTATTTTAGTTTGGGAGATGTTCCACACGATAACTCCAAAATGATTCTTTCCCATAACAGAATCTAAACGTTGATTTCAAATTTATATATTTTGGTCTTGCAATCGTTATAATTATCATAGGAAGAACGATGTTATGTAATTTACATAAATTTCAATCATTATTTTTGGATGACTAGATGGAAGTGGACCTTTAATTATTATATTAATGCTGGTACCAGTTCTTTTTCATCTTGTGTGCTAACACTTTGTGCATAACCCAAGTAAGGGGATTGAATTATCCTCCAGTGTAACAATACATGGCATAACACAGCCATGGCAGTATTCAAATGACGGAAAGTTTGTAAAAATAAGTTAAAAGTGGAAGATAGTTCTGTCATACCAGCACACTGTTCACTTTGGTTGGTCCATATAAAACAGTAAACGTAAGTGTTTAATCTCATAAACACACTCATGAAGTAAACTGAAGGAATACCCCCATGCTTGTTGGGTTATATCGCATTTTGTGCACAGAAACAGGCATGTTATTGCTAATTAAGAATCCTGCCCTCAATCCTGTATTAGGGCCTTCTTCATGAAGATTGTGGTGAGTGCTGAAATGGGGCATGATTTTTTACCTCTCGTTTTCACCTGACAAGTTGTGCATAAAAAATAAACATTAAATCTGAATAGATCTTCGTATGGAAGCATCTGGAGCAAGACAGGGTGGTACAGAGGGAAGGGTAGGGTGAGCATGGCTGGGGGGGTAGGGGGGATGTCAGGGGTGGAAGAATTGAATGCAAGCTCCTGGAAAAGACTTGCTTGCATAAATAAATTAACCCGCGACTCATCACTAGATTTCTGTCCAACTTTCTGGCATTTCTATTTTCAGTATTTCAGGGGGGAAAGATAATACTGCATGATTCTGAGGAGTTACTCCATTACCACCAGCTTAGCGTTTTGAGCAACGGAGTCACCAGAAGCAACGAGGATGTCTTCAACCTTGCCATCTTTGGGAGCTCGAATGACATACTAGCGAAGGAAACAGAAAAAAAAGGGAAAAAAGTAGATACATGAACCAGGGTGTACTGGGATTGCGAGAGAACAGCTAATGTAAATAAAAAATTAGCAGAAACGATAAAACTTGTTGCAAGTAGTATCTCGGTTGTCCAAAAAAGTGAAGGAAGGTTGCTTTTTTTTCAAATCAAAGTGTAGTCCTACAAAAATTTAAAGGGCTGTTGAAATCAATTAGTCAATGAAACCATTGTAGTAACAAAGAATTCTTAAAACCTTTGTAACATGTTAACGGTATTGACTGTAGTGAACAACCCACCTTCTACCTTATCAGGTTTAGAATTGATGAATATTTAGAATTGTGTCTTCTCTGTAATCTGTTCTTAATTTTATTTTCTCTCGTAATACCAACCCTTTATGTTTTTAATTTCACTTTATTCATTATATGTTACTATATTCTGGGAGATTCCTGCCCACAAATTTCTTCGACAAATATAATATATAATAATATAATAATGATAATATATAATAATATATATTTAATATCCATACATTAATTATCTATCACGCACTGTTTGTATTTGCTTAAATCTTCAAGCATTCTGTGGCTTCGGCTTTGCGAACACTTTTGTACCCAATATACACTGAAAACATACATAGTGTGGAAACTAAACAAATTGAGTTTACTTGGGGTACGAAATGAGATTTATCTGCTTGGAGTTATTAAAAAAATGAGAAATCTGCAACATGAGTTCACCACTGCATGCTGTAATCATAGGATACTAGTAAGACGACAACAAATTTCATCTCCAAAATTGTAAGTTACGATAAATAATGCACCGCTTTGTCATCATGAAAGATCTATTGTGTGACTTGTAGCCTTAATGATAATATTCGCTATAACAATCCTAATATCATTAAGAGTTTGTAAGTCTGAAATGGTCATTATCTTCCCGAAAAAACCCCCCATCTCCTCCAATGATTAAATATGAATATTTAAGATTCTTTTTTCTATGCCGGTTTTTACAAAACTTTTTTATATTTTTCATCAGCACGCAGCTGTTAACCATACAACTCAAGTCACATAAACAGCGATAATTTTTGTTAGGTAAAACAAATACATTGAAAAATAAGTAGCTTTGTTTTTCTTACCTCCATTTTCATTGATTCCATGGCAACCAGGGGTTGACCTTTGGTGACATCTTCTCCTGGCTTGACGTATACGTGGGTTATCTTTCCCTGCATGGGGGCCCTGTCGCTGGCTCCACCGCTGGACGAGTCGATGTACTCTGGTACCGGGAGGGCAAAGTCTGTACTACCGACCTGCAACGTCATTTAAAGATTAAAAATTGTTACTCTGAGAGCATCAATTCTTTTTATCATGTACTTTAATGACGGATCTTGCATTTACTTGTCTTAACCTCGTTTATATTAATTTCAATAATATTGATTGAATTATTGGTTTTATTTATTGATTTATTATTTATTATTTTTTTTTGGTTTATATTTATTTATTTAAATATATATATACATATCTATATATGTTTTGCATTGACTACTTTATTTAGGATTAGACTCAACTAGAGAACAAAAACTGACATATTTTTCTTTCCTTGTTGTTGACTACCATCAAATCTTAACATATATAAAAAATTTTTGAAAAAACATTATAGAATGAAAAGTAGGATCAAGAAAACCTAGCTAAATATAATTTTGTTTTCAACAATGTAATCATAAGCCCTGAATAGCCCTTGCTACAAATTTCTTAGCACTTCCATAAATTCACTTCCAAATTTCTTTTGCTCAGATTTTTGTAATTACATGTCCAAATTAATCCGTTGGTAGTTTTTATTACCTGGTCAGGCAGAAACAGAACTACATTCCCTTCATGTAGGACTACTTTGGCCTGAGTAAGTTGGCCATCGATGCTACTGACCAGTACAGTTGACCCAGCAAGATTATGCAATGTGCCTGATGCAATGTATGTTCTTTCACCAACCTGACAAGAAAAAAAAAAACCTAAATTTGTTAGTTAAATAAGTCTTCGCTACTCTCAACGATTTCTCTTGAACTGACTCGTCGATAATGTATTGATCGTTTACTCATTTATCATACTTAAATATAAAAGCTGAAAATTGACTTCTTATAACAGACCTACACAGTAAACATGTTATGTGAATTCTGAGTGGCACAATTTAAAATTGAGTAAACTTTGATATAAAACATGAAGTTTGTTTTTAATTTTTATCACGCTACTTGCATCCCTGGTACTTCCAGCAAGCTTCGCCTCCGTACAAATGCTATAAAATATTTCTGATCCATCCGATACCTCCAGTCAGCGGAGATGCAAGAGCAATAATATCCTCTGTCTTAACTCTGATATGCAAATGCTACGGATATGTCCATGTCAGTCCATGCTAAACATTGATGCTTTGAAAAGAGCACCAAATCAGGGTTTATCAATTGTGATATTGTAAACTAACAGCAGAGTTTGTACTGGACCTAGGACTACCATATCTATGTGTGTTTAAAAGTGGGACAGAGTGCAGGTGAGGGGCATGACCCCTCCTCGGACATACTGTCTCACCCCTCCCCGTAGAAGAAACTTTTGGAGTTTTAAGAGGGATAGTACATACCAAGTGGCGATGTATTTTCAGCTTTTATACACCAGTATAGTACGGCGTAAACGTTCCCTAAAAGTTTAAATTTTTACCAAAATATTTCTTTGCAAATGGTGCTTAATTAGTGAGGTTTAGTCAAACAACATTTAACTATTAAATTTAACTCACCCAACTACCACATTTGAGTGTTGTTACCACCATTGTTAAGTTTTTATTTCCTAAACACAATGATATCATTTTGAAAGTTGTAAAGACCTTAAGGAATTTGAGGCAATTTTTGTTTTGCTAGTGGAACAGTATCTTTTTGTTACAAATACAAATCCAGGTTTATCAGGAATGTATTGTAACAAAAGCTGGACTATTAGCTGGACATGATACGTTAGTTGGCAAACACGAGGCAGCCATTTGAAGGATGTTTTACCTGTAATGAAAAGGTTTTATCCGCATTGTATGTAACAGAAACAGTAATCTTTTCGTCTCCTTGTAACAGAACTATATCTCTTTTTAGAAGTGTGTTGAATCTCAATCCATCGGCAGAATTGAATGGTGAAAAAGGATCTGCCAAAAAAACAAAAAAAAAATGAGCAAGAATATTACTGATTCATGCCAAAATAACAAAACAAACATAAACGAATCACCGGCCATACAACGATCGACTAAATAAAAGACGATAATGGTATAAACAATAATGCAAATTATTCCAATCTCTTTTAAAAATCGATTAATTATATTTAATAGGGGCCACTGCAAACTGTTAAATGCCTCACTAGGTCTAGTTTAGCTCTAATTTGTGTACAATAAAGCAGAACTCATTACGGTTTCAACCCTTCAACCCGGCCACCTGTTACAAATGATTCCAGTATGGAAAGCCATTACAGACTTAAATACGACAACAACAATAGGAGATCAGTGGTCAGTGCAAGCCGTGGCTTCTTCTTTACATAAGCTTTTTTAAAACAGTTCATGACACTGTACCACAGTAGTATTGAAATGAGCTACTGTATGTGATTCCTGCAACATGGAAAGCCATTACGGACTTAAATACAACAATAGAAGATCAGTTGTCTGTACAAGCCATGGGAGTGCTTGAATGCTTCTTTATGTAAACTTTAAGACAGTGTATTACACTGTACCACAGTAATATTGCAATGAGCTATGTGATTCCTGCAACATGGAAAGCCATTAGGGACTCAAATGCAACAATAGAAGATCAGTTGTCAGTACAAGCCATGGGAGTGCTTGAATGCTTCTTTATGTAAACTTTAAGACAGTTTATCACACTGTAGTGCAGTAGTATTGTAATGAGCTATGTGATTCCTGCAACATGGAAAGCCATTAGGGACTCAAATGCAACAATAGAAGATCAGTTGTCAGTACAAGCCATGGGAGTGCTTGAATGCTTCTTTATGTAAGCTTTAAAACAGTTTATTACACTGTACCACAGTAGTATTGTAATGAGCTCTGTGATTCCTGCAACATGGAAAGCCATTACGGACTTAAATACAACAATAGTAGATCAGTTGTCTGTACAAGCCATGGGAGTGCTTGAATGCTTCTTTATGTAAACTTTAAGACAGTGTGTTACACTGTACCACAGTAATATTGCAATGAGCTATGTGATTCCTGCAACATGGAAAGCCATTAGGGACTCAAATGCAACAATAGAAGATCAGTTGTCAGTACAAGCCATGGGAGTGCTTGAATGCTTCTTTATGTAAGCTTTAAGACAGTTTATTACACTGTAGCACAGTAGCATTGTAATGAGCTATGTGATTCCTGCAACATCGCCACAGTCCTTAAAGAAAATAAAGTGTATTCTTATGCCAAAAATCCTACTTAGCCTACATTTTTCTCCCATATTCCACATGTACCACCCGAAATGTCCTGCAACATACCATTATGGTAAACAGAAACATATCACGTGTCATTCTACTCATGTGTCAATCATTTCCAAAAAGTTTCAATAATAACTCATCAAACAAGGCGAGAGAAAAGAAAAAAAAATATCTCACCTCCTTCTTCGACCTGACTCAGTTGCTGGCTTGCTTGATCTTCACTGAGTAAGAGAGCTAAAGCTGCCTGGCAAAGAGATGAATCCAAAGGGTACCCCTTCTCTGGAAACAGTGATTTCTCATGCAAGGGGATGAACTCCGTATGGACATTGCCTTCCTGAAATTCAGGATGAGCTGCTAAACTGTCCAAGAATCTGATATTCGTCTTCAGACCGACCACCTGTAAAAATAAACAGGGGCAACGTCTGGGCACTTTCGCTAAATTTATTACAAATGTCGGTTCAATTTAACCATCCATCTGTGAAACAGGCAACATTCATGTGAGCAAGGGCCAAACATGGCAAGCTGTGAACAAGCTAAGTAAGATCTGGAAGTCGGGACTTCCTAGAGAAACAAAAGTCAATGTTTTTCTGACTCTAGTTGAGCCAGTACTCCTGTATGTTTCTGAAACATGGACTATTACCAAGCAACTGGAAAGAAACATAGACGGTTGTTACAAACGATTACTGAGGGCTGCCCTTGATATTAGTTGGAAACAGAAGATACCCAACACACAGCTTTATGGCGATCTTCCAAAGGTGTCCATGAAAATCAGAGAACAAAGACTTAGAGCAGCTGGTCACTACCACCGACACCCAGAAGAAGCAGCCAACAAGTTCATTCTCTGGGAGCCAAAACATGGTACCCCTGGTGCAAGGCATAAAACCTTCCTGCATTTCCTACTAGAGGACAGTGGGGCTGAAAGTACGTGTAAGCTAGCAACCCTTATGGAAGACAGAAATGACTGGAAATCTCGATGCCAGGTTATTGTCCGGCCAACTTCTCTTACCCCTCATGATGATAATGGTTGACCGAGGTCGAACTGATGATGATGATGATGATGATGATGATGATGATGATGATGATGATGATGATGATGATGATGATGATGATGATGATGATGATGATGATGATGATGATGATGATGATGATGATGATGATGATGATGATGATGATGATGATGATGATGATGATGATGATGATGATGATGATGATGATGATGATGATGATGATGATGATGATGATGATGATGATGATGATGATGATGATGATGATGATGATGATGATGATGATGATGATGATGATGATGATGATGATGATGATGATGATGATGATGATGATGATGATGATGATGATGATGATGATGATGATGATGATGATGATGATGATGATGATGATGATGATGATGATGATGATGATGATGATGATGATGATGATGATGATGATGATGATGATGATGATGATGATGATGATGATGATGATGATGATGATGATGATGATGATGATGATGATGATGATGATGATGATGATGATGATGATGATGATGATGATGATGATGATGATGATGATGATGATGATGATGATGATGATGATGATGATGATGATGATGATGATGATGATGATGATGATGATGATGATGATGATGATGATGATGATGATGATGATGATGATGATGATGATGATGATGATGATGATGATGATGATGATGATGATGATGATGATGATGATGATGATGATGATGATGATGATGATGATGATGATGATGATGATGATGATGATGATGATGATGATGATGATGATGATGATGATGATGATGATGATGATGATGATGATGATGATGATGATGATGATGATGATGATGATGATGATGATGATGATGATGATGATGATGATGATGATGATGATGATGATGATGATGATGATGATGATGATGATGATGATGATGATGATGATGATGATGATGATGATGATGATGATGATGATGATGATGATGATGATGATGATGATGATGATGATGATGATGATGATGATGATGATGATGATGATGATGATGATGATGATGATGATGATGATGATGATGATGATGATGATGATGATGATGATGATGATGATGATGATGATGATGATGATGATGATGATGATGATGATGATGATGATGATGATGATGATGATGATGATGATGATGATGATGATGATGATGATGATGATGATGATGATGATGATGATGATGATGATGATGATGATGATGGGGAGGTACACATATTAAGGTTATTAACTTGACTGATTCTGGTCTGAGCTAAATTTGTTACAAAGTAAAACAATAGTACAATCAGAATGATATTTGAGTTTTTAGCTGAGGACATCATGAAATGCCGACAATTTGAGAATATTTTCAAGAGATATATAAAGACTAATACTAACATGATACTGACTGAGGGATTGTCTGAGTTTGTTCAGAGCTGAAGATCTGTCTGAGGACCAGACAACTAATTTGGCGATCATTGGATCGTAGAAAATAGTGACCTCATCACCTGGAGGAGAAAAAGAAAAATTAATATTCATAAAATGTCGTAGGTCACCAAAAAAAAGAAGAGAAGAAAAACAGTCTTGCCAAAGCGCCTTATAATAATTATCATAATAATAATAATAATAAGTTCCCAATATAGCCAAATACCAAAAGGCCTCTAGGCGCTTTACAAAACCTAAAACAAATAAAAAATAAAAAGACAGAGAAATCAAAGGCATAGGCAGGGTATGGTCAGGAACAGGTAGCAACTTGAATGACAGTCAACCAGTTTATTGGCAATGAAATCAAATCGTTGTCAGGGTTTTAAGGGATGACCTCTTAGGCATTAAATTAATTTTAATATGTTGTAGACTGTTAAAAAGACACCAAAATTATCAGTCCAAGTTTTATTTCTATAACATATTTATTATAATTTAAGTTTTGAGAAATGAATCTGCACATTCATTTCATACTTGATCTCAAGAATAATATAAATATTCAAGATATCCCCCACCGCCTCCCCCCCCCAACAAACAAAAAATACCAGCTTTAAATAATTTCTAGACTAAAACTAAACAATTTTAAAGCCCCAACCAAACCTTGTCTGACTCCGGTCTCTATCCTGACATCTTCACTTGGCTCCGGAGTTGAGAGATGAATAAGTGGCCCAGCACCGGGCAAGAAATTGTTGTCAGGGTCCTCGGCGTATATACGGGCCTCAAAGGAGTGACCCCTCGGAGACAACTGATCCTGGTTGAGGGGTAAGACCTCACCCCCGGCCACCTGAATAAATATGTGGAATTAAAGAGGATGGTGGGGGGGGGGGGAGAAAATTAAGTAACAATCTACCACACTGAATATAGTTAAGAGAAATTACAAAGTATTTGGTTCAAGTTAGTCCTGCCAGAGGAAAGATAGAGTTGTTAATATCAAGCTTTTAATCTCTTTTGTTACTAGTATTCAAATACTAAACTTAAAAGGACAGCAATGTATGTTAATTTATGCTAGAATTCCTGCTTCTATGAACACTTGACTCAGTTACTCATCCAAAGGGTCAGGGGGTATTCCTTAAAAAAAAGGTAACACTTTCTCAAATACTTCAGGAGGTGAAAAAGGGAGCACCATGAAAGAACGATCGTGTTTCTCTATGTACAAGCCACCAGATATAACCATTGCCACCAAAGAAATGGTTAAATGGTGGGTGCCAAATCTGTAACTAATAAGATGCCCTTATTTGATATGCCATGTTTTCATCTATTACAAAGTAATCCCTTTTTCTGCAAAGTAATCTTTCATAAATTGTGATGTAGTCCTTTTTACCCCTATAACATGATTTATGACAAATATGGGATTTCCCCTTGACAGTTTCCCTCCCCCCGCTCTCCCCACCCCCCTCCACCATAGTTATTTGGGCCAATAGATGGTATCGTACATGTACCCACCAAGTATTAACCCAGATGCATAGCAGCAAAAATAAATATTACTTTGATCAGCAGATATGAAATCACAGAGCCTTTTACTCAAATTCACAGGACATGAGGGGTACTACTATGCAGGGTCACAGAGGGATGAGGAATTAGGCTCTCCTCCAACCTCCTCCCCACACCACCCCCACCCCCCACCACCATACAAGAAATAATTTAATGAAATGTTGGCCCAGGTTTAAAAAGTAGAAAACAGCCTTTTCAGAAAGTGCTTCTTCATAAACATCAGGTTAGAATCGTCATTAAAGTTAATGACGTTTGCTATTTCCCCTGAATCTAATTAATTCCCTGCCAATGAAAAGAAAAAGACTCACCCTTAGCTGCCACTCGACTAGATCAGTCCCAGTGATCATCTCGGTGACCGGATGCTCTACTTGCAATCTCGTGTTCATCTCCATGAAATAGAACTTTTGATCTTTGTCCATGATGAATTCAACGGTACCTGACCAGCAACAATATGAACATGTAAAATTGCCAAAGATACCGGGCGGAACAGACATTTTTCTCTTCTTAAATTCTGATACCTTAAAAGTTATAGGCGCTCTTAGAATGAGTGATTTGGATCAGTTATTGCATGGAGTTGTTTGCTTGTTTGTTCATCCAACCAGTAAACAAGTCTGTTGAGAACACTAAATTCTAACTCAGTATTTCCTGACTGGCTATGCCTGAATCAATCAAAGAAACCTAGAAAAAAATGAAATAAAATAACTCTGCTCTCAAAAAGTAGCAAAACAACTCAAGAACAGGAATGATAATCTGCAAACCGAACGTACAGAAGCATTTTTATTTTCGCTGACTGATTTTCACAACCATGGATCACTTTATGGAATTCCAGGTAGATTGAATACCATTTGACCATTGGCATAGCCAGAGGGAAGGATTGGGGAGGGGGCATATTGATTGGAGTAAACTCACAAGAGGCGATACGGCTGCAGTAAAACTTACCAGCACCGACGTAACTAACAGCTCTTGCGGCCCTGACAGCAGCTTCACCAATCTCCTTTCTCACTTCTTCGGATAACCCTGGCTGAAATTGCAAAGGAAGTAAACAGATCAGGAGAGGAATGAATGAGAGGAAAAAAGTGAGGTGTGGGGTGGGGTGGGGTGGTGGGTTTACAGAGAGGGGATTTAAAAGGCATAGCTCATCTCAAACCGAATCAACATTCCAAATAATGTTCACAACAATATTTATACCTGAGCAAGAAGTATCATTATTACAGCCCCTCCATCCACCCCACCCCCTCCCCACCCTGAACAGTCAAAGAAACTGAGTTTACATCAATTTCATATTTAGAG
Source organism: Apostichopus japonicus (assembly GCF_037975245.1). Lineage (NCBI taxonomy): Eukaryota > Metazoa > Echinodermata > Holothuroidea > Aspidochirotida > Stichopodidae > Apostichopus > Apostichopus japonicus. The sequence goes on from NC_092570.1 coordinate 14,886,164, forward strand.
GAAAGTGGAGGTGAAAGGAGCCTAATACTTATATTTAGAATAGGAGAGAGCTTTCCATTTCTTACAAATCTTTCATTGATGGCAATGACAGAATTAAATATTTTTTTTGGGAAGTAGAGGAATGGATGGGATGAGCAGGGGGTGGGTATTAATGATGAATTATAGTATAAACTTTACGGACATTGCCACAAATGAAAGACTGAACTGCTTACTGCTGGGGCTTCTTCAATAATCTTCTGGTGTCTTCTCTGTACGCTGCAGTCCCTCTCGAAGAGGTACACATAGTTACCGTGCTTGTCACCAAAGACTTGGACTTCCACATGCCTAGAGAAAACAAGAATGAGATTTAAGAAACGTTTTCATTACTTTAAGCATTTCAACGTCAACTATGATGAACTTAGTATTGGATTGATTTGAAAAGGTCAATTTTTTATTTCTCCAAAAACTATGTACAGTTCTAACAATAGAAACAGTTAACACCCTAATCTGTTACTGTTGCTATTGTTTCTTTTTACCTTTAATAGAGACTATAACAAATCAATTAGTAATTTATTCAAATTGATAAATTCAAAAACAGCTTCTTGAGTCATCTGTCATCTTTCTAAACTTTAAAAGCAGAAAGCTTGGTTTAAGTTCACAGCAAGTTTTGAGGACAATTTTCCTTTAAGCTTGTCAGCACAAAGATCGATGGAAAATGTAAGCAATGACCATGTGCCGTAAGTCACTATCCCTGACAACCATTACGATTGTTCTGGTTTTCTGTAACATAATTGGTCATTGCAACCTACTCAATGACATATACATATCAGCTTGTGTCAGAACCATTGTACGACATTGACAGAAAACACCTGATTTCGATACCTTGGTGTATCTACGAACTTCTCAACCAGCATAACGTCATCATCAAATGACTTCATGGCTTCCCTTCTGGCCGATTCAAGAGCTTCGGAAAATTCTTCGGGTGTGGCTACTGTCCTCATACCCTTTTGAGGAAATAAAAAGTCTTTGATAAGACATGACTCCATGAGTAAGTATAAAGAAACCTTAAACTTGACCATGTTAAAAAACATAAAATAACACATACTGTACCAAGGATTAATTTAAACTGATATTGCATTGCAAAATACTATGAAACTGGGCAAATTGCTATGCAAACTGGGCAAATTACTATGCAAACTGGGCAAAGTGCTATGCAAACTGGGCAAATTACTATGCAAACTGGGCAAATTGATATGCAAACTGGGCAAATTGATATGCAAACTGGGAAAATTGCTATGCAAACTGGGCAAATTGCTGTGCAAACTGGGCAAATTGCTATGCAAACTGGGCAAATTGCTGTGCAACTGGACAAATAGCTATGCCAACTGGGCAAATTGCTGTGCAAACTGGGCAAATTGCTATGCAATGCTATGAAAACTGGGCAAATTGCTATGCAAACTGGGCAAATTGCTGAGCAAACTGGGCAATTGCTATGTGAACTGGACAAATTGCAAGTGCAAAGATGTATAGTATTTTGTGTACAAAGGAACCATACAATTTTGTAAAGGAACATTCAGAGCCTTCAAAACTGCAGTTCAAAATATAAGTACTAAATTATTGTTTAATTTTACTGACAGTGTAAATCTCTTTTAATAAACTGACATGGCCTGATCAGTTCTAAGCTGCATGTTCCCTGGGGTAAGGTAATATGGAGTCCTTTTTAAAATTGTATCATTTGTATTAATGATATTTTATGTAAAATTATAACAATTAAACAACAGATACATTTTTATTGAGTAGATACACCAGTTATCTGTTTACTGAGTAGCTGAAGTTTTATCAAATTTTCTCTTTTTTCATAGTTTTAAGATCAGTCCGGTTTATACTTTTGTGTGTGCTGTGGAGCCCTAATATTGGGATATTTACCTAGTTTGCAATACGATAAAGGTGGGACATCTAAAATGGAGAAAATTTTCTGAAATATTCTAGTTTCATCCCTTTAAAATGATATTTATATTATACGCAGTTCACCTTTCCTCCACCTCCACGAACAGCTTTAAGCATGACTGGATAACCGATCTTCTCTGCTTCCTGTCGTAACCTCTCATCTGATTGGTCCTCACCATGGTAACCTTCAATAATTGGCACTCCAGCGGCAGCCATGATGTGTTTTGAGGTGCTTCACACATAAAAGCAAAAAACAGAAAAAAACTTAACAAGTTGAATAAGTGCCAGAGACATTCAAGAGTTTAAAACTGCAGTTCTTATCATAACATGTAACGATGAATACTGGCGAAAGAGAGAAGTGATAGAATGACCCTTTCTGTTTGCTAAGTTGTAATCATATCTGAACCTGAGCTGTAAATTTTGTGAAAATCAGAGAAGTGATATGGTGACCAACTTTACTTGTCTGAGCAACTTTATAACATGATGCTTAGTTTATGAATGGAGATGTCACAGACGTATATAATTTGAGACATGATAACTAATGTTTAATTTAATAATGCATATCATATATATATATATATATATATATATATATATATATATATATATATATAATATAGTATACCTATACCGTAATATACAGGAAGTGATCAATTGAATATTTGTTACATATGTACATATGCACACATATATATATATATATATATATATATATATATATATATATATATATATATATGTATTGTCATTTAGAACTGTAAGAACACAATTGTGTCTTATGTGTACATATAAGAAAATTAAATATGAATTTATAATAAAAAAGGTTACATTGATAATTACCTTTTTATGCCCATATCTCTGATTGCATTTGTGGGAGGTCCAACGAATACCTTGCCTTCCTTTTCACATAAATCGGCAAATTCTGTGTTTTCTGATAGAAAACCATACCCTGGATGGATTGCCTACAGATGTAATGGAGCGATAAAACTTATGTCAGGAAAATATTTGCACTTTGAAAGAAGAATTAATTAGAATGGAAAATCACATCCTTTGTTTTTTAATCAACTTGGTATGAATGTGGGTCACTAAAAATAAAGGTTTACAAATATTCTAATCACACTTTCAAGGGATTGGTATCCTGGTAAAGGGCATATTGGTATCCAGAAAGAGACATGGTGTTTTAGGATCAAAATATTTTTAATTACTGACAAAATTTCCAAACCTTCAAAGTAATGCAGCATCTCCATATCTCAATTAACAAGTGACTGGGAACAGGTAATAATGAGAGGGCAACTGTGCTGTGATGACAGTCATTTGCACAGCATCCATAAACTTAACTTGTGAGCCACAGATAAAGAAGAAAAAGATACTTCCAAGCTCATACGTAAAAAAACAGAAAGCCTCATTACGCCTTGTGAAGCTTTTCTACTACCCTGAAGATATTTTTACCCTACACCCTTTAAAGTGTATCCTTGTTCCCCTAGAGACGACCTAAGAGTACCCGAATAGATTTAAACAAAAGCCAATTTACCTGTGCACCAGACTTCTTTGCCACTTCCATGATCTTTTCTTTACTGAGGTAGCTGAGTGTGGGAGGAGCAGGGCCGATATTGAAAGCCTCATCGGCCTGTGAAAATAAAGAACAATTGCTTCGGAAAACTTGATACAATTACGCGATTTTTGGGAGGAACCAAGGTTAAACAATGGAGGAAAAACCCTGAAATTTGCAATGTCAAGCAATAGGTGAAAGAAGAGACACAAAGTTCAAAGTTGCAAACAAGTATGACATTTTGTGGCGCTCATGTTCACTTCACCTGTCACATTACCAAACGGTAAGTCCAATTGACCTCAGATTTTGCATTTGTCCAGTCATGGACCTGACTCTTTCAGTACAGATATGTAACCAACTTTTATAACCACCTTGAGTTTAACTTAGTATTTCCCAAGGGTTAGGTAGCAAACAGAAGCTCATTTTCAAACACGATCTATGTGATTACTGAGGATGAACACTGGCTTTATAACAAGTCTTCTATTTTCAATGAAGGTTCAGAAAGTTAAGCAGAAGTGTCATTGTCGCAACCATTCCTGCTCCTGGGATGGCCAGCTAATGTCCCCATCAAACGAACTAGTGTACCTCTGCATCTGATCACTTCCTCAAATTATGAGTGAGGTAAAGGCACCCCCCCCCCCCGCAACATCATCACTGCAATGACATTTTGAAAGAAAGGTCTAACAAACGACAGTTCCCAAGTTAGCAATTCAAAAATACTAAATCCACGGAAGACTCCACTAAACAGCACTGCAAAGCATGGCCATAATTGACATAGATACAAAAACAATTACCATGGCAACATGCATTGAATGCTTGTCTGCATCAGAGTAAACTGCTACAGTCTTGACACCCAACCTTCGAGCTGTTTTGATGACTCTGCATGCTATCTCCCCTCTGTTGGCGATCAGTACTTTCTGAATCGCCAGAGGTGATGCACCTAAAGAGTTGACAAAATTCAATAAATAACAACATAATTAAAGAGTGTTTCATTTCATTAAAATCTTAATTGAATTACTTTACAACAAAGATAGTTTACAGCTCATGCTTGATCGGAGGAGCCAGATGAAAGGCTTTCAGTCAGAATATTGGTAACAAAGTTGGAACCCTATCCAATCCATGATCAATACAATAATGTAAAAAAAAAATCACGAAATAACAGAGTATTTTGCTGTCAGTGTGCAACTATGACATCACATAGGTCTGTATGTTTCTAGTTCTCGTATGTTACAAACTGCAACAAGTTCAACTATCAATCTCCAACACACAATGTAGGAATTGCATGCAACTTTTACCCTGGATACTTAGTAGGCTACATATTTTTCTTCCATATAGGTCAAAAATAAATATTCCTCTGAACTGTAATTATCATTCCCGCAAATTTATAAATAGGCCTAGAACAAGATCAGATGTGGTACCTGTATGGTGAGTGGATCTAATGAGTGCAACTTGAAAACATCTGAAATAAAAACAACAGAAAGGAAACATTGTTTATGATGGAAAGCACTGTTTGTATTGTAACAAATGCTGCTTGCACAAAATTTCCTTAGCTACTGTAGTGTTGTAGTAAAATTGTAAATACCACCAAACCTATGAATGGTTTCCCTTTATTTAGTAATGTAAGGAACAAACTTCATTGGAACGTATCTGATGACAAGTTAGTATCATACAAAACTGGTGGGAGGCTAGTCTTAACAGCACAGAAAACAAGGCAGTGGCAGCAACCCATTGCCTAACGTAAGGTACCAGTTTCACGATAACGAAGAACAACGTTCTTTTACGGATGTTTTTTCTTCTCAAATTTACGTTTAAAACCACGTTTTGGTTAAAATGATCATTTATAAAGATAATTATTTATAAGTTTGTCACCTTGAGAAAACATTTTGTGCTCTTTTTCCTTTCCAAACGGCAGACATTGTTGAAAAATATGTATTATTTATGTTGTTCAGTACTACTGTAATCTCCCCTAACGCACACATGTATTATAACCATCATGCCACTTCTCAATAACATAAGAGTCATATTTTTAGAGTCATCAATTTTAGAAATAACTATGTTTGATATGGTTGCTATCAGTGGCGTAGGAAGGTACTTTTCAGTGGGGGGGGGGGGGCTGAAGACTGATGGCCGGCCTGGGGGAGGGGTGTAAGGGGAGGGGGTGTCCCCCTTTGGAATTTTTTTGCATTTCCAGGTGGCCTCAGATGCAATTTGGTGCAATATAGCACACTTCAACCCACCCACTCCATTTTGTATATAATTTTGCATTTTCACCTGGCCTTAGATGCAATTTGGTGCTCCAAATGAGATTTTTTTCTCATTTGGAAATGAAAAAGGGGTTTCTGACTTGCGAAGCGGGGGGGGGGGCGGAATGATACTTCCGCCCCTCCATATTTTTCACTGGGGGGGCTGGCGCCCCCCCCCCCCCAGCCCCCCGGTTCCTACGCCCTTGGTTGCTATAGATTTACTCTGTAATCTCTCAATATGACAACATTAGGACTATATGTAGAGTTCTTTAATGAACGTTCACTGTACGAAGAGGGTTGCTGTTGAAGAGCTTATTAAGAACAAAAGATTCCATTTTAAAGTTGAGTGCTCTAAATATGTTTGGCGTATAGTCGGTTTTAACCAAATTTAGTTTTCTCGTGTTTCTGTTGTTTTGTGTAGTTTTTACGCTGGTCCACTTGTTTTCGATTGTACTGAAACATGTCCTAATTTTGCTAACAATTATCCTCAAAATAGACCTTTCAAACGTGTTACTGGTAATGCTCCTTATGAGTTTGTCTTCATCAATAATATTTCATGAACTCACAAGAGTTTGACTTTTTTAGATCAATAGTCTTTCATTCCTTACTAATTGATCGACAAATACAATCGAGGTCTTATTATCGACCAATCAGCTGTTGGGATCTGGCACACTTCAGTGACGTACTGATCGACCCGACCACCACCATGCACTTTGAAGATACAGACACACTCACACACTAACGCATGCACACGCATACATAAGTCTATAACTTTGTGCAATGGATCGATGATATACGTACTGTTTCAACACCATATTGGACCCTCTCTATTTGTGAGTATAATTTGCATTCTATAATAGAATTTAGGACAAAAAATATACTCAATATCTTATCTTTATTGTCGCCGACCCAATTAAATTAATCCATTTGCATCAATAATATAATTTTAATTAGGCCTGAGTATAGGGAGCCTGCCCATATGTAGGTCAGACTTACTGCTATCGCTTACACAGAAACATTGTTAATTATTAAAGTTTACACTATGCGTTCATCCTCGGCTCAGTTGGCCAAAACGGAACCTCCCAAAACATAATAATAAAGAAAGTAAATGCCGATTCTGAGTCCAGTAAGGAGTCAACTTAATTTATCCATATGAAATCCTCACAGATTGAGATGATATATTTATGGCTTTAAACAGTGAGTTAGTAATTTTGGTTAAAAGGGATAAGCTAGCTGAACACTGGGAGAATAAGTTCGACAATATAAGTGAGTTGCAATAGATCTTGAAGAAAGCTATGGTTTGGACCAGTAGGCCTATAGTGGTGATCAGTTGGAAGTATATATACTTTCTAACACATTTTGTGTTGTTGTAACATTTTTCATGTATAATTTCAATTAACTGATTTGCAAGTAAGAGCTCGTTTTATGACAACATATCATGTTCAAGGACATAGACATAAAGAGAGAGAGAGAGGAGGGGAGAGGGGGGGGGGGTCGTGGTAAAGAAACAAAGCCTGTAGGCAAGTGCAGATCCCCACCCCATCCCCTTAGAAAACGATCAGGAAAAAAATCGAACCTCAGCTTCTACCTCTATCGATTGATAGAGATGAACGGTTACCCGATTCGTACATGCTTTCATATACATACCCATGCGTATTATCGCATTATCGTTCCATCACTTATAGGTCGCAGTGACCCTAGAAAATGTTTTATACACCTTCTATATGGCCCCTCTTACCTCCAAATATACCCCTGAACATTGCTTAATTGCTGCCTGTGCTATAGTCAGTCAATAAGAATAATATCATAGATCCAACTTGGACAATACGACTCCCCGTCCTCCCATCACCCCCCCCCCCCGCCCCCTCTCCACAAACGTTAGCGTTACTGTATAGGTTAATAATAGGTAGCTTAAAATGTAGGTTAAACTCTACTGTATGTTAAATACGGCTTGAATAACACGACGTCGACATAATACGCAATGTTCTTGATTATTTAAATAATTTACATATGGGGAATTCTCTACTTTAGATTGTCCCCAAAGTAACGTGCCTAGGACTGACTAGGGGCTTGGGAATGAGTATACATGATGTGACACAAGTAAAGGCTACATCAAGTTCCCCCGGATCGGGTAATCAGCATTCTCTATAAAAAAAATGAACACGTTTGTCCGACAAAAAGAGAGAAAATTTCACAATAGGTATCATCCTGGACAAATCGAAAACCATGAAAGTGTGGTTTTTGTTTTCAGAACACAATGTTGTTTTACTGTAATTACAAATAATAGTATGTAAGCAATATTGTGATTTTGAAAAGTTCGGGATACATTTCAACCAGTTGCCGGCCTTATAGACTCATTTCAATTGTGGTCCATACGTAAAATACTCCCAAAAGGAACTTAAATAAATACCCCTGCCATAATTTGAACAGGGTCAACTTTGAGCTATATATATATATATATATATATATATATAGGGATGTAAAGTTTCATCAAAAATGAATACATTCCTAGAATAATTTCTCTAGGGGAAATTCAGAAATGAGTTTTTTTCTTTTTCAAAAATCATAATCATGTAAATAAATTTTCCACCTCTAGCACCTGCAGACGGGGAAATGGTTTATCTGAACTGGGAAGAAAAGAGAAAAGGCTTGATTGGTGGTCTTTGGAGGAATTTCGGCTGCTTCAGGCTAATATCTCGTGCAAATATAAGTTTTGATCGATACATGGCGATGATATCGGTACGGTGTCATATGAAATGGTTGCCATGGTAACGGAGTGTACAGGAAACATTTGATCCTGCTTGATTACGTTGAGTATATCGTGCGCATCATCACTCTAAAAGTTAATAACTGTATGAGAAGAAACAAATGCAGTCTTAATCAGTTTTATCCTTGCAGTTAGACGTACCGGAGCGAGTGCAACAGACCGATCTTGACCGGTAAGTACATATATATACATACATATACATATATATATATATATATATATATATATATATATATATATATATATATATATATATATAATTTTTATAATAATTATTTATTAATTTATTTCCCGCGTATTTAATATTTTTTTCCCGTCAATTCTGGTGCAATTTTCGTGGATAAAAAGACATGGGATATTATTTCTATAGGCCTATTATGATACAGTAAATAATGTTTCCATTATCGTTCGACTATAGTCTGGCCAACATATAGTATGCCATACCGTATCGTCAATGCGAAATGACAATTTCAAGCATAGCTGTAGTTCCTAAGTTTTGCAATATGACGAAAACCACCCAAGGGTAGCCGCCAGTAATAACAGCATTTTGCAGTCCAAACTTTCTGTAACACAACTCTATAATTTTCTGCTTCATGGTTTGGCAGTTATTTCTGCGTGCGTTTTTCTTTTGATGTTGAGTTTGCTTTACATTTAAAGGTGCAGTTGGGTTGGTTCATTTGGTTGGCTATGTGGTTCAAAGGGCAGCTAATGAACAATTTAATGTACTTAAGAGATATATAGACAGTGCATTCAATGTCTATGTTATACCGCAGATTCAATGGTTTACACAAACCGTCAAATTCAAATGTCCTATCTGAAATGACTTTCTAAATTGAAAAGATTATAAATTTGAGTTAAAATGTTGGAAGCCACCCGACGTGTAAGTTGTAATCCATAAGCCCTTGCGGGTTTCTCCCACATTTGTGGTCGCTTAAGCGTCGTTAACATAACTGCTGATCATTATTATATTATTAGACGAAAAAGTGTATTTCTTCTTTTTAATTCAATTGAAATGAACGGAATTGAACGACTATCTAAATAATATTATCTTGTAGTACGAAATGAGTTTTTAAGCAGACCTATCGTCCGTATTTAATCTTATAGGCAAATCAGGCACAGTTAAATATACAATACCGATAGGCATGACTCTACGCTGATCAACGGTAATGTGTAATGGGTATCCTAATTCCCTATTCCCGCCAAATTGGTATTTGTTTTGTCTCTCTTCAATTACGCTCATCAAATTTGCCCTCAGATCGGAGTCTAAAGATAGTTTCAGCTCCTCAGTGTCCTTATTCATGCATGTTAAGTCAGTCCAGTGATTAGGTTACACTTGTATGTATATTCCGACTAAATAAATAAAACATTAAGGTACTTCACTCAGCTCTGCAAATAGCTAATGATCCCCGACAACGTGTAATACACAAGTTGTACAGTATAGTCAGGAAGGGATGCTGCTGCTGTTTTGCGATAGTCCTAAAAGAACCGTCGGCATTCTCTTGTGTATATACAAGACAGAGAATTATATACTAATAATCCGCTGGGACGTCACTCCGCTACGGATGCAGCTGGCCGGAACATACTATCATGTACAACCGCCCTTTACTACACGTACACCTACTGCTGGTGCTGCTGCATGCCTTCAATACCGTAGAAACCTCAGAACATCAACTCCATTTCCGCCATGCAGACTGCTCCCAAACCCAACCCATGGGCCCACTCGGTTTTATGGCGCCGACCGACCCGCCAGTCGCATTGTAGGTAATAATGGCTTCTTGTGTGCTTTTTATAAGACGTTAGCCTGGGACTGACTAACCCCACACACAGCCTCCCCACTCTGCCTGGATGCAGTTTAACGCCATACCCGGGACAGCAGGAAGGGATATCTACTGTATTTAATCACTTTATTAATCCAAAGGGTAGTCGAAAAAATCCGTATATTTCTCGTGACTTAGTTATAACAGTTTTAAACGGGTTGTTGTCATATTTCACGGTGATGTGAAGAAGTGCAGCTATGCTTCAATACTTCGATGATCTGTGGGTAAATCATTGAAATATTATTACTACGAAAAACATACATTTTTCAGCTGAATTGTCCAGATTACATCATTATTCTTCTGTTGCCAGATGCCTTTACTAGATATAAAAAATATATAAAATAGTCCTATCTGCGCGATGCATATAATGCATGAGCATATGGTTTGGACCTAAAGATAAATACATTTTTTTAAATATTTATACAGCAATTTTGGTCAGCAATTAACTTTCGCTACTAGAATATCCTTTAAATGTCGCTCACCGCCTCCAACACAGAACCTTCCAGTTTCTCAACTTCTGTCAAAGATATCTATTGTTTCGCTTCCTGAATTTATCTTGTTATATCTCTCTTTTTTTCACTCTCTCACTAAGCTACTCGCCGAGAGCTGCAACATAGCTCTCACCTGCTCCTAGCAAATTAGGAATCTAATGTTACTCAAGCGAGAAGTTCGCAAGACACTAATGATGGAATCAATGTGACAGAATGGTTTTAATAAAGAAAGCGTCTTACGGATCCAGACATTAAATAAATAGGTGAAGAAGATTAAATAAACATCGATATCTTGGGGAGTTGCACTTCGTTCATCTCGATTCATGAGTGGAGAAACAAACATTAGTCATAAAAAGTACATAACTTTGACGCCTGATTGATTGATCAATTGATACGAGGATATATGCATAATCATAATCTGCAATATTACAAATTACTCTATAGTGCATTTAGAGCCGATATCAATCAGTCAATCAACCGATAAATCAATCAATCGAACACAGATATCGTGGTGATATTTTTGTTAACGCGATCCGAACAGGGAGCTGCTACTCTAGCAGCTCCCTGATCCGAACTACTGTAAACCTGTATGTCCCTGCATACAGAAAATTGAACGTATTATATAACGACAGCGAGTGAGATATGCAGTGTAGGGTATCATGAAGGTGAATATATGTTGCGGAGACTTCACATACCGAATAAGGGTGGGTAAGTTAGTGTCGGAACTCAATGAATAATGGTGATGGTACATTGGCGATGATATTGTGGGCAATGAGGCAAGTTTTTATTTTGAATTTTGTTTTTCATGTTTTGTTCTAAAGACAAAAAAAAAGAGAAGTGTGAAGATGGCTGGATCGCAGGCAATGGACACCGCTCATCTTGAAAGACTGGCCAAAGTTCTTGAGATAAACTCCAACGAGCCAATAAAGCCGCCAAGATCAGAGGAATCAAAGGTAAGAGAAGAGGGAAGGTGGGGTGGGGGGGGGGGGGCGGGGTTGGACCAGGTGGCATCATATTATCATTGAAGTACGATATAATTAAAGTAATACAGATATATGATATATGTTTAAGTATGAGTGTTCTGCACTGAGCAGGACTACCCTCATTAAAGATGACAATAATAATAAAACAAAAAAAATAAAAAAATGACGTCACATACACGCAATAAATCGAAGAGAAGCGAAAACGAAGCTTTCGATTAAAATATGTGCTGAAAAGTTGACCGGTAGACGTTCCATCGTCGTATACGTACCTACAAACTTTATCCTTCCAAATGTATCAAATTATGTTCAGGTTGCATATTATTATGATTATTTTTTGTTTGGAATTAGATTTTTTTTATCATGTTTCTAGATGACACGACCGTCCACCGTGCCGGCCATTGGGACAAAGGATCCGAGCCCAAAAGAAGAACTACTTCCGGGTGAAACACTTTCCATGATTGAAATACGAGTATGTATACATACATTCACAAACAGACCGATATTTTCATAGAATTTAGGTTTGGAATCGACAAAATTTGTGGTAAAATGGAACAATATGAAAAAGGAGTATCGAATTATGTGGAAATAAAGTTTCTTTTCATTAATGTACATTTTCTGCAGAAATCCAGCACTGCTCAAGGTTTTTCTTGAAATATTTGTTTCTTCACACACAGTCACTGAAGCGACTTCTATTTGAAGGAAGAATGATGATTTTCGATGATGAATGGAAGAAAGCGTCTTTCGTTTTTCAATCAGTTCTTTCCAAATGTCCGTATGGCATACTAGCGCCGCAGGTAATATTATATCGCCAAACCTATTTAAAGCTATCATTCTATTTCGGTATATAAAACACTTTCCATGCAGAAAAACTAGTAGGTCTCACCAGTGGCGTTACAAGGAGCATCAGTGCTCCCGTGCCACAATAGAAATGGGTCTCCAAAGGATAGTCCAAACTCAGCCAACAATGGGGTTTTTTTTGGGGGGGGGGTCAACTTATAATTTCTGGCACCTCAAGAGGCCCGGATATGACACTCTCAGGCTCGTCTTCTTGCGGAGAGGGATTTCATTTGAATACCTATTTTTGGAACCCGTTTGGTTTACTGACTGCACTGTATATATATATATACTGGCCGCTTCGCCTGCCTATCGCTGACTTCAGCGGATGAGTGGAGATTTTTTCCGATCTTGACACTGGACCCCCGGGCCGCTTGGGAGTTCGCATCGAAACCCACTGGGTCTCTTCGCGTGTTGCCATCCGCCGGGAAAGATTACAGCAGACCTCGATATTGTTTGGATGGGGAAGGGTCTCTCCAATGTTGGTGGATATAGTGGTTGCAAGCACCACCAGCTGTTTGACTAACATGTCTGCTTATAAACATTATACTGTATAGTTCTCATGACTATGCCGATCCTATCGTCCTATCCATCAGAAACGTACGTAGCTAATGGTTTTCCTCCGCCTCGGTATATTTGCTGATCTGTTCATGAGATGAGGAGATTACAACTATATGTAGCTGCTTTAATTTTCGAGGCTTTTGTTTTCCACTAGGCTGGAGCAAGAGGACTGATTGTTTGCGTTCAAGCATATATCCTGAAAACCCTCATGTTTACCGAATCCGATCTTCTTGTTCCTGACTCAAACAGGTGAGTACCATTGTGGGTTACTTATGTGTTAAGTTTCAGAGGGTGGGTGGTTGGGAGGGAGGGTTCGTTTTCTTGTATAATTTTTAAGTATAATGACCAAAATTTACAATCACATCATCAAACTTTCGTTAAATTTGACTTTAGATATAGAGGGTAGTGTCGATGTAAAATAAAGCTATACTTGCTACTGAAGGGGAGGAGTGGCAGGGGGAGAGGTTTGGGCAGGAGAATGGGTAGGTAGGGATAAGGGTATTGGGTCAGGGAAGGGTTTGTGTAAAGGGTGGGTGAAGGGAGGCGGTAAGGTAGGGGATGATTGAAGCAGTTAGACGGGATTAAAATAACTCTCATTCACATCGGATATGGATAAAAAGGCATATTCAAATAAATCAGGGTGACATATTTAAATAATTGAAGATTAGGGCATTTATTAAACCCGTAATAATTATAAATTGCATTGCCTAGATATTTACTAGACTCTACGCTGTGAGGAGGGGGGGGGGTTCGTTTTCTGTTATTATCTTTACTTTGTGTAACGATGAAAAGGGTGAGGGGTTGGTTTCCAGAAGTTTGCGAGGGTCGTGATAAAACAAAGTTGGAAGAAATCACATTGAGCTATTTACATATTACGTGATCCAGAATAAAAGAAGAAATTTGCAAATTGCCAGATATGTTTTAATCATTATGGTTGAATATGTATATATATATATATATATATATATATTTTATAGCAGTAGAGGATTACCTCGGTTATCGGCAGAGAAACATCAGAACAATGCTCTCGTTGACGCCATGGCGGCAATATTATGGCGTGCTGGAGAAAGGAAACGGGCTGTAGTATCGGTGTTGCATAACATTCACCCTGGGTTACTACACACGGATGAACGAAGAATGGAACACTTAGCAAAACGGGTAAGCACTTTCTGTTACTAGGGGCGGGGGGGGGGTGGGAAGGGGGAGGGAGAGATTGGGGATGGGAAGCGAATTCACATTTCCTACCGACTCTGATCTAGGTAGTGATCTGAACCTTTGTGATCAGGGCCAGAGGCGAATCAAATATTTTAAAAGGGAGGGGGAGGGAGAGGGGAGGAGGGGGGGGGGTGGGTGCTGATGCCCGGGGTCGTTGAAGTCGACTGTGTGAAGTGTATAGGGGGTTCTGGAGGGGGAATGAAATGGTGTACGTCAAATGGTACATTTTGAACTAGCATATTTAGACTATATGCCAATGAATGCTTGTCGACAGGTTCAAAAAGGTGGTTGGGTGTTTACCCGTAGTAGTGGTCTTATTCGTCCCAGAATGAATATAAAAATGCCCCAAATGAAAGGGTTTTCCCCGGTAGACAACGGGAGTGGTGATCATGCATGTTTTTTAAAGAAATCAGCTCGGCTACTTCTCTTATTAAATAAGAAAACCCAGTTAAATTTTGTTTGTCCTGACTTTTCATTTTTCCCGGGCTTGGAAATGCCAAACTTGTCATTGGGGGAGGGGGGGGGGCCTTAACAAGCCAAATTGGCAACCCCTGATCCCGAAGCTACAGCCAAGTGATGATAAACCACGGCTATTAAAATGTTTAATAACTATTGATAATATGCTCATGCGTGCTCGTTTTGGTTCAGAATTTTCCAAGATATAATATCATACTTTTTCATTTTTCAGTTGCGATATTTCGAGTTAACGTCGGAGAAACAATTGAAGAAAACTCTACACAGAGAGCTACAGAAGGTAAATATGAAATATGAAATTGATTTGTGTTTTGATTTGTGTATACATTGCGGTAATACCATGAGTGTATGTCATATACCAGAGTAATGATATACTTTGAAGACGGGATGGTAACCCTTGGTAAAGAAAGAAATTAAAGACATTAATTTAGTGAGTGAACAAAAATCGGAACTGCAGTCAGGGGAGCAACCACGTATACTTCGGTGGGGTTAGGCGGGGGGGGGGGGTTCTCGAAGGTTAAGGGAGAGCTCACATCTGGACGACTTTGTATCTTACCAACCCCCTCCCCGCTTCCTTATACCGAAAGGGTGATGCGCCCATGTCTGCTGACATATATTCCACGTATTAGGCACGTACTTCTTTGAATTAATCTGATCAGCATATAACCTTGTGGTAATATTTTATTAACGTTTAGCATAAAACACAAGGGAGGGAAATGCTACTCTGACAATCCTTTGCACGGAGTAACGTGTTTTGTCTCTCCTAACAGTTTACAGACCAAGAAGGCGGTGGCGTTCTTAGCTTTCTATACAGTCTCTTGTTAACAAGGACGTCCGAAAGGTAATTTCCCATTCACACCCCCAATATAGACCGTTTTATGTGTATATAGATAGTGGGGGTGGGCCGGGGGGATAGAAATTACGTGGAGGAGGAGGGGAGGGTGTAACAAACGTGCGTGATATATTTCATAAATATTATATGCAACTCATGTGACTATGCTCGGAGATACTATCTTTCATATAGAAACTGAATAACTTTCTTCACTCCAGCCTTACAAAATATAAACTTTAATAATGATAGTCGTAATAAACACAGGAGGCGGCGAACGGAGCGAGAGTATAATCAGAGGCATGGGTTAACTGGGAGGGGCGAGGGAGAAGTACGAGGAGTACCAGTGTTGTAAGAATAAGATGCAACGATTCAAGACACGTTAAAGAAGGCTTAGAGGAGCGGAGGTAAAATGGGTGGGGTCCGGGGAGGGGCGGGATTAATTTGAGCAACGTACGGTACTAATACCTTACATTCCCAACATACGCTTGAACGGCAGAGATGGTCTAAGGAGGGGAGTGGTGAGGGTAGGGACAACGGTGGGATTCAATTAGTAACGAAGCAACGTATACAAATATACCTTACATTCCCAACATACACATAAACGTTAGAGAAGGCCTAAATGAGAGGAGGGGAGGTGGGGGAATGGGATGGGATGGGTTGGATTGATTTAGTTACGCCTAACGTATAAATAAATAAATACAAATACATAGAGTAAATATCCCATCATTATAAAACAGGGATCTTCTTATTTTTCTATTGTTATTTAGACAATAACTCCTTTTTGGTCCCCTTTTTCTTTCTTT
This sequence comes from Apostichopus japonicus, assembly GCF_037975245.1. Lineage (NCBI taxonomy): Eukaryota > Metazoa > Echinodermata > Holothuroidea > Aspidochirotida > Stichopodidae > Apostichopus > Apostichopus japonicus. The sequence goes on from NC_092570.1 coordinate 14,902,659, forward strand.
TGTGTGTTTCAGGTTACAGGCTGACCTACAAGGGGCAGCGTTGTTAACAGAGAAGAATCGATGTGCAATATCTTTACTTAACCTTCTTTTAGTCGGTCAGGCGACTCCATACGTCTTTAATGGCAAAATTCTCTACGACGACGATGGCAATTTACTAGTGAGTCAACACGTTTGGGTCTATACAAATCGAGGGCGCCATTCAATAATAGAATGAGCTCAATTTTAGTCTCTCATCTATAAGTGATACAGGTGTAAGGGACTAGCAGCTTTCGCATGTTTCCGCTTGTCAGACGCGAATCCAAGGATGTGGTGTGGGGAAGGTGGGGGGGGGGGTGATGTTTTTAAAACAAAAAAACTTATAAATAGTTTAAACAGTCTATGCGAGACGGAGCCAATGGTGGGAAAGTTCAAAAATTAAAAACTAACAATAAAGAAATATGATAAGATATTTATGTCTCTAAATCCGAAGACATCTTCCTAAAGTACAGAGTAAAAATATTCACAGTAAAAGTATTATTAGTCTTATGATTTTGTCTCTCTGACTTTATCACGCATGAAGGCGAGTCCTGTTGTTGGAATTCTCGAGCGAAGTGATATCGGTCTACTTATTATTGACAGAGAAAAACCAGCAAGTCGAGACCCAACGAAACACGTGAGTGAATTCAAACTGAAACTCCCCAATGTCAAATTAATGGATATGTTTCTATACATGATGTATAATATGTGTGCATTTTATACGAGTATAGGCCACATCCAAAGATTAGAATCCTGCAGGTATTCATGCAGGCTATCTTTGCTTGATTTCCCTTATCTTCCCCCTTCATCATCTTGGCGAGCTTCCAGTGGTGGACTGGAACAGAGGTCTATCGGGAAGAGATACCCCCCTTCCTCTTTCAGAAATTATGCTATATTGCGCAACTTTTGAAATAATTATTGCTTAACCTTTTTGCACTTCAATTGTTTAATACAAAATACCGGCAATTTCGTTTTTCTTCCGGTTTTTTTTTTTTTGGGCGATCCTTAAAGTTTTTAAGGAGACCATTAAAATGGTCGCGATCCCAAGCTTTGAATATCAGGGTATAAGGACCTGTTTGAGTCAGGAACAAGATCGGATTAAAAGAACACCATTCATTTTTGCAGTGTAACATCAACCGTCCATAGCTGGTTCCTATACATGCGTCATTTGATAACTGACAATATACACAGATGATTTATGATATAAAGTTCCAATTTCGTTTTTTTCTCGTCAGCTTGGCAGCATGCTCAAGACACCAAAATTTCCCATCTGGGTGACATCTCTAAACCGACACATCTCAGTTTTGTTTGCAACAAACATTAACTTAAACAGAGACTGGAGAAGCGAACAAAAATTTGATCTATATTATCTAAATTGTCAACTGACGCGACGAGAGGCAACAAAGATAACTGTTGGTAAGTTAAAGGCAGGAGGTTCCTGTCGGGTTAGGGTGTACGCATGTGGTTGGGGAAGGTGGGGAGGGTGGGTGAGGTATGGGGGAGGGGGAGGGTGAGAGGAGGGGTTATGCGGGGATTGGTGGTGAAAATGAGTGGTGCCCATTGTGTCAGAGGAAACGATTAGGGGAAGGGTGGGGAGGGGTGGGGCAGGTATTCCATAGTATAGCATTATACTCTCAAGTTATTGTATGGGAGCTCTGAAGGGACATAAAATTTACCTGTATAAAGAGTAGACGCCCCCTTGATGCTCTGAAACTGAACTTCATGTGCTTCTTTCCCTCTTTGAAAAAAAATGTATTAAAAGATAATCGGAAGGAAAATCTCAGCACCTGTTCACTTCTATCGTTAAATAAACGCATGTATAAAACATCACCAACAAATAATATGTTTTCCCTTCCTAGATACGAGAACCACCAATTCCTATTCATCAACTACCAAGAAGGGCAAGCCTGATCCTAAATCGTTCCCTATAGTGGAAGAATGTATTTCATCAAGATGGCCCGGGGCTCGGATTGATTGGAATGGAGGTATCCCTTACTTTTAAAAACAAAACTGGTAATGTGACGTCATAATCTCTGTACGGTCGATTCGTGTTTTCGTATAGAAACTAATTTGCTTGCAGCAAGAAAACAACTTGATATTACTCGTGGAATCTTTTTTTTCGATATTGCTCTCCTAAAATTAAAATATAAAGGTCACAATTATTGGCAACTCTAATAGTTAACTGCTAAATGTCTTCAAAAGTTATACTCCTGCAGTGGTTCTGATTTTTCATGCATACAGCTGGTGACTACAGGACAGTAATAGGTCTCAGTGAGGGGCAATGCTCTAAGTGTTCGTGTGTGTGAATTTGTATGTGCTTTAGGGCAGAGGGGGGAGGGAGGAGGAGGGTGTGGGGGGGGGGGGGGTTAAGGTTTACTGTCATATTTGCGGTAATACTGATGACAAGTGAAGTGTTACGATCAATATAAGGACTTCCGTCTATGACTGACTTCACAATAGCGACGTGTCAGTATAGCTTAGTAGACCTATAGGTTAAAACATTTTTTATTTGTAATACTGTTATTTGTCATAGCTTATTGTTATTTGGCCCATTTATTGGTGCGGGGGATGAGGCCGGGGATGAGGGGAATGAGGGGGGGGGGGTTGAGGAGGATTAGGAGTCAAGAAAATGTTATGTTTTCAACATAAATTGTACCGACAAGCAAAACTTACATTCTCAGTTAAATACATATCATCGGGGATTTATTATTATTATATTTTCCTCAAGATAATACCATTATACTGATAGCCCTAATATAGGTATATGAAATTGATACCCAATATTATATGTGTATGGTGTAAGGCTATATGTATGCAAGGCTTTTTTATTGCCAATACTTGATATGTATAAGGCGTGTTATAGATACCGTGCCACGATTAGAATGCATCCGCCTGAAAAGTTAACCATTGTCGGATAATAGTCTTAACTTAACTTACTGAATTGACTGTTTTGTGAGTCATAATCATTTTTTTTTTTTTCTTTTGATGCTTGGTTGTTGGAGAGTATGAAATAAACTACATATAGGGTCCACAAAATATTGGAAGATTGAGGGTGATTTTATAGGCATTTCTTGAAATCCTGGCTGAAACGAGATGATTCCGCAGCGAGAGCTGACATATGGGCTTGGAGAGCATTATGCTAAACTTTGACCTCTGCGAGCTCAAAATCTAAAACGGTCATGGTGGCCAAAAATTTAATGTGCTAAATGATAGCTCAAGAATATCAGCTATCATATGTTGGGTATAGGACATGTCCGTTGAAAACATCTATCTATGTTCTAGAGGTCTTGGAAAAGTGACGAATTTGGTGTATAGGTATGGCCTATGACGTACGTACGGCCTACACTGAAGGTGTATAAGTCTGCTGTGGGTATGTCATTTACTATGTATACAACCCTTTCATAGGCAAATGTATAGTATACTGAACCTTGATCGATTCTATTTCCGACAAAAAAAAAATCCCTGATCTGGAGAGAATAATGCATTAATTGTGGTTACCACAGTAGCATGGGTGGGTAAAGGAACCAATGGAAAGGATGAGAGGGCTAGAATTAGGGTTATGTAGCCATAGCAACGAAACTTAACTTGTCTAGCAGAAGAAACGGGAGATTTAATGTTCATATTCAAAACCATGACTGCATTGTCATCATCAACTCAGTGCTTCTCGTTCGATAAGATCATATGGATTTGATATATATAGAGTAACATCTTCGACTGAGAGAGAACTGAGAAGAGATATATATATAAAATTCCAAATTAACTTGCTAAAGTATATTTATTTCTGTTTGTATGATTTCTAGTTGTTGATGTATATGGAGCTTTTATACTATGTTGTGCTGTCTTTTTTTTTATGATTAACATGCATGCTCTACGCAAATTGTCTATACAGTATAATTAATTTTTAGTCTATTATACTTTATTCCCCCAACAACTATTTCTTGTAGGACGATGAAAAAGACGGTATTGCAATATCACCTGCACTTTAATAAACTATTCGTATACATAGTCTGTGCAATGAGACAGGCTGGAATGAGTCACCGTGAAACGGTTTTTTTTTTCAACACTTTAGCCTGCTAACTTGTCCAAATTTCAGATTTGCTACAAAGAAGAGAAAATAAAAGTATTCTAGAATGAATATCTCACTGTATATTTGAGTCTTGTTTTAGTTTTAAATGTCCCTATCTTCTATGATGGGGCTGGGGGAAGGGGTAGGTGTGGGGTTGACACCCTCCTTTCAACCCCGTAAAAAGGGGTTTATTGGTACAACCATGCATGTGGACACATTTATATGGTTGTACCAGGGAGCTGCTACTCTAGCAGCTCCCTGGTTATACCTTGTAGCATAAGTCTGCCCCAGAAAGCACCATTACACGTCTAAAGTTTGATTTTGTTTGCCGAGTGGGTGTGGGAAAGGGACTGGAAGACACCCAGACACGGGAGTCGGATTCAATGACCCCTGGGTCACACCCCCTGGATCCGCCCCCTGGATCCGCCCCCCCCCCCCCTGGAGACCATGAGAATGGTCATAATTCGTCACTCTTGTATGTGAAACTAAGTATTCAGCTGATACCAACTGGCTTTAAACCAGGAGTTGAAAGTCATAAGTAACGGGAGACGATACGTTCAATACCCAGTCACATACGCATTTAGTTTGAAGTTCACCAGCTTTACAGGGAGTGGTGGTGGGTGGGGAGGGGGGGGGGTGGCAGCCATACTGTAACATCTCACATGGCAACGTTCTCTTTGGTTTCTCGAAAGGGAAAACTATGGAGTCACTCTTACCTACCTTGCAAAATAGTGACGGAGGGGGGGGGGGGGGACTGCGGATTGCAAAGTCGACAATGTCTATATAACGTGGATCGCAAATTCGGTCATTACTATTACGGTTAAATTCGTCCAACACGGGAGCACACAGAAACGTTGTACTCAAATCCGAAGTGAATTAATCAGGTCACACTTCACTACTGCCCTTAAATTCTTTCGAGGAACATCTCTTACTGCAGTTTTGATTTACTTTATGCACGTGCAGGCCGTTACAGACGTGTATAACATTAGCTTGATTGTAGAACATAAACCGATGGTCATCATGGTGTACGCTTGTACCACGTCTTTCTTAAAAGGATGAATTTATAGGCACAAAATTAATTTGGAGATTTTTAATAGACTGTTAAAAATCAGGACTATCGGGTCCAAGTTTGTACCTCTACAACACAGATATGACACTTGTTGACAGCTGAGGTTCATCAATGGCAGTGACTGGATTGCTAAGTCTAAGACACAGACCATTATGTCAGCTGATCAGAAGCAACAAAAAACTGGAATGGGAAAACATGGGAAGACTTTCATGGGGTGTTACTAAAACGAATGTCAATTGCGTTACACATAAAGAATGACAATATGTTGTACACACTAAAAAATTGCGTTGACTAAAACGAATGACAGTAATGACAGCATGACATTTGCTTCAACCGGATATCACAGTTCAGACTTCGTGGGTATTTAGATCTAGTAAAGTACGGACAAGATACAAACGCACCTTATAGTAATCGAAATTGTAAGTCTGATTTTAAAATGTAAATTTAACCTCATTTTTCCGATATTAATTGTTAGAAACTAACAATACTATAATCTTGAAACGGCTTCAGTTATCTTTATATATAAATCTTAATCTACAGTGGTAAAAAGCACAGCACTCAAGCGCATTCTCACACAAAAACTTTCCCTTTGGTTTCTATCCGTAAATTACACCAAAACCCTGCAACCACGTAACATGCGATTTTCCTCAAATCATTTTTGCGCAGAAAACCGATAACCGCATTTACTCCACTCCGTTAATCATTCTATCTCCACTCAACACTGTCCTTCGTTGTCGTTCGGTGTCATTCGCGAATGATAATTAACCCTGTACAAAGTCAATTGTTATTCGGTCATTCGCTGTCATTCGTTTTAGTTTGTCCCCTTTCATGGCCTCAAATTACATGTTTAGATTGTGTAGATTGTCTATGGCAGTTGTACCAGGGAGCTGTTAGAGTCCAGCTCGCTGGTTGTACCAAGGTACCAACTCGACGTTTTGAATATATTTTTTAGCAACGGCTCATAACTAAACCTGCATCTCTGATTGGTTGAATTCAAACTGGGTTGGGGGAACTGTATGCAATTAATATTAAATGTGTAATTTGTCGGAGGACACTTTTCTCATTATCTGCAAATGTCCTTAATTACTCGCCAATTAACGCTTTTGGCAGAGAAAAAAAAAACTTGGCTAATATCTTAGTTTGCCTTTTTTATGATTGATATATGTAAACAACTCGATGGACTTGTCAAAAAAGTGGAAAACGGCGACAAAACGCAAAATGCAAACACAACTGGTTTACTCATTGCCAAAAAGCCTTTCACTGTTGGAAAAAGAACTCCCTGATTCTACTTAATGCTGTAGTATATTTTGATCGTTCTTTCGCATGGTATAAATTTGACATATTCTTACACTTCGTCTGAATTACAGAGTTGTACCCATAATGAATTTTAACAGGAAAACTCAATGTTAAATAAATCCCATCAAGTTCACGTTTTCGGCTTAACCGGTAAACAGGGAAGAAACTAAATATTAACCCGCGTAGCGGTTCGGTTCATCGGTAAGGATCCCGAGCGAGAATGATCTCACCTGACGTCACAGTCTTGCATAACTACGCAGATGCACATGTTGTAGGCTACATTTCACGTGTATAGTGCGGGTACGAGCAGGCGCGGCGGAACGGAAAAATTATTGGGGGGGGGGGGGGGGCTAATGTGTGGAGACTATCTAAGCGGAGCGCCACCATCGGTTGGCGCGGAGCGTACAAGAAAATTTTGGTTTTTTTCAAACCCCCAGATGGCCGGAAACGGCACTTTCCGAGTGTTTATGCTGCGAATACCTAGCCCTAAAATATGGGTCTCAAGCCTGCAATTTCTCAGATTGCACGTAAAAGTCTGTAAAAACATTGTAATTTGTATATTCGATGGTTTTTTAAGAGAGTAGCTATTACTCGTAGTGTACTCGTAAAGATGTTTTTGAGTGTAGTAAGGGCAGTGGCGGAGCTAGAGTATTGGTCAGGGAGGGCAAGAATGGTCTGTAGGGGCGCTTTCGACACTATCCAAGCGGAGCGCCACCACAGGTTGGCGCGGAGCGTACAGAATTTTTTTTAGTAAAGATACTCCTAGATTGCAGGAAAAGACCCTTTCCGGGGCCTTGCTAATTTGCAGATAAACGGAGAATAAATAGGTGTCGTCGCCATTTTGTCGGAAAATTACACCAACAGAATATGACAAATGTCAATAGGTATATGAGAGCGCAATAAAATAGTCAAAAATCGCGAATAAGTAAAAAGTAGTGAAAAGCTGAAAAGGGCGCCAGCAGTCCATTTGAGTCCGTCAGGGGGGGGGGGCATCCGCCCCCTGACTGTATATATGGACGCTCCGCCACTAAGTAAGGGGATGTTGGAGAACTGGCTGAAATGAGGCAAGTCATTGGCCTAAGACGAAGTTGTGTTACGCTTACCGGTACTCACACTCACTGCTTCCACTTTTCACGGGGCGTGAAGACGCGGTTGGGGTGACAATGTGGTCTATAGCCAGGGGACGGGCCGAGGGTCCCCCAGCAATTACTAAAATTATTACACCTATAGAGTATACGTGTGCATCGGACAGATCGACAAGTATGCATGGAAAAATGGGCAGATGCACGTTTCGGAGCCGTGGTAAATATTGGGGGGGCTTATCATGCATTTGCCCGCTCAACTTTTTTATTGGGGGGGGGGGGGCTGAGCCCCCCCAAGCCCCCCCCCCCCCGGTTCCGCCGCCACTGGGTACGAGCTCGTGTAACACGTACGAATTGTCGGGCCAAGTCCCGCTCGCGATTAAGTAAAAGAGGGGAAAATAGGAGACAAATACACAAATATCCAAACGTATCACGGTTTATTCTTGACATTTTAAGTTACCAAATGTATATAAGAAAGCTGCAATAAAGTACTGTTGTATTTATCTTTATATCTCAAGTAGCAGGTCTCACAAGTTATTACACAGAGTTAACTAACCTCCAAGACCTGGTTGTGTACATATATCATTTTAAAAACGTCAAGTACCGTTTCAAACCGCTATTATATCTATCTCTATCTCGTAGCAGGCCTCACAAGTTATTACACAGAGTTAACTAACCTCCAAGACCTGGTTGTGTACATATATCATTTTAAAAACGTCAAGTACCGTTTCAAACCGCTATTATATCTATCTCTATCTCGTAGCAGGCCTCACAAGTTATTACACAGAGTTAACTAACCTCCAAGACCTGGTTGTGTGCATATATCATTTTAAAAACGTCAAGTACCGTTTCAAACCGCTATTATATCTATCTCTATCTCATAGCAGGCCTCACAAGTTATTACATAGAGTCAACTAACTTCCGAGACCTGGGCAAAATAACGTAATTCGGGAACCGAGAGCGCCATGCACAGTTGCACCCGAAACCGAGTTCCGAGGGCACTCGAAATGGTCCGACCCGCTGTAGGGGTTAGTATTTAGTGGCTTCCGGTAAACAGACATAATAATCCATGGCTCGATTACTTTCCTCAGTGCTTGACGGTGCATGGTGGGCGATGCTCAATAGACTTCTCCTATATAAAAGTGGAATATTCCGACCAGCTATGACTGGGAAATTATCCGTGATGATTGGCGCTGTAACGAAAACACTGTGTGATATAGACACGTACGTGTTGCTGGTTTGGGTATGAATTTCTATGAAGCAATTCAGACGTACCCATAAGTTCCTTGATAAGCACTAACACGGAAACAGAGACATACCCTATGTGAGCTTCCGCAGTATAATATTCCTATCCTAGTTCTACTTATACTGTAGATAGATGTAAGGAAAGTGCTTCATTCAGAAATCAAGAGTCTTCTGTAAACAGGATTGCTGAAACTGTGGTTCTTTTTGAGTCAATTTCTGAAGCCAGACATATCTATACCAGTGAGAAGTACAAGATGTATCCACCATGTGTATTTCTGGCAATAGGTAAGTGTGAGCCCGGTGTATCACCATGGGATATAACTATATAGAGTGTCAGATATGCCTATATATATATATGCTCTGTACTAGGGTTGGGCGATATTTGCTTTTTAATGTCACGATAAATAGTTCAAAAATTATCGCGATATTTCGATAATTACGATAATTTTTTCTTGTTGTTTTTAGTGTGTTCGCGAACACACTAAAAACAACTGCCGATTTCCCACCGGTGTTTTCGCGCAGCAAACACACCGAGCATAATGGCGTGGGGTTCAGGGCCCGCCTTAGAGCCCCGTTGGAGTCAAGGGGTGGAACCCCTTGTGGGGGTCCAGGGGCGAAGGCCCCCGGAAAAGTTAAGTATTTTTGCGTGTCTGGCGATAAAAACTTCGCAATTGAGGATTCAAAATACTGACTAACTTTATGAATTTAAATTGTCACGAAACTGATGAAAGTTTTAAAATGACAAGTTAGAGTAGCTATATTATGTGATAAAATGAAAAGAGAATTAATATGTCTTACAATCTTTATAAAGTTTAACTTACAAAACTGTCGATATTATGAAACAAACTACGTTCGGCAAAGCCCCGTTTCTAGACTGCCTTACAATCAGTTTACAACTGCAGTGTTTAACCGTACTTAAATATCACGGTAGGCTACAATGTGCTTCAAATTTTCTCAGGTACAGTACCTTGCAAAACAACCCCCCTGTCTAACACCTGTTTGTTAACATTTTTGGCACGGTTCCAAAAAACTTTTCATGGAGTAAACTTTTTTGGCTCCACTCTAGAATTAATTAGGTCAGTCAGTAAAGGATCCGTAAAGTTATGCGAAATATTATCTTAGACGTTCAAGGAAAGTAGGTAAATATCCCTGTAACATTAAGGTAAGTAAAACACACCTCAAGCCAACCGACTCCTCCGCATGAACAAAACAATCTATTTCCCCTTATACACGAGGCACAGTCTATACCATACAGACATAGCACGATATCAAGGCCCCAATAGCTACAGTATGGCCATCTTTATGAAAGTAAACCTTGTAATTCCATGTTTTAGGCCACCAGGCGTGATTAACTTAATGCTAAATATTGTTTCCATGGCCTTGTAGAAATCGTCAACTTCGCAAAATACAATTAGTTGTGTTTTTGTTGTTACGTGAGATCCGTAACCGACGAAGTGGTTAGGATATTTACTATACACTTAACTATGGTAGGATATTATTATTATTAGTTTTTTTTTGGAAATTCTAGAAAATACTTTCTTTCCCCCGCTTTACACCATATGTGGTCTTCTGGTTTATTCATAAATGGGTGTACTAGAGCCTTGTTTACATGACACTTGTTGCATTTAGCACGATATGCCAGTTTCGCGTGAATTTTTCGAAAGTATTTTGCTCGATCTTTCGTAAAATTAGAAAGGTGTACCAACTTACTTTTCGTACACAATTGGTAATTTCTCTACTGATTTTCAGAGTTTTGTTCTCTATACAGTCAATGTTGTAAAGAACGGGTTTTTACGAAGTTCAAAAGTCAGTAAATGAAGTTGAGAAAATATTTCTTTTCAACTGTCTTAGCCATGGAATGCTAGAATAACATTTACACATAAAACGGAGAATTTTTTTTTCTACATCTATTTCAAATTTCTTTCACAAGAAATTATCGTCATTTGTTCAATCCTCAAAAAATATCGTCTTGAAAAAAAATTATCGCGATAATAATAATTTTCGATATATCGCCCAACCCTACTCTGTACGTTAGGTAAAAGGTAGGAGTGAGCCGTGGTGTAGGCAGAGAAATAGTACACATGGGACACCACTAAAGGTAGTGTGTCTTATATGCCTATATGTAGGCTATTTACGTATGACAATATATATATATATATATATATATATATATATATATATATATATTTATAGGCCTATATATATATATATATAGGCCGATATATATATATATTATATATATATATTAAATATATATAAATAGGCCTATATATATATATAAATTTATATATATATATATAGGCCTATATATATATATATTTATTTATATATATATATATATATATATAGGCTATATATATATATATATTGGCCTATATATATATAGGTCTATATATATAGGCCTATATTTATAGGCCTATATATATATGTATATATGTAGGCCTATGTATATATATAGGCCTATATATATGTAGGCATATATATAGGCCTATATATAGTTTGTTTTGTTATTTTCACCATATTGAATCTGCTTAGCCTATACATTATTTCACGTTGTTTCAGCTTAGGCTTCAGCATGGATACAAACATACGTCATATTACATACAGGCACTCTACATATAGTGTATAAATTAAGACCGATATGACAGATTTCTCGACCCCGTCACGGGTGATGAGCAAACTGAAAGAAACGGGGATAAAGAAAACAATGAGGCTATTCAGTAACTTCATGATTTACATAGGGGCCTTTGTTGGAGATCTCTGGATTATATGCACTGGCTGGCCTGATTTCATGAAAAGGGCGGACAAGTCAAATTAACTTGAAAAAGGGTATAATAATCTGAAAAATCTGAAATAAGTTTTGGGGAGGAAGCTGAGAAAAAGTTCGTCTGCTACGAAATATTATGCTCTTATTAGGCTATTTTTTATTTCATGCAACGTGGGAGGCATTTTCAGGTAAAATGTTCCTTTGTACATCATGGCACTCTGTTAAGTGTTAACTTATAATGCTCCCTTTGTGAGAAGTGCCCCTTATAAAATTCTGCCCCCCCCCCTTTTCAAACAACTGGCTACTTCCCTGAAATACTATAATATTTAAACACGAGGACCTGCTTACCATGTTAAATGCGAGAAAAACAGTGGTACAAGGTGCCGAGGTAGACAACTCAGAACAGACGATGTATTTATGGGGTGGGGGATGAGGGGGAGGGGTGGGGGTATTGATACTAAACTTAATTTTACATGTGATGTTTCGAGAATTTCCGAGGGATTATTATATCATATCTAAGTTCTAGGTTTTATTGTGCCATATTTCAAGTTCGAAATAAGAATGAATATTTGTAATACCTACATTTTACCTCATATTATCTACGCTGTTCCTGACTGGTACCATTCATTATTATAGTTAAATATCATAAAAGATTTACAGCCTTCTTGCATTACTGTGCCAACATACTGAGCCTTGATTTTTATACCCTTTTCATAACCAAGTTAACAATTGCAGCTATCAGAGATAATAAAAGGCTTGCTTATAAAATTGACTGAGACGAGAACCACCCGCTTCATGATAGGCTAACTGTCCTCTCCGACAGACTAGTTACAATTGGAGAAATAGGACCATAACACCAAAGTTTCGAACTATTTTATAGGGCTGCGATTTTTATGCAGGGTGTTGTAACTCAAAATTTACTTTAATTTTTTCATCAACTTTATATTTATTATTTTTTATATATCGTCCTTGCTGTTAAACCATTTTAACCTTTATAACTCTTGACTATGGTTTTACATACTATATATAAATGTGTATTTTATGTATAGATTTTTTTTATAAACTTGATGGGATATCACAAAAGGCCATGAAAAACACTATGACACGCGGGTACCGCTGAAGCTCACAATAGGCCTACAGTGTGTTAGATGTAGGCATACGTCTGGTATACTAATATCTATAACTAGGCTAGCAAACTTTATTGTGTCACATACGAACTTCATTGTACCCTCACCTTAAACAAATCCCAGTTCTAATTTCACTGTGGCAATTTATTCTATGCCTTCGTTAATCACCTATCATATTAATATATATACATTGCCTTATTTTTTCACTGAGTTTGAGTTATGATTCCTTAGCGATGGGCAAGTAATGAAATTATAATTATGAGTAAAAAAATCACTAATGTTGACCATCAAAAATGTCCGAACCATGTTTCTATGTAATCATGCCCTTCTCTGAAATTACATATACTTTTGTTTTTTTTTTAGCACTGACAATCACTGGTTTGGGAATGCCAGCGGTAGGAGTAACACCATCACCCGATATACCGACATGGACTGTTAAAGATGACAAAGATAATATCTGCATGTTGATGACATTAGATGCAACATTGACGGTAAAGTACTTTTTGATGAGTATAACTTGAGTAAATGACAGATGAAATCGATACTAAGTTTAGCTTAGTTTAGTTTAGTAGAAAAAAGGATCAGGAGGGACACTTAAGTCCCCATCAAGGACCCTATAGAGAGAGAGAAAAAAACTGAAGACACAAACCCTCAGACCCGATTACAAAGCTTAAAGTGCTTGTCCAAAGCATTCTTAAACCCATTGACACTACTTGCAAGTACAACTTTCTCAGGCAAACCATGCCACTCATTCACAACCCTATTAGAAAAAAAAGTTATGCCGAATATTAATACTACTATGTGACTTTTGGAGTTTAAGACAATGACCTCTGGTACAACTACTGTTAGCTAACATGAAAAAGTCGGTAAAGGATAAATTGTCGAAACCATACACAATCTTGAAAACCTGGATCAAGTCCCCACGTAACCTCCTAAGCTGCAGTGTGGTGAGATTCAACAGTTTCATCCTGTTCTCATATACTAACAGTTTGTAATTACACAGACGCCAGGCAATACGATCTTCAGCAATTTCTAAGATATTTAACTAACGAGAATAGTTTTGTCACAAGTTAAGTGAATTTAATGCAAAAACTTATAACTTTAGTCAGTTGAATGCTTGGTTCCCCGATTAAGCATTGGTGAAGGAAGGGGGGGGGGGGTAGTGGGCGTAGTACCATCTTCCCCCTTAATTTACCCGTGATGTCCACTTTGTACAGGTGTGTTTTTGCACTTCCAAAATGGTTGCCTACCCAGAACTATTTGCTTGCTATTTCACAAGTGACCAGTCGATTCTTTCTGTGTAAAGTACTGCCATTATGCTTTCATCTTAATATATAATTATACATTTCCATTTCCGCCTAAAATTTTACTTTCTTCTTGAATATCCTCTGTTTAACATGAAAAGAAATAACTGCAATTTCTATCGCAGATTTCTGACGAGGAAAGTATTCCTGTACCTCAATCGGCCAAAGCCGAACCTGTCAGTGGGATGTGTGGCTCCAATGATGCATATTTTACGTTGAATTGGCCTGAACTTGGATATCCTCATCACGAGATAAACATTCTCTTCAAAGTACACGGTAGTAGCTATAAAATAGAAGAAGTCAACGGTACCGAGATTACAGGTAAGTTTGAGTTAGGTTTCTAACACCGTGACGGTAGATTTGAACACCGACCTCGTCACATCCTCGTTTGTAGTTTCGGGATGACCTTTAAACATCCTAAATTTGTCAGTTTGATTACACTTCTGTTTTTGTTGTTGTCACATCCGAATTTGTGTTATGCTTCTTTTAATGAAAAACATAAATAAAACAACAACGAATTAATAATGATGATAACAACAATAATAACAATAACAATCATAACCAGAATGCAAAAAAAAAAAGAAGCATTGTGGTTTCGATGATGTAACATGAGCAGTTTTCTTCATGAATCTGACGTAAAGTATAGTAAGGGTGTACATGTTTTACAAGGGCTTCACAATTTGACCTCTGATGATCCCAAATGACCTTTGACCTCCACCAAAGCAATAGGCTTCTTTAACTTAATGTGTTACTTCTATACACACTAAATAAGAGGTCGCCCAATCTTCCGGTATTGAGATATCCTGATTACAAAGTTTTCACAATTTGACCCCTCGTGACCCCAAAGGACCTTTGACCTCCACCAAAAACAACAGGTTTCTTTTACACAATGTAGTACTTCTATACATTAACAATGAAATTGGTCTGACCTTCCCTTCTTGATATATCGTGTTTACAAGGTTCTCACAATTTGACCCCTGGTGACCCGAATGACCTTTGACTTCCAACAAAAACAATAGGCTTCTTGTGCTCAATGTGGTATTTCTACACACCAAATATGAAATTGGTCTGACCTTCCCTACTTGAGATGTCGTAATTACAAGCTTGGCGTCACAAACGCACTCACTCACACACGCACACACACACATACACACGCATACGCCATCATGAATGCAAAGGTTACGATTTTCATTGAAACCAATAATAATGCATCCATCAACATATGTCTATACTTCACATTTTAAGTTCATGTGTTTTGTCATTATTTCGTAATATGTCTAGCCTTTGGGTTCAGCTCCTGGAGTTCGGCAAGTACCAGTTTTCCATCAGCCTCGATTGGGAATTCCATGACCTGTCATGATTTTGAAGTACAAGTGTTGACATTGAAGTCTTATCAATTCCAACCGTTTGCTCAACAATCTGGAGAAGTATTCGGAAAAGGTAAATTCAGTAAAGAATTCAATCCATACTATTTTATAAAGAGCATATGGCCTGTCCATTCTCAGTGACGTGCACATGATTTCAAGGGTGTGTGAGTTGGGGGTGTAGAGGTGGGGGGGGGGGGGAATTTGAACTGACGTAATTAAGGGCGTTTATGGAATGGCTATAGTCGGATAAGTTGTACGGGTTACAAATGCTACTGTAAATCTGAAAACTTTGTACCACAGTGTTGAAAACTGCACAGTGCTGACAAATCTGATAAATCGATAGCATGTGCTATTAAGTTTACAGTAAGAACTGAGGATATGTGTAATCCCAACAAATGCATCATCAAACTGGATTTGTCGGGATAACACATATCCTCAGTTGTTACTATAATCCTAAACAGCACATGCTACCGATTTATAGCCCGATCCAATTTTTGACTTTGGGAACAATAGTATAACTGTGTTCTCTGTATGTATCGGGTGATCCAGGAAAGGCTGGATTTGTTAACTTGAATGAAAAACAGAACTCATAACATAACATTATCATTTTGTCTTAAACAGGTGAAGAATGTTCCTTCGGTGGAGATGGGCTACTCATCATCGCTTCAGCAGGCGTGGTTGTTTTTCTTATAGTCGTTGTTATGGTGACTGTAGTTGTGGTCATGCTGGTACGCAAAAGAAGAAGAACACAAAATGCTTACGGAAATATTTCTTAGAGGATTGGATGATGGGTTTCGATCACAACGGAAGTGTTTCTTGTACCGTACTGGTAAAAAAGAAAAGAAAAAAATGACATAGCTTAGTATACTTGGAGCTTCTGCCTTGACGCGGGGAAAGAAAAGTTTACCTCTTGGCTAAATTTGAAATCTCTCCCTCCCCCCCCCCAAAAAAAATATATAGATACCGAGCTATAGATTTTGTACATTTGGGTGTATCGTTTTATATGTTTATAGTATGATCGTTATCTAAAGATTTACATTGAAAAAAGTTACTGTTTACTGGACGGGTATAAGTTTTCTCCCTTTATTTAAGTATGTTTCTGCAATTTTACGTCGGATAAATACGGGTTCTCCATTGGTTGGCTCAAAGCTGGGAAGGAAGGTCATAGTAGTGTTACCTCACTCAAATCGCGAACTCTCTCGCAAAAATAGTTGTTCTGATTTGTGAAACATTTTGCTGTGGTCTATCTAATCAAAAGTAATTTCCATCAAGTTTGTATTTTGAAGCTGTTTTAGAGTATATATATACACATCCGAGGGAAGGGGAAAGCACCGCCGAGGGGAGGGGAAGCACAGCCGATTGGAGTGGGAAACACAGCCGAGGGGAGGGGGAAAACACAGCCGAGGAGAGGGGAAAACACAGCCGAGGGGAGGGGGAAAACACAGCCGAGGGGTCTGGATATAGTTTGCAAGACTGTAAATCAAACTGTTATATTGTTGAAGCCTCAAGAAATGAGTTCATAGCATTTGGAAAGATGATATTGTGTCTTTCTATTGCTAAAAAGTTACAATTGTGGAAAAAGTAAATTTCATGATCTCTTTTGTCGCATCAATACTTAATTTAAGAGCCGTACCATTAACTGAATGATAAAAGAGATTAGATGTGTTAGGGGTGGGGGGGGGGGGCTTTGGATTACGTATTAGTCAGTGCGCTGTCTAAGAAGTAAGAGGCATAGAACTGAGGATTGTTAGGGCGGAAATGATTTTTTTTTAAGTATATAGTGTAGCTAAGCAGGTCTTTCATAAACGGGGTCTTTAGTGCCATGAAGTGATATTATACCCCCTTTAAGTTCCCATCAAAACTCCTGCAAGGTCTTTAACCTTTTGCACTTTTCACCTTCAAATTTCCCCTTTGTTAAATCCCATGGTTTCCAAATAGAATGAGAAATACATTAGAAATTGTTCGGTCTATTTTTTTCAGATGTCTAGCTTAGGAGCCCGTAGGTTCAGACAAAGAAAAACATAACTCCAAAGTATAGGACCACGTGATGTTTTCTTTCTTACTCATGATTGGTTCATTCAGTGATAAATCTCATAAATATAATTAGGCCTATGCTCAGCATTAGGTAATACCCAATCATCGATCAGATGCCCCGTCACGTGTGAGTCCAACAGTTTCTTTTATATAGAGGCAAAGTATAGTTCTGGACAAGGACTCAGCCAGTGCTCCACGAACATTGTCATGGCCATATAATTGACACCTGTTTGTTGCTCCCAATCAGTATCTTGAAGTAATTTTAAAGTGTTTAATCGAACATTTGAGATACGGAGAGAATAAATCATTTTGAAACCTGCAGAACTGTTTCATCGTGTAATTTGCGTGAAGCTTAGGTTTCGGTAAATAGCCTACCAAACAGTTTTCCCCGTGCTGTGGCAACGCCATTATCATCTCTACCGAGCTACATGGCGGTATTCGCCACATTACAGGCAGGTCTTGTTGCGAAAGTTTGCTATTTAGAGAGTTGAGATTAATGAAGAGGTGGGTAGAGTTCTAGCAACTTCTAAGACAAGTCTGTTGCTGATGAAGCTGGATATTTTTTCAAGACAGACGCGGAAGGCTTTGGTGTGGAGTTTTTCAAGGATTTGTTTAGTATAAGCGGAGGAGAGAGTGAGACTTAGACTGGTTTTACCTTTGACCTCAGTTAACCTTTGACCACAACCCACACCTGTCTTATTTTAAAGTCTTAATGTTTTGGTTTGCCAAATTTTAACTTCGACCATTCTAGCTTACTGCCCTAAAAGCTCAGTGAAAATAACACCGTTCTATGCAATTTTCAAATTAATAATCATCATTTTTTTAAGTTATCTGTCGTAAAATATTTTGAGCTGAATAAATTTGGCCAGATTTTTAAACGAGTCCGTAGATTCTACAAACTTCAATCAAAGTTTGCATGCCCCGCCAACAGATTAAGCGCCATCAGATCTCTCTGTTTTGTTTACGACCGTTGGGCCTAGGACTTACTTTCACTTTCGTGGCTAGCCTGTGTTAGGTCCATTCTCTTGAATAGTATCTTTCTTTTGGTCTCACCGATGTAGCTTGCCTAATTGTGTCATTTCCTTCCATTGCAAGGAATAAAAATGGGTTTTCTGAGGTTTCCACCGTGAAATAGGGTAAAAAAAGTGGACGACACGAGTATATCGTTCCCGTTCTGGCGAAGTGACGAATGTTCAAAATGTAAGTTTTGAGAAAACGCCCTCTACTGTTTTTCACATTTTGACTTTAGTATAGCGTAATTTAAAAAGGATCTTTTGTACCGAAAGTTGTCAATATTTTAAATATAACAAATAGACTTTGTGTTGTCATATTTCATATTTGTTGCTGATCGAAAAATTTCTTACAAAGTAGTAATTTTAGTGTAAACATATTCGTCGTTATGTCATGTCATTTTCAGTTAATTTTAAACATTCGTCACACATTCGTCACTATGCTAGAACTAAATTTTGAAGTTTCGTCCTGTCACAGACTAGTATACGTCACGTTTGTGTAGTAGCCATAGGGTACACCGTGAATGTTCACTGTCACATGGGGGAGGAGGGGGAGGGGGCAGGTGGAATCACCTTACGTAAGAAGAAAATAATCGAAGGGGTGGTACATTGGTCTTATTCATTTTAAAAAGAACGCCCACGTTTTGTTGCAATTTATAAAATAGACAAGGAATTTGTATGGGTTGTGGGCGGATGTAAGTGTTTTAGTATGTTTTTTCTTGGGTGACATGGATGGTGTCGGATAGAGGGATGTTGAGGTAGGGAGGGCAAGGAGAGCCGGCTGCTGAAAGGGTGATATATTGGTCCTATTTATTTTAAAAGAACCCCCACCATTTCTACAATGTATGAAATAGACAAGGGATATTATGAAATGTGAACGCATGTATAGTTGCAAAAATAATAGTTCCAGTGGCGTAATCTGTTAAGTCGGAATTCTTATGAAGCACACAAACTACGGAAAATTGTGTGCAAATTTTTCATTTTCAAGTGAGTGTATTACGTGAAATGTCTCTGACAATAGTTTCTAAGTATCCTTCAAAAGTTTTGGAAGTTTTTTCACTATACGTGCCCCTTAAATGGAATGTGAAATTTTTCTTAAGCTTACAGGCAAATTCATAATATCCAACCCAACCTCGTGTGAATCCTCAGATTTAAAGAAGGAAACAACTGTGCCATTGTTCAAGTGTTTCCAAATTGTACCGGTACTATAGTATGTTGTTCCTTCTTTTTATTTCCTTCCAGTATACATATAAAAAAATTCTTAGGCTCACAGGCACATACATAATATCCAACCCAAACTCGTGTGAATCCTCAGATTTAAAGAAGGAAACAACTGTGCCATTGTTCAAGTGTTTCCAAATTGTACCGGTACTATAGTATGTTGTTCCTTCTTTTTATTTCCTTCCAGTATACATATACAATTTATAGAGAGGAGTCATATAATACCTCAACAAGAAAAATAACTAATATAAAAGGTTATTTTTTTTAATGATGATAGGATATCATATAAAATACATCTACACATACAAAAGTTAATACATAAAACGATATAACAAACAGACTACAACAAACATTCTAAGTGCTCGGATGGAATGTATAAAGCAGCACGGTAAATAACGTTCGTTTTTTTTGTGGGGATTTCTTAGATTTCTGCTCGATTTGTGCAGGAGACATTTTAGTACAGTATACAAAGGGTGATTCTGATCACTGTAAATCTTATTAGCCATTCTTGTAAACTCAGGTCTTGCAGCAGCATTTACTTTTTCTAAAAGCATATTGTAATCTAAATTAAATATAGCTGATGTGTATTTAAGAAACCTCATTCTTCTTTCTTTGCTTTTCTTGCAACATAAAATGGTACCAGACAGGCACTGTATAGATCACATGTGCCAGGGTAGAATTAATAGTAGTGAAAACATTTTCCTCAGCATTTTGGTTAAAGAAAGACCCACTAGATACTATATAATATACTTTTTTAATACCTTGATGTTTTGCAAGAAAAGGTCAAACTGTCGTCGCTGTATTCTCCCAGTAGTCAGTTTTCGAGGTTCTAGCCACCTCAGATCCCTCAATAATAGTACGTTCACATTTTGTTGGTGTAATTTTCTGACCAAAATGGCGATGAGACCTATTTATTCTTCGTATATCTGCAAATTAGCAAGCCCGGAAAGGGTCATTTCCGGCGATCTAGGGAGTATCGTTACTCAAAAAAATTCTGTACGCTCCGCGCCAACCTGTGATGGCGCTCCGCTTAGATAGTGTCAAAAGCGCCCCTACAGACCATTCTCGCCCCTACCAATACCTCTAGCTCCGCCACTGGTGGGGGGGGGGGGCACGTGCCTCTGTGCCCCCGGTTCCGCCGCCCTTGATGGGAGGTCGCAGTGATTTTACGGTAAATCGTTCTCGCCATAAGGGCAACGAAAACTAAATTTCTTTCTCTCGATTGCGACAGCTTTTCTCCATTAAACTCACCTGGTCAGAGTGCAGTTAGAATAAGAAACATTGAATCTGCTTCGGAAGTTTGTTTTCCGAAAGTCATCAGCAAACACGTATTGAGACTTTAAAATTTGTCTCAAAATTCTCTACATGATATTCTGTCTTTCCTTAATCGAAACTCAAGTTATCAATTTTAAGGTTACGTTTAATGCTGAAATAAAAGAGCATCAACCAACATTTATTGTAAAATGGTTATATCTGAAGATACTTTCAAGCGTGGACAAATTCTGTTTAAAAGTTTGACACGACGGTGGTGAACTTATGAGCTGTCCAACAGTACATCACAATGACAGTGGCGTAGCGTCCATAAAGTCAAGGGGCGGATGCCCCCCTGACAGACTCAAATGGGCAGCTGGCGCCCTTTTTCAGCTTTTTACCACTTTTTACTTATGCGCGATTATTGACTCTTTTATTGCGCTCTCATCTACCTATTGACATTTGTCACATTTTGTTGGTGTAATTTTTTGACAAAATGGCGATGACACCTATTTATTCTTCGTTTATCTGCAAATTAGAAAGGCCCGGAAAGGGTCATTTCCGGCGATCTAGGGAGTATCTTTACTCAAAAATGTCTGTACGCTCCGCGCCAACCTGTGGTGGCGCTCCGCTTAGTGTCGAAAGCGCCCCTACAGACCACCCCTATCTGAACAATACCCCTAGCTCCGCCACTGCACAAAAACAACGTTGTACAGCAGAACCTCACACGACGACAAACTTTCGTTTTCTTGAACAACGTTGGTTCACCTACATTCAAACATTATATCCACAACATTTCAGCAAATTCGGACAAAAGCTCTATAGAAAATGACCTTGCGTTTCCTTAAAATTTATAAAAAATATGACCGTATGTACGGACAAACTCACACAAACCAATCACCATATTTCAGCCATGCATATCAATCATTGCATCTGAGCAGTGGCCTACGTAACATCATAACTGAAAACTTTACAAAAGGCCCTGTTTTGGTGCCTCAAATGACGACCACAAAAGTGTTCCCCCTGTCCCCGTCCCACCCCCTCACTCGGCATGATTGACGCCCTTGACCATTTCAAGTTTCTTTTGCTTGGTGAGGGTGTTTAGTTCAGCCTCAAAATATTCACTTAAGCTTAAATCAGTAAGTCATTGCAAAGTCCTTAATATATCAATTAGCAGGAACTAAGATCAACAATAGATTGTGAGGCACCCATGCATCACGAGAATCTACGTACAATATATGAGTTACAAACGTTGACAACTACTCGTCCGACTATAGTGGCTTCCTCTTTCGAAGTCATTGTATGCATGTGTTTGATTTTCTTGAGTCATTTCCTCTTCGTATTTCGGAGCTCTTTCCTTCGCAGGTGCACACGTTCTGTTCCGTGATCAAGTTCATCTGACTTAAAACAGCTTATAGTCTCGTAGCTTTTTCCTAGTTTTTACGTCTGCCAAAACTATTGAACTTTTGTGCACGATGTACCTACCGTGTGTCTTCATGGCAATAGGTAAGTTTATGTGTGTATTATAAGACATAGATTTAGCCATGCGTTGTATTTTACTTAGGCTGTACACTTATTACTGATCATGTTCAGACTAAGTTTTTATAAATACAATCATCTCAACCGCCCCACCCCCACCCCACCCCACCCCACCCTCAGGCTTGATACATATGAGATATTACAAATTCGTACAAGGAATTCCCATAATCGTTTCTTATATTGCCTTACAAGACAAACGGATCTGAAGCTATTGGTTTATAGTTGTTGTTAACAGATTTAAATTGAACAAAGCCATGGTTCTTCGCACCGGTAACACATGCAGTGCCATACCATCGTTAAAAAGAATTCTTGAGATATATGGGCTATACTCTCCTAGACTTAGGCCTAGTTCGTAGAAATATTCATTATAAATGTAGCATTTTGTGAATGCCACACTCCAAACACTTCGATCGTATACTCGTCTGCTAAATGTCTTATAAATGCTTCGCATTGTTATAGTGTTCCAATCTTCGTCGATTTGTGTGTTGATATCATTGTTGGCACTTGTCACAATGAAGGTATAGGTACGTTGGGGGAGGGGTTTGAAGGTATGGTTGGGACAGGGTGTTGTTCCATAACAACTCCCTGGTCGGGGTTAGTTGACCGCGGCTATACTATTAAAGGAGAAATTTATTTCTCACTTCCCCGATTGGAACCGGAAAGTCCTGTACCCAAACCAACAAGCATAACCATTCTTCTGTCCGAAGGACGGTTTTCGAAGGATGAAACTCTTGCAGAAACCATTCAGCTACAGGAAGAATTCTCTAAATATTGCCCTAAATATTTATGACGTCAGTGTACCTACTGTATTCTTATAAAGTTAACAAAGTTGATATGGAGGCTTGTATAATCTTCCGGACATGTTGAATTGAAGGCAAATCCATTTCTAATCTTGGCTTTTTATTTACACTGTAAATGATATTCCAAGCTGAAGGTTCAATTATCTTATCTGCCAGTAATCGACTCTGTACTGTGGTAGAAATCTCATCACCAGTTACACACAGTGTACATGTAACTATTAGGGATTATTTTTAACAGTAAATACAAAGTTAACATGCCATATATATAAGACCAATAGAGTATATAGCGTGTACCTTATCACCGCGTAGTTTTACATCAGGGTTGTCCAACCTACGGCCCGCGGGCCACAGTCCGGCCCGCCGCAGGGTTGCGTCCGGCCCGCCAGAGATGCTCTACGGTGTGAAATTTAGTGAGCAGATTTATTGATAACAATTTGAAGCTATATAATCAATCATTCGAACCTTCTGGGTCCAAAAAACTGCATACAGGTCAGTTTGTGTGACACTCTCTCAGCGGAGGGGAGGGGAGAGGGTGCCGGCTGGACTTAATTCATCTGTTTTATCAGGAAGGAAAATAAATCAGTGCGCTCCGCGCGCAGTGCTCACATTTTGTTGCCTTGGGCTTCGCGCAAAAAAATCGAAAAATCGAGCGTAGGGTTCATGCGCCACCCTCCTTCATCACAATCATTCCATGTGGCCCTCCTCTGCAAAAGGTTGGACAACCCTGTTTTACATGAAAGACCTAATGTAAAGATTTCACTCCCGCAGTGCTTTATGTTTCACACTGCACATGGCAGATCCACCGAGAGCTTGGTAACTTTGTTAATACTGAGAATGATTGTGAACAGACGCTCTTTATATGGAATCCATATAAGTGTTTCAGTGGTTCATATGCATAGCCAGCTTTCGTGGTGTGCGGGGGCAATTGCACGCCCCCCCCCCCCATATAAGAAGACAAAGACTTAATTATTTAATTATCGCCTGTCTTGATGACTTTTCATATAAAGGCTTTACCCCAGGTGCACAACCACCTTTTTTATGTGGGAAGGGTAGGATGTTATCCGACATGGACTCGGGAGGGGAGTGTTGCCTCCTCCCCTTTAAAGAAATATTGTAACGAAAATGAAGGCTGGTTAGATACATAAAAAGGTTGCTTTATGTTTCTGTTCCAATAAAGCACCATAAAATGTTTTATTACAACCACAACTCGGGATAAATTGAGCACATTTTATGGATGAGTGCATACTTGGTTTCAGTATAAAAAAGGCTAAAACTTTTACTTTCACCTTAAAATTTAGATAATTCATATTAATTTCGAGTGTAACTCAAACAAGGAAATAACTTCCATTCCATGTATCTTACAATATTACGAACTATGGTATATGTATATATATATATATATTATGAGTATACATCGGTGAAAATGATAACACAAATTTAGCATCATATTGACAATATAAAGAAACAGTATTTCCTGCTTTTACTTTCATGACTATGTCAGAAATGAAACCAATATGTTGAAAATAAATATGAGCATGTCAATATATATTGAATCGTATAACGTATTGCTTACTTTTCGTTTTACGATTTTGAAATCTAATTAATATGACAAAAAATCAGTTTGTTTTCATATGTTAACATGATCCCCTATCATACATGACATTGCGGAAAGCCGACGCCGTATATTCTACCATTCTAACATACATTTTGTGGATCAATAATACTTTTGCTACGCGGATTAGTAACTCTTCAGTATACACACAACAATTAAAACAATAGTAACAACAATAATCAGCAATTATACGTTGTTATCCGAAATTCATCAGCAAATATGTATTGAGACTTAAATAACAATCGTGACATGCTATAACGCTTTTTTTGTAAGTTCATGTCATTTATGGAATTCTGAAATGACTTCGGTCACGGGCGATAGGTTGAAATCGAACACCAAATGATTTAAGGAGCAGCCTACGGTATCTATAACAGAGGATTTGATATTATCCCTGGCTCGCTGAGTTGTAAAATAATAAGTTTAATTAAGGCAGAATAATGATGAAAATATAACATAATAAATTTTATTTATGGCATATAATAATATGCAAACATACTCAGTGGCGGAGCTAGGGGTATTGGTCAGGAGGGGCAAGAATGGTCAGTAGGGGCGCTTTCGACAATATCTAAGCGGAGCGCCACCACAGGTTGGTGCGTAGCGTACAGATTTTTTTGAGTAAAGATACTCCCTAGATCGCCGGAAATGACCCTTTCCGGGGCCTAGCTAATTTGCAAATAAACGAAGAATAAATAGGTGTCATTGCGAAATTACACCAACAAAATGTGACAAATGTCAATAGGTAGATGAGAGCGCAATAAAAAAGTCAATAATCGCGAATAAGTAAAAAGTGGTAAAGAGCTGAAAAAGGGCGCCAACAGTCCATTTGAGTACGTCATGGGAGGGCATCTGCCCCCCCCCCCGACATATTGATTTTAATTTGACATTATAAAGATTATTTTTACTAAATGATATTTTTTTTGCCACCTGACACCGATATTTTTTGTAACATTACTATGAAACAGATAGCGTTCCGTATAGCACTACACACCGAAATGTTATAGTTATCCTATCGGTTGCGTGTTACTATTCACTATCTCTTTACATCTTTTAGCCACGGGATGTGTACTGGCAACCACTGGTTTGGGAATGCCAACGGACGTAGGAGTCACACCATCACCTGATATACCGTCATGGACTGTTAGAGACGACAGCGATACTATATGCATGCTGATGGCATTAAATGCAACCTTGGAGGTAAAGTACCATTTTATTTTAAAGAAATTTTGTAAACAATTAACGAATAGATTCATCAACAAAATCATCTACGGTCCTACTTATTATGTCTACCTCCCTCACAGTTGCCATGAACTACGGTACCCAGGGGCGGGATTTGAGTAGTGAAAGTGGGGGGGGGGGAGCAAACCTGCCAGCAAGACTATCTAAGCGTTTTTTTTGGCTTTACAAACCCTCCAGATGGCCGGAAACGGCACTTCCCGAAAGCTCTAAGCTGCATGTACCCATCCTTGAAATATGGATCTCATGTCTGCAATTGTATCTAGATAGTTAATTATCGTTTAAAAATGTGAAGAGGATTGAAAGTAGAACATCATGGTCAGATGGTGATGTAAAACTTTTGTTATACGTCACTATCTAAGCGGAGCGTCATCATCGGTTGGCAAGGAGCGTCGAAATTTTCGATGAAAGGTACCCTTAGATCGGTAAAATTAACACCCATATAGGCTTTAAATTGCATCTAAACAATTAATGAACGTGTGTAAATTTAGAGAGGAAGGATAGAAGAACTTATATGGTGATTTACAACTGAAGCTTATACGTCACTATTTAGGCGGTGCACCACCATCAGTTGGCGCGGCGCGTCGAAATTTAAGCAAAAATGAAATCCTAGATCAGCAAAAATGACACCTCTGGTAATAATAAATCGCATCTAGACAGTTCTTTCCCCCTAACATTATTAGTATATTGTCTTTGGACCGATCAAGAATATGTTCAGCACCCACTTCGAAATTCTCCCCGCGGTCCCCACTTCTTGGAGCACTTAGCATATATTGGGGGCTGAACATCCCTACCCCCTACCGAAACTGCCGAGTGCTGTATACTGTAACAATGGATTTAATGTGTTACTGTGCTAGTGCCAATTTTTAATTTACATTATTCGATTTGCATGCATCATTCCAGGGTTTCGAGCAGTAAAGATATTACATCGGCATTGCCATTGCATATTGTTGAATGACACGGAGGGGGGGGGGGGGGTGTCATGTGTCAGTGTATTGAATTTAATTATTGACATACCCAATATGCAAATAAGGCTTTCGTAAATCCTTTTTCTGGATTTAGTTATTCAACGCATTCAGTAGAGCAGCAACGTTGAAAATCAATTCCTGAAGCTAGCACTGTAGCACATGCCACGGTTTCATCACATGCAGAATTGAATCGCTAGTTTGTTAGCTCCGGGATTCGTAACCTGTGCTGCGAACCATGTGCTAGCTCCAGCTCCAGTTATTCTTCAAGTTACGATGTTAAACACGAATTCGACTTAGATTCGAAACAAATAGGCCTATTTGATAGAGCTGATGTGGGGGAATAATTTCGATTAAGGTTGTGCACATTTGTCTGCAAAAACGACAGAAAAGTGAACTAAGGTCTGGGAAAAAGTGGGGGCAAATTCCCCCTCTACCCCCCCCCCCCCCCCGTAATCCCGCCCATGACGGTACCATATAAATACAGCAATTATCGACTATTAATTCTCCCCCAACAGACGTTATATCTGGGGCAAATTCCGGTACCACAATATGCATCAGTCGATCGTCTCGACGGGGCGTGCGGTTCCAGTTCTGCTTATTTGAAACTGCATTGGTTGCATTGGCAACGTGTTAGTTACACATTCACAATTACCATATCCTTTGAGGTACATGGTAGTAGTTACACGATACAGGAGTTTAACGGTACTGAAGTCACTGGTAAGTCACTGATTTGTTTTATAGTTAAAAGGTTTGTGGTTTACAGTCTTGAGAATCAAAACAAAGCCTTCTCAAACGATGTTTACAACATTTAACTCCAGGCAATTGGTAACTTGTCACACCCACACACGCACCCAAGTGTGCACAATTCGAACAGTCGCTCTTTGGGCACTTTCCAGTGTGCCAGATCAATGTGTCCCCTGGGGAGGATGGGGGGGTTACATCAGCCAAAAGCTGGTGCATGCAGCTATATTGACAAGTTACCTTGCAAGTCCCCCATTTACACCCCTGGGTGTAAAAAGACAATGATGGTAAAGTGCCCTGCAATCCTTAAATCACAAGTCCATTGCCTTAGTCATTTGACCACAATGCCCTCTACCATCGTAGATGATATTTTCAAAATCTTATGGTTTTCTTTTTTTTTCTCACTTATATCATTATGTAACGGAATGTGTAAAGAATGAGTTACCTCTCCCCTTTCTTGATTAAGGAGATAAGAATAGCAACAAAACCTTGTAAATTTATCTCATTAAAGTATATGAAAAAGACAGATAATGTCAATTAATCATTATAAATACAAAAAGCTTAACTTATTCGAATATCACCGAGACAGACCCAAGAATATTTCATTGTGTATTCAAGCTGAAGCAGGGGATGAGATGGGGGAAGGGGAAGGGGGAAGGTGTTTGCAGTAAAATGCAGTGCATCACAGATATCCCCGTTACACCTACATACTTATACCGTTCGTTAACCGAATCGTGAGTAGCCCGGCCTATGGCAGTCTCTAATCATAAAGAGGATGGCTTTAGTCAGCATTTCCATCTTCACATGTTTTATTCCAAGACAACAACCAAAAAATGGCCAACAACATGATTTAATTATGTTCCCCTTAGTGACAGTCAACTTACATTATTTTCTCACTCACATGTCCAGGAAGCACTGCTAGTTCCTGGAGAAAGGCAAGTACCAACTTTCCCTCAGCTGCGGTTGGTCATTGCATGACGTGCCATGATTTTGAAGCCGGAAGTCTGATATTCTATTACTATCAATTTCAGCCGTTTGCACAAAAATCTGGGGAAGAATATGGAAAAGGTAAAATCAGTACCTTTTTTAAAATTTCGTAATAATTATGACTTTAATCTTTCATTTAGCAGTGTAAAATGATATATGCATGTATGTATTTTAGATCCTCCTACAAGCAGGTCTTGCGAAGAAGCCATTGGCTTATCAAAGCCGCAAGCTGACCGAAGTCAGTCTCTTAGATTCATATTTAACGTCCATGATTATGAATTGTCAATTGTCAACAACTCTGTAACTGGGCGACATACATTTATCTTGGAGTGACTCGAACCGGGGACCTTATGATTTGAAAGGCACCGGCAGTGATCGTCTATAGATCTAAAACAAACTCGAAGGGGTTGGAATGGTAATTATGAGAAGTTTCCAGCATAGAAATGGGATTTAACTGGAGGAGTTCTTATAACAAACTTTCGTTATGATGAAAATGACATACACGTCAATTGTGTGGTAAATTAGACTAAAATCACGTAGATAATTGTGGTGCGGATGGTGGGCGGAAGACGGTGTTTGTGTGAGGTGTTTGGTGGTCGTGGTGGAGACGAAATGAACTTATTCTTACTTATTCATGAATTTTAAACATTTTAAGGTATTGTATCAAAAGTTTTATATTTATCTTAGGTATGTACGTGTGTAGTGTCTTCACTTAGCGTTATTCTTGAAAGACAAAGATGAGATCCGTTAATCGCCTATTATCGATCCTCATAGAAAGAACTCGTTTGAAAATTATTTGCTTACAATAATTATGACATTTAATTGTTATTTCCAACGATAGTCATTGATATAATGACAAATTTGGTGATTGTGATGTAAAATAATAAGGCACTTTTGTTATACGATAAGGCCTAATTATTAATTACAATGATTCTTGTTTTCAACAGGTGAAGAATGCAACTCTGGTGGAAATACGGTTCATGTCAATTTTTTTCTGATCTTAGCTGTGATCGTTGTAGTCGTGTTAATCGTTGCCATGGCTACGGGAGGTGTCGTCTTCTTTATCCGTATGAGAAAACGAACAGCTTACACACAAGTTCAGTAGTTGATTTTAGGGATGCACCGGATCCAATTTTTTTGATCCGGCCGGAACCGGATTTTGCCGGATAGTACATGAAATCCGGCCGGAACCGGATTTTTTCATTACAAAAAAAGAAAATCATTAATCAGAAGTAGAAGTATGAAACAAGGAGCAAATCTTAGGACAGACCATTGAGAAGATTAAATTAAACATGCATGTTAAACCTTATTTTCCTTACTTTGAATGTTTTTATTAATTTTTGGAAATAGTTTACATTGATTTAAATTAATACCAACACCTTTTTAAGGAATAATTCAGGCCAGATTTTGAAAAAAGATCCGGCCAGATTTTGACAAAAATATCCGGCCAGATTTTGAAAATATCAGGCCGGAACCGGATAATTGCTCACTATCTGGCCGGATAGTCCGGCCGGAACCAGATATCCGGTGCATCCCTAGTTGAGTTGATAAATCTGGCTTCTATGTAAACGTCATTAGTAACGTCAATTGAAAATACAGATGTCTAGGGAAGCAGTAGATTATCAAATGTTCATTACATTCATTTACAGCTTAAATTCAAATTAAGTCTCCTTGCAAGACGATGATCGGAAATAATGGCAATGTCTGCGTCATCAGGGGTGTAGTTGGGGTGTGGTGGTGGTGGTGGGGAGGCGGTGGGTGTGGTAAGGCATTCAATGGAGGGGTCTAAGAGGTGTTCCCTACTCTTTGAGAATTTTTTTGTAAACATGCATGCTTGCTTAGATGCAAATTGGCGCTATATTTTGCAATGTTGCTGGATTTTCGACTGTCTATGGGTTGTAGTTGGGGTGTGGTGGTGGTGGGGGTGGGGCTGGTTGGGTGGTAAGGCATTCAATAGAGGGGTCTTAGAGGTGTTCTCTACCCTTTGAGAATTTTTTGTAAACATGGAGCTTGCTTAGATGATAATTGGCGCTATACTTTGCAATGTTGCTGGATTTTCGACGATTGTCTATGTGTTGTACAATACATATTTTATATTTTTGTTCGGTACATTTTGCCCTGTTCTTGGAGGTAGGTGGGGGAGGGTAGATGAGTATGACTTTAGCTCCGTGTCCCAGAAGTAGGCTATATATATATGTGTTGTGCCCTTGTGCGTGATCAACCATCGTCAAATTGCTGTTATTTCAAGGTTTCAATCAAATTAACATTTATAACAGGACTATGAGTCTTTATCATGACGTATATTCGTTGCTTCAATAGGTTATCAGTTATGCCCCTAAATATGCCAGATATGGCCACTTCGACACAGAGTTCAACAGGTACACGTAACAATGCCACCCCAAAGATTTGTGCCATTTAAATGTGCAATTGAATCATCCTCCTACCCCTCCTCAATGTCTGGAAGTAACACGGATGGCCAGTCTCTAGGAGAATACTTTTGTATACTTCTCACAAGTTGTAAAATCTGCTTAAAATGCGTAATTAGATCTGAGCCCAATAGTGATTACCTTTCAAACTAGTTTTTAGCAGAATAGAGTTAATACTAGACCATGACGTACATTTTTTTTTTGTCTATGAAAATATTTGCTCTGAAATATCAACTTGCAATTGAATTTTAATCTTTGAATTTTATATGCATAATTTTTTTTCACAGAGAGTAAACGAAAGAAAGAATATAAAAGATCATATTGTTGTTGTTCCTAATGTTGTTATGCTTGTTGTTCTGTCGGAAACACAAATACACTAGTCTACATGACGCCCTCAGTCTGGCTATCATGATGAATGTGGCGCCCATGATGGCGTTCTGTCAGACTAACATATACACTCGTCTAACCCCCGCCTTCATTCTGGCTATAATGACGATGTGCCGCCCATGATGGCGTTCTGTCAGACTAACATATACAATCGTTTAATCCCCGCCCTCAGTCTGGCGATGATGAATGTGGCGCACATGATGGCGTTCTGTCAGACTAACATATACAACCGCTTAACCCCACCCTCGGGCTGGCGATTAAGGTGAATGTGGCGCCTATGATGGCGTTCTGGCAGACTCACATACACCCTTTTAACCCCCATCTTCAGTCTGACTATAATGATGAATGTACGTGGCTCCCATGATGGCGTTCTGTCAGACTCACAAATAAACTCGTTTAACCCCACCCACAGTCTCGTGATAATGATGATAAGTACAGGCATAGCATAGCAATTCCGAACCATTTTGTCAATACGGATGATGTGCAAGGTTCTGAAATCTTTACCACGAGACAGCCTTCATCTGCAAAACAATGATAGGGGCAGGTATCGTCCTCCACTCCTCCTTTAAGATGATGTTCTTGTTTTCTCGCCACTATGTTTAATTATTACTATTTGTTTTGAACGGCTTTCATTAGAACGGGATTGGGGTGGGTGGAAAAGGTGGTTAAACGAGGGAGTGGAGGGATGGAGGTATTTACGTTGTCTCCATTGGCTATATGTCTAATCTCTCAATGCGCGGCCAGTGTCATGTTCGCTAATGTATCTTTGCCTGCATGAGGGTGCTTTGCTGATTATCCACACTCCGCCCCCTGCTCCGCCCCCTAATTAACATATAGAGATGACTCGGAAAACCACATTTGGCTTTGGTAGCACATTTTATTTCAAGAGAGCACTGCTACTCTCTCTTTTAGTGCTATTCTCCGGCGTTACATACAATCAATGCACTTAAGACGCTGTATGTAAAAAACAATGTTGGTAGCCGTGTATGTTAATACACTAATAAATCGGAGACTTCTAACGTTCCACTTTAAACCATGGAGATCATAGACTACCTGATAAGTCAACGTTTATCACATGCGTCACAATCATATTCTCGCATAGTTTAACACAAACCACACACGTGGTGTATCCATAGGTATGAATATCAAAGTCCATTGATTAATTATAACACTATCTCTATACAAAACGACTTGTGGCAAGTCTCACTGGATTATCCTAGAGATATTAAATTCAAACATATACGCTTCATAACCACTAATGGCTGTAACCGATACGTTTTAAGAAAAGTCGCTCCCATGTACAGAGCCTAGGCTCGAATATCAGACAATTCAATCTCATACCCCTTGTATCGAAAACTGTACTAGGCCTAACCAATATGATCATTAGGATGTTACACCAATCGAGTATCACACGTACGAGTCCATAGGAGAGGGCATATAGTATACTACACATGATCAGGGTTGATGAGGGATCTACTGTATTCTTTTTACACGTCATCTATAATACGGTACACAAAGTAAGTGTTTATAAGTTTACAGTATAGCAGCACAGCACATATGCTCTTCAGCGAGCTGAAACGGATCTAACCTATACCTTTCAAACAGTTGGAGAACATAACATTTTGGTTTATTATAATACCTATATACCTCTTTGTAAGCCGATGCTTGATACAAGCATCAACATAATGACAATTCAACTCAGGACACAAATACACAGGAATCGCCAATATGATTCAGTGATGATTCAGTTGCGCATGCGCATCACGGTTCCTGATCCGGTCATGCAGGTATCCCCAGCTTGTGCATAGACAAACCGGGAAGTTAAGATTTGATTTCACTCGTTTTCGGTAACTTATTCCAGGGTTCTTTGAATAAGAACCAGTGGCGGGGGGGGGGGGGGGTGGGGGAGGGGAGTGAGTCAGAAAACCATTGAGGTCTGGGGTCTTCAAAAGTTTGTACAGATGATACGGTGGCCCAGGTGGGACATCTCAAATTTGGACTATGTTATGTGCAAATTTCTACTATTGAGATCTGTAAGAATTCACTGATTTACCTTAAATTTTTGTGAAGTGTTGAGAAAAGAAAAAATAAATAAAAAGTTAGACCTTTTATGAGGTATATGAATAATTTCTCATGTTATTCAATGGCACGGCTTTCGCAAATACAAAGGATCTAGCCGAATGATTTACCACTGCCATGGGGTGCTTGAGTGGACAGAAAAACACTCCTGCACCCACTTGTAAAAGTCGGGTAGGGGCGCAGTGGACCACCCTTCCTCCCCGTTTCTACACCAATGAGAAGACATAACATTGAGGACATCATCCAGTTTTGCTTATATCTTTGCGCAAGTGCAGTTCAAAGCATGCTTTATTGCATTTCTGTACAGACTCAATATGAATAATTTTTGATTTCTCAAAAAATTAATTGCTAATTTCAATCCTGTTTGCGAATGATGACAAAAACTACTATGGTCTTATAGACCAGGTATGAATATGAGGGCCAAACATAGCCACTGTCTCATAATGTCATCATATTACCGTGGACCCAGTGAAACCATCTTTACAACCACTGTCACATAATGTCATTACTGTGGATCCAGTGAAACCATCTTTACAACCACTGTCACATAATGTCATTACCGTGGATCCAGTGAAACCATCTTTACAACCACTGTCACATAATGTCATTACCGTGGATCCAGTGAAACCATCTATACAACCACTGTCACATAATGTCATTACTTTGGATCCAGTGAAACCATCTTTACAACCACTGTCACATAATGTCATTACTTTGGATCCAGTGAAACCATCTTTACAACCACTGTCACATAATGTCATCACCGTGGATCCAGTGAAACCATCTTTACAACCACTGTCACATGTCATTACCGTGAATCCAGTGAAACCATCTTTACAACCACTGTCACATAATGTCATTACCTAATCCAGTGAAACCATCTTTACAACCACTGTCACATGTCATTACTGTGGATCCAGTGAAACCATCTTTACAACCACTGTCACATAATGTCATTACCTAATCCAGTGAAACCATCTTTACAACCACTGTCACATAATGTCATTACCTAATCCAGTGAAACCATCTTTACAACCACTGTCACATAATGTCATTACCTAATCCAGTGAAACCATCTTTACAACCACTGTCACATGTCATTACTGTGGATCCAGTGAAACCATCTTTACAACCACTGTCACATAATGTCATTACTGTGGATCCAGTGAAACCATCTTTACAACCACTGTCACATAATGTCATTACCATGGATCCAGTGAAACCATCTTTACAACCACTGTCACATAATGTCATTACTTTGGATCCAGTGAAACCATCTTTACAACCACTG
The DNA here is from genome assembly GCF_037975245.1 of Apostichopus japonicus. Lineage (NCBI taxonomy): Eukaryota > Metazoa > Echinodermata > Holothuroidea > Aspidochirotida > Stichopodidae > Apostichopus > Apostichopus japonicus. Next base: position 14,937,576 of record NC_092570.1, read on the forward strand.
TCACATAATGTCATTACCGTGGATCCAGTGAAACCATCTTTACAACCACTGTCACATAATGTCATTACCGTGGATCCAGTGAAACCATCTTTACAACCACTGTCACATAATGTCATTACCTAATCCAGTGAAACCATCTTTACAACCACTGTCACATAATGTCATTACCTAATCCAGTGAAACCATCTTTACAACCACTGTCACATAATGTCATTACTGTGGATCCAGTGAAACCATCTTTACAACCACTGTCACATAATGTCATTACCGTGGATCCAGTGAAACCATCTTTACAACCACTGTCACATAATGTCATTACCTAATCCAGTGAAACCATCTTTACAACCACTGTCACATGTCATTACTGTGGATCCAGTGAAACCATCTTTACAACCACTGTCACATAATGTCATTACCGTGAATCCAGTGAAACCATCTTTACAATACCCAATGTCACATGTCATTACTGTGGATCCAGTGAAACCATCTTTACAACCACTGTCACATAATGTCATTACCGTGAATCCAGTGAAACCATCTTTACAATACCCAATGTCACATGTCATTACTGTGGATCCAGTGAAACCATCTTTACAACCACTGTCACATAATGTCATTACCGTGAATCCAGTGAAACCATCTTTACAACCACTGTCACATAATGTCATTACCGTGAATCCAGTGAAACCATCTTTACAATACCCAATGTCACATAATATCATTGACATGGTTCCAGTGAAACCATCTTTACAACCACTGCCACATGTCATTACCCTGAATCCAGTGAAACCATCTTTAAACCACTGTCACATGTCATTACCATGGATCCAGTGAAACCATCTTTACAATTGAATTAAAGTGAAGAAATGAACAAATGAAATGGTAAGATGCATGTTATTCAATTAAATATTATTTGGGAATCTCCCTCCCCCCACCCCTCATAAAAAATATTAATTGAAAAAATAAAGAGGGGAGAGGAAGGAGGTGGGGTGTGGTAATGAAATTAATCCAGGAAGACTTTTTGCCTCTAAACACTTCTGATAGGGAATTTACTAGCCCATATTTGTTGTTGATGGGTTTTTTTTGTGTACTTTGTAAATATCACTGTTTTTCGATAGCAAATGCTTCCATTTAACAGCATGGGCCTATATTAAATGTTAGGTCAATATTCACAGCTCTGAAATAGCTACAACAATATGCTTTTTACCAAACAAGAATTCAATTCATTTTCCTTATCTTAAAAAAAATGGAATCAGTGGTTTTATGAACTCCAATCATATCAATTCCATTTCACTTTTCTTTGTACACACTCCATTTCTAAACTCAAGGAGATAATTTTTTTTTTTGTCACCGGAGCCCAAAAAATAGATATAAATAGATAAAAAGACAAATTAAACTGCATCGTTGATTATCAATTTGCCAAAAAAAAAATCTTTGAAAACAATCAGGATTTTCCGGAGATATTATCCGGAGATATTCACACATTCAAAAACACATAAATTATCAGTGTATGATCTCTTACTGATGGTTTCAAGCAAAACATCACACAATTGTTTATGCATTCACATTAAAACTTTGTTTAGTGGTATTGATGGAAATTTCGTTTTCTTACCTCCAAGAAAGGGAACAAATATGATTCATATGGTAAATGAAACAAATCACCATAAAAAGAACTGTCCTATTTGGAAAGTTAAAAAAAATAATAATAACAAACTAAACTTGAGTTGAAAAATAACAGTGAAAGAAAGAGTTATAAAGTATCCCAGACATTAGTAGGACATATTTCAAAGGAATCTTTAACAGTTTTTAAGTTTTTTGTTGTTATTGATCTTGGTTGAAAAACCTTTCAACACTCTTCAAATCTATAACATTTGCCAAATTACTAATTAAACTTTCAATATCACGTGGAATCATTATCTACTTCCTGATGAATATTCATAAAGTAATCAAATGTATCATTTACTACTTCCTAATGAATATCCATGTAGTAATCAAATGGTATCATTTACTACTTCCTAATGAATATTCATGTAGTAATCAAATAGTATCATTTACTACTTCCTAATGAATATTCATGTAGTAATCAAATAGTGTCATTTACTACTTCCTAATGAATATTCATGAAGTGACCTCTTCAATCAAGGAGGGTGTCTTTTTGATTTTACCAAATTGTAATCTTCTTTGGGCAATCTTTTCCAAGGTTTGGAAAAAAACAATTCCCGAGATTGTTGACAAAACACAAACAAATGGTTCGTTTTAATTACAGAATATCGCTCTACACTAGGCTAACGTAAGATTGCTGCTGTTGCGTTGTGTCAAATTCCAGAGGCTAGTATGTTAATTAGGTCACCACCTCCATTAAATTATGGCTGGCTGTGTTACAAAGAGCATTTGTATATATACACTAATGGCTAAACGGCAATTCAAAATACACCGAATTTGAGGTTATTACTGAGAAAGATCTTACCATGGTGGGCGGCAGGGTGAGGGGGGTGGCTATTCAAAGAGAAATATCTAACCATGGTGGAAGGGAAAAGCAATGGTTATTTCATGTCGATTTAAATCTTACCAAAGAAAGGAAGAAGGGGGAGGGGTGGGGGATGGGGTGGGTGGGGGTAAGCAGTGGCTACTCAAAGAAATAACCATGAGGGAATGGATCAATTTCCACCTGCAACCAGTATGATGATCCCCTCACAGGGGTAACTTGTCATGTACAGGAAATGTTAACATCAGCATATACAGAGACTTGCTTTTGGTATTAGTTAACACTTGGTTACTTGGTGAAAACAGTTGTTAGTAACATTGAAACTAAAGTACTAGTTTAGACCTCTTGACCAATCAGTTTGAGATGCAATTCTGGATTTGACATTCGAAAAATCTCGTTGACTGTTTTGACATCACCAGAACAACTTACCGTACCGTTGATGACAAAACTTTTTGTGGCTATGCCTTAAAAAAAAAAGATATAGATCTCAACATGAGAATCTTTGATCAATCTCAAGTACAGGGTTTGAGAGAGTAAGGAAAAGAGATGGGGGAGGGGGTGGGGGAGGGGGCAGTGCTAACTTATGGTAATTAAATTCATCAACTGTGACAGTCAAACCAAAGAAAAGAGTTCTTCTCCATAAATCAGACCATCATCGAATGGTGGATTGTTTACACAAAAGCAACATTATCGCCGATGGATAATAACTTTCATATTGTACTACTCTCGACAGACAGATATCGATACCTTCCTTCTCCTTGGGACAATAACCACTAAAAATTGGGATTCATATCATTTTAAGAATTACGCTTCATCGTTTACTAGGACAGTTCACCCCCCCCCCCCCCACCACTACCACCACCAAAAGTAATCCTTAGTAAGGGTTGTCTAATGGTCTCATTTAACAAAAAATCCTTGTTAGACTATATCCTCTACGAACCAGATTCAGTCATGCTACAAACACTGAATTAAAACCCACCAACTAAAAATTCCAATAATTAATGTAAACTTGGCTTTCGCTGTTCTTTTCTGGTCCGATTAAATTTCGTTCGTTAATTTACCACCCAGGGTAGTGAAAGATTTTACTTAAAACCACCTTATTCAAGTGCTACGACTTTTTGTAGGGTCTAAGTAAACTGCTCACAAATATCACTTCACTGGGTATACCTACAACAATGTTTTGTATTTCTATTTTCCTTAACATACATCATAAGAAGAAAAGAATGGTGATCATCCCTGTGACATCAGGAAATATTTTTTTAATTCAGCCACCTCGATCGAACAAGATGGAGGAAATTATGACCTATTTTGGCACATCGACTGAAATCGGAGATGATAAAATTCACCACCCTATTCTTGTTTGCCATGCTTGTTATCTTTTCTGGGTTTTTTTTCTTCATTTTTTTTATCATTTAATTTTTTGAATAAGACACTTAAAAAGAATTTTTATTTTTTAAAACAATTACATCATGGCATTGTGTTGAGGGCGCTCTCTCATCGGCAGACGACAAAGAGAGACGGTGTCAACCGCTAAGGACGAGATGGACTCAGGACGACTTCAACTCTCGGATCTGTCTTATCAGGTAATTCTTTTCGTCGTTGAATTGGTCGTCCTCGGTTCTGTCCGTGTGAAACTGAAGCAGGAATTCCACCAGCTTGTCTTTGTTTTTCAAGAGTATGTCGAGAGTAGCCTGTGACTTGTTGGGATTGGCAACGAAAACCTGGCACGAAAAAAGACCATAAAAGAAGGGAGAATCAAGATAAATATATATTTATTTATATATATATATATGTATATATATATATATATATATATATATATATATCGACCTAAATCGATACAAAACGAGTGCAAGTTATCTTCGGTGGGAAGAGTGAAATATTTCAATCTCTAATAACAACGTTAACTTTTTCGACCAACGGCACGATTTGATATATATAGTTGATGCATTTGCTACGCTCTCGAGTGATCGTTGCATTTCTGTACGACGGAGACTGTAAAAACGGAACTCACCTTGAATACATGGAAGGCCTCAAACTGGATGTTACGACTTTTATCTCGGAGTAACGTCATCATGAGTTTCAAGTTCTCAGGATTGCTGATGTATCTCGTCATCGTAGAAAAGTTGTGCCTATCGAGAAGAAGTTCACCTAGAAGCTACGAAACGCAAGAGGAATAGAAACGTTAAAGCAGGCGCATCTGAGTAATTTATTATTTTTCATTATTGTGACTATGATAATATTATGATCATGCGTTGCCACAGACTGTCGGCTTCAGAACTTGCAAATGAATACAAAGGTGTAAACTCTCTGTCATTACCTTGCAGGTCGCGGTCATGCCTGTAGCATCTTCAACGTTAATCTTGTAACGTCTATGGGCTTAGCGATCGATATTTAGCACTTCTATTCAATGTTCTTATTTGCTGTAACAATGGTACCAGATTAGATTACAGCTTGACGGTAGAGAGAACTAAATAAACAAGGTGTAAGACTCCACCAAGCGTTGACTTCAATTGCTTTTTTTGCATTTACAGCATCTTGTGAATACGCTTTGTAATATCAACCTAATACTGAACTATCACCAATTCTAAATTAGTATTATCATTACCCCTAACAGCTTCGGTAATGTCAATCCTAATCTGAACCTCTTGAGTCAAGCATTCCCTCTCCTCTCCGTTGTCTTGTAGCCTTGAGGTGGTGGCCTAAAAAGGTTGTCGATTGCTGAACTAAAGCATTTATACATTATCTGCGTCATCAATTACTCAAAGTAGTTGTTAAATATTCTCAAATAAAAATAGTTGTTCTTTGGAGAAGGTCAGAAAGAAACCGACATCCACTCTCCATATTCGATTTTCTCATCTAACTTACCTTTAACGACTGTCTCCGTGTCACGTAGTTGGTAGAGTTAAGAAGACCTTCGTAGTTTTTGAACACTTCGTCGTAATTCTTCTCTAAAAATTCAGCGCACATTATCTTGTGTCTCGTGAGCAGCTCCTGCGGACGAGAACAGAGTGGAACGTTGACAATGCCGACAAAATAAATGTAAGCAAGTCCCAAAGGGGAGACCTTAAATCGTTTTGGTCACCAGTTACTATACAAATCTCCATATCACCAGCCTGGAGGGCAGTCATTTTTATGACGTTAAGCAGCCACACATGCATCTGTGCAACAACACTTCAATTTGGGTAGGCATCCTATTGACATTTTATGCTAATTTTGGATTATTTGTTACTCTGGACAGAAAACTGCGATGTTTAATGACGTTCCCTTTCGCGAGATGCATCAACCAATTGTAAGTGTGTCTCGAGCCGTTGGTAGTTGCATCAACCAATCGTAAGAGTGTCTCGAGCCGTTGGTAGTTGCATCAACCAATCATAAGAGTGTCTCGAGCTGTAGGTAGTTGCAACAACCATCGTAAGAGTGTCTCGAACTGTTGGTAGTTGCATCTACCATCATTAATAGTATCAGGAGATATTCTGATGATCGGTCGGCACAAACAAGAGCCAATGAGACCGACGATCTCATGCAGGACAACCTGTTTTAACTTTTGAGATTTCTGAGCGATCCTAACACATTGAACAGCTTCAGGAAGTTTTTACCTTTCTTTACTCTTCCCAAAGTTTTAGAAGGTTAAACAAGTCGTGAACCTTGGTACACAAACCTTCATCTCTGTGACTTTGCCGAGAGAAAAAGGAGAGAGGACATTGTAATTTGTGAGTTACCTTAACCTCTGAATAATCAAGTTGTAACAGTGCAGTGCAAACTGTGTACAACTATTATATGTTATGTCTCTTTCATGGATAAATGATATTTAATTTACCAAGAAAACAACGACACCTTCCGCTAAGCTGTTGCTAAGATGATTGCAAAAAGCCAAAGACCTCTAAATGTTCATGTCTTACATTTCAGCCTCTGAAGGTGATCCTGCTAGGATCGGAACATCACGCCCTCTTACTTTTTACGTATTCATGTCTTTGTAAGACAACAGAGGTTTTGAATGGGAACGCCACTGGAGAATTTTTTTTTCTCGATCTGGCACAAACCAGGACAGATCTTACACACCCCAGATAACATCCGGCACAGTTTGTCTGTAATTTCTGATGCGTAAGAAAAATTTGTGCTTTCCTATAAAACCACAGTAAAGAGACAGATGGAGAGAGAGAGAGTAAAATACAGGTAAAGAAGTCGGCTTAATTAATCGTCAGATCGTTAAATTTTGCAACTTTAAATATACAGGACTTCCATTCATGGTGGAATCTTCTTCTCCTCTCATGGAAACATGGAAATTCAATAGCTTTTTCTTACCTTAAAAGTAGAAAAGGCGTCCGAAGCGATATCAAAAGTCGACATTTCGACATATTTGAAGAATCTGTAGAAGTGTTCGGAGTGTAGAACGACCTTAGCTAGCGGTTCGTGTCTGATGCTCTCTCTCAACATCAGACCGCAGTTCAGGGCGATATCAAAGTCATCGTACCTGCGAATTATCGAATAAAAAAAAAAATGAAATCTTTTAAATTGAAGAAAAGAACGAAAGACAGAAAAAATAATCTCTGACCAGAAAGCAGATTGGATTCCCTTTTGCACTTTTTATTCTTCAAGTAAAAACTGTACAAGGAATTTGTGCATGATGAGGTGTATCCACATAACTAAGTATGGAGTTCATTCAAGCTTTCCGTTTTGAATTTATTGCATTTTATATAGACTTTGACCTCTGCTGTCCTAAAGTGAACCTTTGAACTCTACAGAAAACAACATCATCTCCTGCACTGAATATGAAGGTGCATCCACGTTATGTAAGCAGAAGGTTCTTCACGGTGTATTTTGTTCTTTGAGTTTTCACGTTTAAAGGATTAGTTCAGGTGTCATACATGGTTATCTTATATGAAAGAAGACAGTAAAAGAAACAAAATGATGAAGAAACTGTTCAAATATCTTATTCCGTTATGGAGATATTCAAGTTTAAAGTTCTATCTGATTGTGTAGAAACTGCTGAAATCAGACTACAATAGCTGTGATGTCACATCCTCACATTTCTGAAAAGTCTTTGTTATTTTATTAAAAATGTTTTGTGAGATTTTATGACTTACAACCAAAAGATACGTCATGTGGATCTCATATTTGTCAAGGGAAGTATCAGAGATTTAACATCTGAAGAATTTTTGATTATATATTTTTTTAGATTTGTGAAAAAAATGTAATTAATTTTTATTGAAATATATTCGCACATGTTAAGAAAGTGAGGATGTGACATCACACCCTCACAGTTAGTAATTTTGATATCTTCAAAGCGTAATATCTCCTAAACAGAGCATGCTATCATGGTAGTTTCTTCACTGTTCTGTTTGCCTTTTTGAGCTCTTTCATACAAGATAGACATGTCAGACACCTGAACCAATCCTTTAACAAGCCAAGGAATCACATATTTACTGTACACACACACCATCATCATGATCACATAGATTCCTTTTGTCCTGTCCTGGGCAACGAATGACAACACACCAAGAAGGAAAGTTAGCACACACACGCACACACATGTTTGTGTTTCATTCAGACCGAGGACCCCATTGTATTTTCCATTGTTCAAATCCACGTACCCTAACTTTAACAATACCCCATACAATAGAATTCTTCCGAGGACGTGGTGATTCTTTATAAATCACAACCGAGGACCTGAAATTCTTTTGTTCAAGTCCTCGGTCAGATAGCAAAACAAACGCACACACACAAAAGAATGATATTTTACTGAGAAGAAGAGGAGAGGAATTCATAACCTTGTGAGGGGGACAAAATGGGAGACTAGTAATCTGCATTCCTATCGTCTTACATCAACAAAGACACCGTGCCTCAGTTCACCTCTTTAAAGCAGACCCCTGCACACAAACTTGTTTGAAGAAATTTTTCTAATGATGCTTGTCTAATACCAAGTTTGAGCTGGCCAAGCAGCTCTGCCACCAACTACCCCCTTTAATAATCGTTATTAATAAATGAGAATAGCGTAACATTCGTTATTCACTGTGAACTATAAAAGGGTAACGAAGCAGAAAAATCCAAGGTTAACGGTTAAAACTATTTGCTTGACGTCGCTCAGACAATATCGGTTTTCTTTTAAGACTGTCCAAAACGGGATCTAAGATCACCAAACGACGACGACCCTGAAAGATTGTGCCCTGCATTCGATATATTTCATGTGGTTAGGCAGCACCTCCCTATAATGCATTTATATAACCAGAAAGCCAGCTGGCTTGGTGATTCCTTGCCATATAATTTCAAACAAAATTATCTGACCAGTGACCAATGTAGAACAAGTGAGTTAAATTTTATCCAAGAATTAAGTGACAACCAGAAGAAGATCAGAGATTTCCAGCTCTTGCTTGTAGTACTCCCCTTATGAGGGCCATCAACCGTTTCACTGGTAAAGGATTTTACAGTAAAGAATGTTTATTTCCAAAATGTTTCAAAATCCAGAAAGAACAGTCTTCCTATGTGAAAATATAGACACATAGATGTATGAATAAAATCAGCTCTCCCGCCTTTCCAAACATTCCTTTAGATAATTGCAAGAAGTTCCCCTGCATGACATTGCTTATAATACACTGTGAAATATTTTCACAACTTAGCCAAAGCACAAAAGTCATGAAGTATAAATCATAGAGAAAATGGCTAATTTTTTACCTCTGGTGACCTAGTACGACCTTTGATCCCAGACAAAACCATATAGAAGCTGAGAACTCAATATGGTGCATTTAGAAAAAAGTTTGAAGTCCATCCACCTTTAAAGTATTGAGTTATTGTTTTTACAAGCCAGGGCATCACATACACACACACATGTTTATATTACATTCCAACCGAGGACCCCATTGTATTTTCCGTTGTTCAAATCCACGTATCCTAACCTTAACAATACCCCATACAATAGAATTCTTCCGATTCTTTAGAAATCACAACTGAGGACCTGGAATTCTTTTGTTCAAGTCCTCGGTCAGAGAGAAAAACAAACGCACACATACACACGGCATAATGACCACAAGGAATCAAAAAATGTATTAAGCTATGAACATTGCCTCAAAACATTCCAAAGATACAACAATTCGTTTTAAACTATTTCTAACAGCAAAAACTTTCGAGTGCATCTGCAAATGCATGCCATGAGAAAGTAAAATGTGTCTTTTACTGGCAGAATAGTTTTATCCCTGTAAGGTTAATGACCTTTTTTTCTCATCCTCTTATCACAGATATATACTCTCACTGAATTGAGGAAGACACTCACCCTTCAACCAGTAAGATAAGAGTCTCTGGTCTATTTGTTATGTGTTCCACAGTAGGATATCTGATGCCAATTACTCTCCGCATTAAGTTGTTATAGATTTGAGCCACATCTTTCTTGGCCTGCCAGAGCAAATGGAAAAGATATATCTAAATATATATATATATATATCCTAGTATTAAAGGATTTCAATTGGTACGTATGAGAAGTGTCAATTAACAATTACAAGCTGAAAATAGTGGTCGTTTTATTTCAAAAACCATTTTTTGGTCGGGAGGGGGGTAGGTATGTTTGTCCCTTTGCAATAGGGGGGAGGGTAAGGTCTTCAAGACATGGCTCCTTTGGGGCATAATTGTAACTTTTTCAAGCAATCGTGTGCATTGAGAAAAGATTAAAATATTTTCCCATGTGATATAACCTCATTACCGTGCAGCTTGTTAACATGATGATACTGTACCTTCCTTCAATCAGAGCTTCCACAAGAATAATATCTTTGTGAACAGTTATTTTACGGTGCAAGGTTTTACTACCTGTACGTTCATTAAAGTGTCAACTCGACACAATTTTGTGAGCGCTGAAGAAATTGCCATTGGTCAGAAGGAGCAGTGCACTGTCAAACATGGTGGTAACCTGCATATTTTATCATTTTTAGAAGACCCGCCCCCCACCCTAAAACATGTAGTGTCTGTGCAGTAGCCTGTGGCCATTATATTAGTAAGACTTTCCATCACAATGGAGCTTTTTATGTTTAACCACTCCAAATGAAATGAATTTGGTGAACATGAGAAAACAAAAAAAAAAACGATATCTACTGTACATGTGGTTACAAGTAAATACAGAAGTTTGTCTGTGTGAAGTGTGGGAAGCTAATTCATAATAGTTACTGTAACTCTATTACATGAAAGCAAAAGTGACGTTTGGGTATCTGCCTTCTTATAATACTGTCCAAACTAATCACATCTGTGATACTTAAAAAAAAAGAAATAAAAAAAAAGAAGCGGACTTCAACTATTAAGTGATATAGGTCTCTGAAAAAATGCAACAACAGCTTCCTAGCATAAACGTTTCGTGTCGAAAACGTGAGGGGGCCCTTTAAGGGCCTTTACATGTTAAGATTTTTGTGTGCAAAATATACTGTATTATAACAGGGCCCTTTTAAGGGCCTTTAAATGTTAACAGTTGTGTTATGCAAAATATAATAGTACGATTAAAGGGCCCTTAAATATATACTGCGCGATGATCTACGGCTATTCCGTAGTTCGAGAATGTAAAAGGAAAAGTTACCGCCAGTTTTGCAATTCAACGACATAAGAGTACTCCATTTTCAATGAATGATCAAAGATTTTAATACCTCAAAGTCCACTTTCTTGAGATTGCTGACCATAAAAAAGATCGTGTCAGTTTCGTAGATTTCCAGTGCTAGCTTTGTGACGTTGTCCACCTGCGGCTCCTGATCCCCTGACCCGTATAAGACGTTCTTGATTCCGGCCAAGCACTTGGAGACCTCCTCCATTCTCTGCGGACGGTAAAAAAAGAGACCCAAAAACTCTGACAGGTTGGCACCGACATATATACTGTACGCACAGTAGGCCCTACTGTACAGTGGTTCCATTATGTCTGTGTACGATTTGCGAGTGGAATTCAAAGGGCTCACGTTATTTTATGAGTGGGTTTTCTTCTTTTTCCCCGATTGTGCCTGAAAGGTATTCTTATTTATAGCTTATCGACACGGTTCAGAAGAAAAGGAAAAGGAGAAGAAAAGATATATTGTGGAAAGGGAGGTCTAGTGAAAGTATGAAATAAATGGCGACGGGGTCAACGAACTAGTCTGATCGGAACAAGATTATAATGTCTCCCTCTATTTACTAACCTTCTCTTTCTTTTTGATGTCTGTCCCTGCTGCTTCTATATTTTGAATCCCCTCCGTCAAGGACTTCACCCATTCTGAAGATCCTTTGGACTTCCCAAAGAGAGGCATCCTCGCGATGAAATGGTTTCCTTTTCGGATTTACAAAAGCTGACTCAAAGTAGGGTGTATGGTCTCCTCTCTCAATCGTGCCCTTTATGGCACGCTCTCTGCCCCAGAGTAGAGGCAAGTATGGTCTTTATGGCACGCTCTCTGCACCCTCTATGCCCCAGGGTAGAGGCAAGTATGGTCAAAAGGGGGTTGCGAGGGGGACGGAACCACAGTGAAGATGAACTTGTTGTTTTTTGCTGTTACAGGAGTAGCTTTGCCATCCTCAGTTTGCTGTGACACGAAAGAACAAACAGAAATCATATACAGTTATGAAGTTAAAAATCGTATTCTACTTCACAAAGTTACAGAGTGTACGAGTTTACGAGCCAAGGTGCCACACATACGTGTACAAGCATGTATACAGACACGCACTCCGTCACAAAGATTTATGTTGCACTTTCGGAATGGAATCGAAATTGATATATATATATACTGTACTCAACAGAAAGTACACAGTTGATCATTTCCTCCAGATTGTTTCCTACTGTACACTGGCGCTTTCAATTTCTTCCTTAGCTTATTATGATCACTCTTTTCGTTATTACAACGGTTTGTTTTGCAAAAGCGGAAAAAGCGCTTTGCAAATGGTGAATCTAAAATGTATTATACTGAAGCTGTTTGACATGACCTACAGTAAATGGTAGCATTGGTTTCAGTTTCAATTGCAGTGGCAATAAAACATCACAGATACTGTACATACGTTTCCACCCCCCCACCCCCCCCCCCCGGAATAAATATATATTAGAATATCTTCTTAACAGAGCGGGATATAAACCTTAGTTACAGTATTTGGGGGATGTGATTCATCACAATGTTCTCTGTCATTTTAAGATGATGGTTAAATTCTGTGTCTCCTTCAATACCCATTATGGAGCATACTGTATATTAAACCTACAGTAGTACCTTCAGGTGCGATAGCACTCTGTATTCATATACAAAGCCGTACAATTATGCCCTTTACATTTGGTTATATTCTTTACATATATACCTACTGTATTTAACCTTAAAGTTTTTAGCCCTAGGGGTGAACTTTAAAGTATGTAGTTCAGACTATAATAATATTAGTGATTTATAACATGCGCATATCCAACCTGGAAGGGTGCTCAAAGCGCGGGAGAGGAAGAGAGAAAAACAGCAAAAGAAACAAATGAACAAAAGAATTATTGGTTAACAGAATGAATGCATGTTACTGCAGCGAAGACTATATCTCCATGACAACTCAAAAGGGAACCTTTGAGGCTCCCTGCATAAGACAGCAGTGACTGTATGGATTTCTGAACACACAGACAGACAGTAGTACTACAGTATGTTTTCATGCATAGAGCTGAGATTTACTGTACCTTCAATACTGTAATTTACACAGTTCCATTAAATCCCGATACTTCAAAATTATGTGTTACTGTACTGTTCTGTACTAAACTAAATGAAGTACACAGCACAGTGTGGAATTAAAAGTGCTTGCGAGCAAACTTAATTTGCATGACCGAAATTACACAACACTACTCCTTAAAACCTACGGTAAGTACTGTAGAAGACTATGTGTGTGTGCTGTTTGCTGCTTCACAGATTCAGATTGTCCACATGCCTTCCATTCAATTGAGTTGTTTGAATTAGATTAAGGAAACCTCTAAATTGGGGTCACAGACAATTTAGTCATCGCCTTATTCAGACGATAAATTTGCCGTCTATTAGGTCGACACACACAGGCGTGTAAGTCTGTGTGTGTGTACGGTACATACAGTGTTGAGTAAAATAGCAATAACGTAAGTGTACTGTCATTGCACTAGTGTAGTGCAGTGGTGCAGATTTCTTTTACTATTAATTATGCAAATCAAATGCAAGTTAAGTGTTCGGTGGCATGCGTAGCTGGGTTTATTATGATGTAAGTAATCGTGTGTTTCTTTATTACCTTCGATATTCTATTTTGCTGGTATATAAAGCAAGGAGCCATTATGTCCATGGTGTTTTCCTTCTAAATAAGGTTTGGAGTTTTATAGATCTCTTTGTACTTACTTTTCTTTTGTGGCCACCACCGCACTTTGCCACTTCCCTTATGTTTTATCCCATTCAACAAATAAGGAAGTAGGTGCTAAAGTCTATGGCAACTTCGGAGGTGTTTGTCTTTGGTGGATATACAGGTATATATATATACACATATATATATATATATATAAATGAAAATCGTTACGATTTTCATTTATATATATTCATTTGCCTTTGCCGTTTACCTCCATTTCATTAACATGCCAAACCTCCCAAGTTGCCATGTATTGTTATTGAATGTATTGTTATTTTACTGACATACAGCTGCACATGGCAAATAGTTCTGTGTACATAATGTACAGTACTGTACTTAGTTAACAGCCCTGGAATAATTTAGGGTTCAATTTATATGTAGCAGTATTACAGGCTCTGATTTTTTTTCTCTTATAGAGTAAATATTATGGTTTATGTGTGCACAATCTGCTGTACATCATTGCACTTGCATCTATAGCACTGTGTCTGTGTTCACTTTGCACAGCACTGTGACCACTTTGCACAGCACTGTGCCTGCTTTGCACAGCACTATGTCCACTTTGTACAGCACTAGTCTGCTTTGCACAGCAACATGTCCTCTTTGCACAGCACTATGTCCACTTTGCATAGCGATAAATTATCCCCTGTAAATACCTGTACTCTGTTGTACATATGAACAATGTGACAGTTAGGGTGCCGGGTGGTGACTGGTATGAAATCAAAATGGAGGACATGTTGATCACTCTAGGAGATACAAGACTACATAAACTGCTAGTAATGAATGAGAATGCTGAGGTTGTGAGGAGACAGGTAAGCATGGAGCGAAGTGAATCAATGTTTCAAAGCTTGTGGGGAAACCCTGTATGTCAGGCTGGTTGCATACTATAGGTAATGTGGTAGAGCAATTTATTTCTAAAAACCCACTACAGTATATAAATGGTTAGTTGGTTTATTACTTTTATCACCTACAGTAATACTGCACATTGTGGACATCAAAGATTGATTCATATTCAGTACTGATATCGATATATATCTAATGGTTTTGATTCATTTTCAATTTTATTTCTTGTGTTAATTTCCTAACTGCAATATTAGAAAACCATCAATCAAATCGATTCTTCTAGGTTTTTCAGTAGAGTCGAAATCAGACGGTTGCCTTTGGGAATAGCCGTTCGAAAGATCAACGCTTGACACCAAAAGACAAATCCAACCTAAAGAGAATGGAAAGTGCTTCCTTAGCAGTCACAGCACTTAGCACTGCTAGTGTACTGTACATACAATACACAATATACAGACTACAGTATAGATCAGATCCCTTCACTATAATTACTGTAATATAGTTACTTATTGCAGCAGCCTACTCGTGTGTACTTTTTGGGGCAGTTTGTTATGTACAGCATATGTTACCACAGCAAATCCTTTGATCATAATCTGTACTTGACTGGCTCTCAATGGAACCAAGTTAACCTTCCATGGCAGTGATTACATCAATATTTAAAATAGAGGTTAGACAATATACAGTATGTGTGTATATACTGATATTTACTGTAGGTAAAACCATATTTATACAATGGGCCCATTCTGAGTGCACCTGATGACAATACAGTACAATACAGTACAGTCAGTACTACACAGTAAGAAGCAGAACTGAAAGTTACTGTGCATGAAGTCCTTAAATGTATTCACATTATTTGTACTGTATGTATACAGTGTAGAGTACTAACTTGCTGTAAAACAGTGCAATGCTATGAATGTAAAGTAAAAGTACAGTACAGTGTACTACATAGTAAGAAGCAGTTTTAAGTGGTGAACGATACATGAAGTCCTTAATGTATTCACATTATGTGTATTGCATGTACACAGTGTAGAGTACTGACTTGCTGTAAAACAGTGCAGTACTATGCATGTAAAGTAATAGTACAGTACAGTACTACATAGTGAGAAGCAGTTTTAAGTTACTGTACATGAAGTCCTTAATGTATGCACATTATGTGTACTGTATGTACAGAGTGTAGAGTACTAACTTGCTGTAAACAGTGCGATACTATGCATGTAAAGTAAAAGTACAGTACAATACTACATAGTAAGAAGCAGTTTTAAGTTACTTTGTATGAAGTCCTTAATGTATTCACATTATGTGTACTGTATGTACAGAGTGTAGAGTACTGACTTGTTGTAAAACAGTGCGATACTATACATTTACAGTACTGTACAGTACTACATAGTAAGAAGCAGTTTTAAGTTACTGTACATGAAGTCCTTAATGTATTCACATTGTGTACTGTATGTACACAGTGTAGAGTACTGACTGGCTGTAAAACAGTGCAGTACTATACATGTACAGTAAAAGTAATGTACTACATAGTAAGAAGCAGTTTTAAGTTACTGTACGTAAAGTCTTAATGTATTCACATTATGTGCATTGTATACATGCACACAGTGTAGAGTACTGACTGGCTGTAAAACAGTGCGATACTATGCATGTAAAGTAAAAAATACAGTACAGTACTACATAGTAAGAAGCAGTTTTAAGTTATTGTACATGAAGTCCTTAAATGTATTCACATTGTGTGAATTGTATATACACAGTGAACAGTAAT
The DNA here is from genome assembly GCF_037975245.1 of Apostichopus japonicus. NCBI lineage: Eukaryota > Metazoa > Echinodermata > Holothuroidea > Aspidochirotida > Stichopodidae > Apostichopus > Apostichopus japonicus. The sequence goes on from NC_092570.1 coordinate 14,953,958, forward strand.
GACTTGCTGTAAACAGTGCAGTACTATGCATGTAAAGTATTAGTACAATACAATAAGAACTAAGAAGCAGTATTAAGTTGTAAACTGTACATAAAGTCCTTAATGTATTCACATTATGTGTACTGTATGTACACAGTGTAGAGTACTGACTTGCTGTAAAACAGTGCAGTACTATGCATATACAGTACTGTACAGTACTACACAATAAGAAGCAGTTTTAAGTTACAGTCACAAACCATTCACCATCCCCTCACACAAGAAATCCTGGGGGAAAACCTAGCCTTCTGATAGTCAAAATGAACAAATACCAATATACATAATTCAACATCAACCTAGTAATAAAATTTTCCAAATTCTGTGTACCAGAAATGTTTGTCTCTCATGAAATACTATGTTTCCTGTGTAAAGACAGTCTGCTATATTTGCACTTGTTTAGCAATCTGACCATTTTGCAATGCCATACCAGATAAAATATTCCCTGACATGCTCGAGTTTTACTGCCCAAATGTAAGATCTGCACAAATACGGTCAGTATGGTACTCTTATATGTATTCTCAATTACTGATAACCCACCGTTGAATCATTTAATGAAAGTAACCATGATCATTTTTCCGCCCGAACATTCAATTATTAATTAGTCCATAATTTGCATAAATAACTGGTCGTATATGCCAGGAAAATAAATCATATGTGCTGAACCTTTTTGTTTGTCGATGTTTTCAATCTGCAATACAGTTAAATGTGTAAATGTGACTGGGTTTGAATTACATATTAGAATGATCGATAATCTTTAGATATCCCATCACTGTACAGGCCATGTACTACACCCATCATAGGTTAAATTTGCTATTTGTTACAAAAGATGGCTGCTCTCTCAACTACCATGGCACATGGCAAAACAAGTCCTCAGAATTCAAAATAAATAGATAAATAAAACTAAAATGCAAAAATGCATTGTGGTTGCAATGATGTAATATGAGCAGTTTTCTTCATGAATCTGACTTCAAATGACCTTTGACTTCCCCCTAAAACTATAGGCTTCATTTAATCAATTTTAAATACTAATATTCATACCAAGTGAGAGATCTGCCCAAGCTTCCAAAATTGAGATATCATGTTTACAAGGTTTTCACAATTTGACCTCTGATAACCCCACATGACCTTTGACCTCCACCAAAACTTTAGGCTTCTTGTACTCAATGTGGTTCATATACATATAACATGAGATCAGCCCAAGCTTAGCGTCTTGATATATCATGTTTACAAGGTTTCACAATTTGGCCCCTGGTGACACAAACGACCTTTGAACTCCACCAAATGCTATAGGCATCTTTACTCAATGTGGTTAATATATTTATTACATTTATGAGATCAGCCCAAGCTTACCTTCTTGAGATATAGTACCATGTTTACAAGGTTTTCACAATTTGACCTCTGATGACCCTATATGACCTTTGAACTCCACCAAACCAATAGGCTCATTGTACTCAATATGGTACTTCTACTGAGCAAATATGAGATCTGCCCAAGCTTTCCCTCCTTGAGATATCGTGTTTACAAGGTTTTCACAATTTGACCTCTGATAACCCCACATGACCTTTGACCTCCACCAAAACTTTAGGCTTCTTGTACTCAATGTGGTTCATATACATATAACATGAGATCAGCCCAAGCGTAGCGTCTTGATATATCATGTTTACAATGTTTCACAATTTGGCCCCTGGTGACACAAACGACCTTTGAACTCCACCAAATGCTATAGGCATCTTTACTCAATGTGGTTAATATATTTATTACATTTATGAGATCAGCCCAAGCTTACCTTCTTGAGATACAGTACCATGTTTACAAGGTTTTCACAATTTGACCTCTGATGACCCTACATGACCTTTGAACTCCACCACACCAATAGGCTCATTGTACTCAATATGGTACTTCTACTGAGCAAATATGAGATCTGCCCAAGCTTTCCCTCCTTGAGATATCGTGTTTACAAAGTTTTCACAATTTGACCCCTGATGACCCCAAATGACCTTTGACCTCCACAAAAAAACAAGGCTTCTTGTGCTCAATGTGGTTCTTCAACACAAAATATGAAATTGGTTCAACCTTCCCTTCTTCAGATATCGTGTTTACAAGCTGGGCTTCACAAATGCACACACACACACATACATAATACACACATATGCCATCATGAATGCAAAGGTTATGATTATCATCATAACCAAAAAGAATGTTGAGCCAAAATAATATATTAACAATTGACATATTCCAGTATGACTAGCCTTAATCAATAATATACTTTGCTAGGTAACTGATAACGCTTCAGCATCTTAACTGATCATTCTTGTAATTATGAATGATGGGGTTTCTTTAAATTCCAACTGAGGCCTGCTTACTTATCTCAAGCAGAACGAGACACACCATTTCTTTAGTCACAATGTTTTCTTCAGTTGTACATGCTTCATGGACATTTCAGCCAATGAAGTGAGACAATCTATACTCAGTCAGCTTCATACGATTCAATCACAGTATCTGATTGGCTACGGTGTTCCATTGACAAAAAACTGAAAGCTGTCTGAAAAATTCTGTAACGTAAGACGTAATATAGTTTAGTTCTTTTAGTACAAAAAAAGGATTAGGAGGGACACTCAATTCCCCATAAAGGCCCCTATAGGAGAGAAAAAAACTGAAGACACAAACACTCAGACCCGATTACAATGCTTAAAGTGCTCAAAGCATTCTTAAACCCATTCACGCTAATTGCAAGTACAACTTTCTCAGGCAAACCGTTCCACTCATTCACAACCCTATTAGAAAAAAAGTTATGCCGAATATTAATCCTACTTTGTGAATTTTGGAGTTTAAGGCAATGACCTCTGGTACAACTACTATTAGCAAACATGAAAAAGTCGGTGAAGGATAAATTGTCAAAACCATACAATCTTGAAAACCTGAATCAAGTCACCACGTTACCTCCTAAGCTCCAGTGTGGTGAGATTCAACAGTTGTAACCGCCTATAATAAGGAACACTCTGTAAGGAACTAATCATCCTAGTAGCCCTCCTTTGGACCTTTTCGAGTACTTCCTTATCCTTAGCAAAATATGGGTTCCAAGCTTGCACAGCATACTCCAGATGAGGACTAACCAACTGCTTATAAAGCCTTACTACTATGTAGGATAGTCTGAGTTTGTCATTTTAATTTGATCGCAATTTCTTTTGTGAATAGATGTATAGTGTCAACTAGGATTACAGCTATTGCTTGGGCTTCTCATCTCTGAAGAGATGAATAGACTGATATGCATTTCTTGCATGGAACACACTCTCAGATAAACGGTTTATTGCGATGACTGCGATAATTGCAATCCAAGACAAATGAAATGAGTGCGATTAAGTTCTGCGATCCTGGCTTTCCACACAGCTCAAATTTTAGGTTACTACTGAGCAGAACTGTGTAGTCGGCAGCTCTACCTAAATCAATGGCTATGCTCATCATAGGCCTCCATATCATGTTTGCGATGGCCAATTACTAACTAGCCTTGGATAGGTCTAACGTTAAGACTACTGTAGCCTAAGAATGAGTAAGATGTAAGATGCTTGTTAATGTTAGGTTAGTTCTGGAGAATGCCAAAGTGAAGGTTAATTACATGAATACTAGGCATAACATACAGCCAAATCTTTTTTTAGTCACGAATGAGCCATACGTCCTTTCTCTAAACGTTCAGTAGCTTAATGGTAGTCACACCCTGCCTGACTCAGCTGGAAAGTACTTGGCTAGGCTTCACGTTAGGGAAGCTTATCACTGGGTGGAAGCAGGAAACGTTAGCAGTAAGTACTAGCCTAGTGGTAGCTTTTAGTCTAGCATAATTAACGTTAGTTCATGGTTTACTATCACTGTGCTTGTTCGTTTTGACCGTTGTACAATTTTCTTTCAATAAGCTACTTCAGTATGTGCAGAATTATTTCAAAAGTCTTTTAAGTAAATATTACCACGACGTGAGAGGGCCGAATTGCAAATTCCTTGAGTGTATGTCTAACATCGATATGTGATTCACCTGATACCTTACATGTTTCAATGCAACGGTTTGGTGCTACAGATGCCTACGTTATGATATCTATTTACCTGCAAATTACGAACGATTACACTCACTGCGACTTACTTCAAGTCATTTATCTGAGTCGCTTCCGTGGGGGGAAATGTTGGATTTCTGTGTTCAATAACCCTATGCTCATCAGTATCACGCATGGGCGACGATCATGGGAGGGGGGGGGGGACGGGGGAGGGGACATGGACCAATACTTTAGGTGGGGTATAGTATCTAATATCCCCCCCCCAATATTTGGTGGCATAGTCTTTTTGTGTGGCTATAAATAGAAAATAATGCGTGAGATTATTTATCAAAATCATATTTTGCGGTGGCTAAAACTTCATCCAGCACATGCTGCATGAGGTAAATGACTCTTCGTGGTCGTTTCTGTGACTTGTGACCGTATAGCATCATGTCACTCATGATTATTATCATAATGTCCGTACATCTCTTGTGTATGAGTGTAAGTACGTACAATCATATATATGATCCACATCGATATGGGTTCAATGGGTTTCCATTTGGCCTGTTTCCTACAAGATTTCTAACCGCAGGCGCGTAGCCAGGGGGGGTGGGCGAAGGGTGGAAACCGCCCCTCCCCTTGAGCATATTTTTTTTTGAATATTTTTTATGATATCGAAGTTTTATAGTAGCCGTTATAAGAGGTTTTAATATTTGTACACTAATAAATTAACTGTGTCTGAATTTTCGAAAATTCCCTGACCAACATTCTTCATCATACTTCCCTCTACTCGTGCAATTTTGACCGGTCTGTTAGGGGTTGAAGGTTTTTTATTCTATATTGGTTGTCCATATATGATATTTTGTGCAACATTATGGGCATGTTTTGAAGTGAATTATTATTCAAATTCTGAACAAATAATTAGCTTAAAACCTTGAAAAGTGGGGCTGACGGGTATTGTGGGGCGTTACGTAAAATTACCTACAAAAGAAATGATCCACAGGAGATGCGATGAGGTCGAACATGATTTGTGACTGGTGACAATCTCGAAAAAGGTTATGAATGAAAAAAAAAACTATTGGGAAAAACTTGGTTCTCAGGCAAAATTGTACATCTGGTTGGTCATTTTCAAGCCGGAGAAGTGCCATTTCCGGTGATCTGGGGGGCTATCAAACCAAAAATTTTCTTGTACGCTGCGCGCCAACCAATGGTGGCGCTCCGCTTTGATAGTAATTTGCCTGCATCCAAGCAAATGTCCCCCCCCCCCAATTTACGAAACATATCGCCGCCCCTGCCATACTCATCATTATCACGTACCTTTAGCCAGCCTTCTCGGTGAGGGGGAAGCCAAATATTGTCCTCATTTTAAGAGTCAGATAACTACGGTTTAATGAAAGCCTGTTGTGATGACTTTTCAAGTCACGAAATAGGCTCTATCCCAGTGGCGCAACCACCTTTTTGGTAGTGGGGAGGCGTCAGATGTTATGCCGTGCCAGGGAAGGGGTCTCAGGGAAGAAAGAAATGTTGTACAATGGAGGGTGCTTAGATGCAAAATGGTCCTGTAGTTTGCCACTTTTGAAACCATGTTACAGGATTTTCGACTGCTTATATGTTTATTTACTGTACTTTACTACGGACTGTACTAAATTTCTGTAACATTGTATGCCGGTTGGGGTTAAAGGTATAGTCAGTATAGGTCCCAAATTATAGCACGCCTTAATTGCTAGAAGTTTTCGAAAAGCAAAATTTCCTGGAGGTCTTTACTCTCCAAATTGTTCTCAGACATTTTTAAGGAACACACAAGATGACTGAATGTCCCAGTGAGGAAAGTTTCCTCGAAGGTTGCTATAAAATCAGTTTAAGGATTTTGACCAACGGTGACCATAGCATATTTGGGGTCAATGCAGCATAACTTTAAGTCCCCTATGTTAGTATACATGGTTGCGCCCTTGCTACACCCTCTCTCTTGATTTTTTGGGAGTGGGGGAAGGGGGCGAAGACGAAATTTGGCTTACATCCGTTCTACGGGGTAATTTTTTTGTAATTTCACGTATCGCATAGTACTTGAAATAGCTTGGAAATTTGACTGTAGAAATATCGGACCAAGCCAAATTGTGCGCCTTTCCTGCTGTCTTTTCGGGTCGGGAACATTTAAAATATCACCACCGGGACGATAATCCACCTCGTTCACGGTAGAATAATGTTCGCCGAGTTTATCGGGGAAAACAAATGGTTGTGTCTGAGAAAATGTACAGTGTTATACGATTTCGAGGATACTATTTTATGATTAAAGCTAATAATGTGTAAAAGTAAGTTGGCCTGACGTTTCGATCCTAGCAAGATCTTCTTCAGAGGCTAAATTACTGACATTCTATTACACAGGCTCTCTAGTGGATAAGTAGTTTGCTAACAGTTTTATTTTATTTTGATTTAAAGCTAATAATAAGTTTTTGGACCAACTAATTTATCAATGACGAATTCCCAGTTGAACGTTCAATGTGTGTATATTCGGCAACGTATAACTCAATTTGCTTTGCTTGCCGTATAACAAAAAACGCCCTCTATTTTTTCTTTTGGCTCTCCGGTTGAATAGCCTACAAGCCTATACACCTCTCTTCAACTTCGTGCTATGCGGTTGTGTTTGCTAAATATTTTGGATCAAGTTTTGACAACCATTGTTGCAGTGACGTAAAGGAGAAACAACTTTTCCGTTAATCGTATATCACTCACGAAGCCACAGACAGTCTATATGGCCATGTAGTCACCTACCAAGTGTGTAGTCAACATTGAGAGAAATTCGACGCACACCTTGCTGCACAAATTTGGCCCACTTTGATGTTTGACTTCCATTAGTTTAATTTAATGGAGAAAAAAAAGAATCAGGAGGGACAATCAAGTCCCCATCAAGGAAACTATGGGTTCGCAAGCTTGCACAGCATACTCCAGAGGAGGTCTTATGGAAAGCCATTTTAACATTTAATCGGGAATTTTAGATATCTTAAATTGTTTCTTATTTTAGATATCTAAAATTCTATTTCAGATATCTGCAATTGAATTCGAGACATCTAAAATAGATTTCGAGATATCTGAAATTCTAACTTTTTCAGATATCTGAAATTGAATTCGAGATATCTGAAATTGAATTCGAGATATCCGAAATTGAATTCGAGATATCTGAAATTCTATTGCAGATATCTGAAATTGAATTCGAGATATCTGAAATTAAATTCAAGATATCTGCAATTCTAATTCGATATATCTGAAATTGAATTCGAGATATCTGCAATTGAATTCCAGATATCTGAAATGCATATGCAGAAATTCCCGATTAAATGTTAAACTGACATACGAATGGAAAGCCATTTTAACATGTAATCGGGAATTTTCAGATATCTGAAATTAAATTCGAGATATCTGTAATTGAATTCGAGATATCTGAAATTCTATTTCAGATATCTAAAATTGAATTCGAATTATCTGCAATTGAATTCGAGATATCTGCAATTGAATTCGAGATATCTGCAATTCTGTTTCAGATATCTGAAACTGAATTCGAGATATCTGAAATTCTATTCAATTTCAGATATCTCGAATTCAATTTCAGATATCTGAAATTCTCTGGTATTTCGAGATATCTGAAATTGATTTTAAGATATCTGCAATTATTTGTAGATATCTTAAATAAATTGGAGATATCTGTAATTTAATTTGAGATATCTGAAATTATTTCGAGATATCTGAAATTCCTTATTAAATGTTAAAACGGCTTTTCATAGGCCTAACCAACTGCTTTTAAAGCCTCACAACAATGTCCTCTTTCAGAAAATTGAAGTTCCTCTTTATCATACCTAAAACCATATTAGCCTACCTCTTTTAGCAGCTTCGAAACATTGTTTAGGAGGTTGCAGAGAAGAGTCAATGTAGATACCTATGTCTCTTTCATCAAAAACCTCCTGCAACTCCTCACCATAAGAGTGTTAGTATACTTTTGGTTACTACTACCAGTATGCATCACCGTGCATTTATCAATATTAAAAAGCATTTGCCATCCCTGAGACCAGGGGGAAAAAACCTAGGCTAAATCCATTTGAAATTTCTCAGAATCGCTTTTGGAAGAGACCTCAAAATACAATTTGGTGTCATCAGCAAATGTCTTGGCTGTACACAAAATAACTCCGTCAATGTCATTTATATAGGCAACAAACAGCAAGGAACCCGGACCTCCCGCTTTATATGCGGACACCCCAACCACTATAGCTAGCTATGGACGCTGATTGTATGTCCATGGGGTTCAAAACCGGTAAGGAAGGTCGTTATTCCACTGTAGGCGTTTTTCACCTGTATATATATATATATATACATACATTTATGTATATATATTTATATCTATATATACATATATATATATATATATATATAACGAAACAGAAACAGAAACAGTTAAATCACTATATGCTGCAAATACAGAAGCCTTCTTTCCTATACACACTATACAATAACGGGTTTCCAGGAAAGACTACGCGCGGATAACTAGTACTGACAGGAAACGATAGGGAAATCACACGGCAAGGCTGTTGAGAATAGGCGCACGCATATGGTACACCACAAGTATATCCGGTGTACAAGTTCAAATATGGACTCCGTTGGAACATATGTATGCGTTTGTATCGGACGACTTTCCGTACCTACAATAATAACAGTACATGGGTAACAAAGGCTAAAGGTCATCGGTATACCCTGCCCCCTCCCTCAAAGAAAGGTGGAACGCCCCCTCCCCCCAAAATGAACGTTTTCAAAAGTAGCCTACTTTCATGAAGTTTTCTAAAAAATTTCAAAGACAGTCAGGTTTATTGCTAGGTAGACAAGACTCAGGCCTAAATGAGGAAAGGTGCTGTAAAATATGCATCTTGAAGTTTCCACATATTTGACCATTACTTGATATCCTAGCATATAAGATAGGTGTATTTGTGGGAGAGGGGGATCAATGTTACTGACCTTTAAGAAATCAAGCACAGCGAATTGTTGTTTATGACCATGTATAAGCCTCTACTAACACATTTATAGCATCGGTTAAAAGAAATTAACAACGTACGGTATCCTTTAAAGACCGCTTACCAGCTTCAGTTCTCCCAGTCACTGTAAATTTCCCTAAGATTTTAAAGTCATCAGTGTTACCCCGTAAATAAGCTAGAAATTTAAGTTATGGTTACTTAGTTGCCACCCACAAAGCCTTTAAGTTATACCTCCTAACCGAGACATTTATATATATGTCTAATTGAACCCTCCCATAATTTTGTCTGGAAAAAGTATGCCGGGAGGACCAGAGCCTCTAGAAAAGAAATTTAAGAAAACAAAGCAAAACATTTTATTTTAACTCTGGTCTGACAAATGCCTTCTGACTGAAAGTTACAGCAAGAACGAAATAATTCATTTGCTTCATCGTAAGTATAGGCGAAGCTTTCCAATTTTTGATGTCGAAGTTTTGTAGCATTTGGGTGCGGGTGGGGGTGGGGTGGGGGGGGGGACAACTGCAACACAACATGAGCGAAGACAGGTCTACCAACGTTGATCGTGTAATTGGCAAATAGTTTCCGACGTTAATTAGTTTTTCACTGTGACATCACTGAGTTAATTATGCAAATAACTTATAAACTATACGTCATGAAAGATCACTTGTTTCAAAATGATATTTGATATGTTACTCTGAAACTAATACTCTAACCTATCATTAACAACGAAATGGCGGAAGTAACTATGAAGGTCGACGTGATAACGACGGAGTGTATATTGTTTCATTGCGGTAACTCAAGCTCATACTACAAGTCAAACCTGTTTGTTCCCTTGCACTTTCTGTTCGTATTGTACACTTCAGTGAACAACTCCCTGGTCATACACTGTGGAAGTTGACCGACATATCCGATAGGCCTACTATACTGTCTCTACTTCACATCAAGTCCCGCAGCTGAATTATTGTAAGGTAAGATTCTTCTTCTGCGTTCGTTCTTTATTGACAGTATGGACTAGTTTTCAAAGCCACGACAAAATATATAGATATATAAATATATATATTCTACTAACTTATCCCTTCAACGGGACAGTCAATATAGAAAGCTTCAACACGCTATACAGCGCCACTCTAATTGTAGTATATATATATAACTATATATATATAACTATATAACTTTATATATATATATATATTTATATATATATATATATATTTATATATATATATATATATATATATATATATATATATATATATATATAGCTATACATGAATACGTAACTTTTCGTAGACAAACACTCGATGTGAGATTATAGATGACAACTTGAAATGACTCTCCATAGTAGTTTAGCTGAACCATTTCTTTCCGTTAATTCATAATCTTATATAAATGCAAAATATATGCGAATAAATTGCAATACGGTACAAAAGAGAACAATATTTGCGCGTATATAGGACTGAAGTTAAGTGCCATGGCGGTCTATTGTAAATATTTTTTTTGGGAAATTTCATACGAGCTCTTTGATGGTAGGCTATTCCTGTCGAGTTTTTAGCACAATGAAACTGCCAGTGCCTTAATGGAGTCATTGGTTCGTATCGTTATTGGCTCCATCGCTCCAATTATTTTCCATAAAAGGCGGATAGTTGTGATCCAAGGAAAGTGCTCAAAATATGCGGGGGCAATTCCATTGCTTGACGGTAAATACCCAAAGACAAAAGCACGGGGCTTCTCACAGGATGTATACGCAATATGTATATCTCATGGCTCTGTGCATTTTAGTTACAAATTCGTAGGTAGTAGTATATTCCTATAATAAACTCACACACAGTGCATATGTGATCAGATTTAAACCTGTAATTTTCATTTCACTACGACTTATGGCTACTTGCTGAGTATACGTTGTGCTTGCTAATTCATGTTGCTGAGCAAGGGACCGTAGTAGTGTACCGTATCCATTGTTGGCACCGAACCTGTCGCGTTCATTGGTCAACCAGGGAGTTGATATGCATCTCCCTTGTGTCAATCATTTACATTCCCATGTACATATCTATGGTTACAAGTGCCATAAAGTATTTTTAAGCGTGCGAGAACATTTCCTATAACGTGTAAATGAACAACCGGTCAAAACCAGGCTCCTCTATAAATAGGGCCACAGCGGCTATGGTAGGCCATACGGGAAAAGATGGCCTATACTATACAGCGGCAAGTATAAGAACACTACTACAACGGTTTGCCACTGGGATATCACTTACTGAGTTGAATAGAACAGCAATTTTATAACCATTAAGTATGTGAAAGTTCATAAAATTGCGATGCTTATTGGTTTCTCGAAAAGGGAGACAATTCCGATATAATGCTCACCCCTTCGCTAATATGCGAGCACATAGGTATGAAATGGATACTCAGCGAATATACACGATGCGTCGGGGTTCATCGTAAGAATATAGTGTCGTCAGCTGAGTGTGTTTGAATCACGTCCGGTGTAATCCGAGTTTGACAAAAGTTACATTTGCAAACAGTCATATTGAAACCTTGTGGTTCATTGATAATTCCATGTATTCACTAACTTGCATGGTGGCCATTTGATTGGAGTTACATCATCGCTGTCATACAATGTTACACTGATCGAGGAGGCGTTGAACATTCATGTTATCATGTATAGGTCTAATCACGCACATCCTTCAATTTCCTTATCTCAAATATATCAGTTTTTATGTATTTCATTACCTTCCAATAGTTGATCGCAATACCAGCAGGGGCACAACCACCTTTTCTTGTACTGGGGAGGGGGGCGCACTGGGGGGGGGGGGGCGGGAGGTGAAAAAGATGTTAATTCATCCATGGGAGGGGTTTGAGTTGAGGGATGTCCTGGTCCTGGTAAAATGGCGAGTGCTAAGATACAAAGTGGTGCTACTTTTTGTGCAGCGTTTGAAACAAAGTTTGTCGACAGTTTAGATTGCACAGCATATGCATGGTGTATATGTATGCAAAGTAAACAAATATTGTTTTTGTAATAATCTGCCCACCAGTGAGAGGCTGGTTGGGGGGGGGGGGCTGAGCCCCATAGAAATAGTCGTGGTTGGCCCCTGTGTATCAGCACAATGTACGGCACATCCAATGAGAAATATTGTTTGCGCACACAGAAGTATGCTTTCGATATCAAACATTATTATTATGATAAGGGAGACTATGAATATTCATATTATATAGCCTTTGTCACATTTTCCCAACTCTTCTTTAGTTGTAGTCAGTCTATTTTGTAATATTTATTTATTTTCTGTTTTCTCCCTTTTTCTTGGTCCTTCTCTCCCGCCGACGTCAGAAGTTTAAGAATGGCTCATCTTAGCTCCCGAATTTCCATTCTTCTTAATGGCGCCCTCGATATAGCTGTAGTGCTACTTGTCATGAATATTCAACATGTCGACTGTCACATGACTCAAGGTAATATAATGTTACCACCCGGAACAACTAAGTACTTGGCTGAGATATTTTCAGGTCGATGCAGTGACTACACGGATTGTACTTTACCACATTCATTCCAGTGTAAAACTAATCCCCAAAGGTATGTACGAAAGTGTAGAAGGGCATTCGTGTGTAGTTGTCGAATATGCTAGAAATGACTGATCAATGGCCAACTCGTAATGCCAAACTCAAATTAATACTCTGCGTTGTTTGATCGTCATCAATGTACGGGAAGCATTACCAAGGATAGAAGCTGTACAAGAAAGACCTACTCAGAGGCTTTTAACATGCTGAAATATTGTTGGGGTTGATCGTGGGAGTAGGGAGAGGGGGGGGGGATGAGGCCAGTGGCGGAGCGTCCATACAGTCAGGGGGGGGCGAGTTCCCCCTAACGGACTCAAATGGACTGCTGGCGCCCCTTTCAGCTTTTTACCACTTTTTACTTATTCGCGATTATTGACTTTATTATTGCGCTCTCATCTACTTATTGCCATTTGTCACATTTTGTTAGTGTAATTTTCTGACAAAATGCTCTAACGGCGGTCTTGTGATGAAGCTCATGCACTTTCAACACCCATATAAACTTCAGAGTTGTCACAAATGGCGATGACACCTATTTATTCTTCGTTTATCTGCAAATTAGCAAAGCCCGGAAAGGGTCATTTCCGGCGATCTAAGTAGTATCTTGACTCAAAAAATTTCTGGACGCTTCGCGCCGACCTGTGGTGGCGCTCCGCTTAGATAGTGTCGAAAGCGCCCCTACAGACCATTCTCGCGCCCTCTGACCAATACCCCTAGCTCCGCCACTGGATGAGGCTATGATGGGTTTTATGATTCCAACTGCAAATGCAAATAGTGTTATCATCGAAAGTAAGAATATTACAAAAGCCATGGATAAAACAGTTCACTACGGACGACAACAGAACAGTGTGAACAGCTACTCAGTGGAGGTAATATACGCCGAATAATTTACTGCACTGCTATAGTTGGGGACTAGGCTATTTGACTGACAGAGAGAATATAGTATAATTCACGTGGTATAAATGGCTTCAACATAACCCAAATTCACCGAATATAAATTATATAGGCAATATACATTTCTAGAATCTTCTTCAAAATATGTTTTTGTTTCATGATTGAACAGGTCATTGGTAAATTGCACAGCGGCTTTATATGAGTTTCTTCAAGCATTCGCAGATGTCGACCCGTGCGAAGTACCCGACGATGCTTATGACAAGATACTTACTGAAGCTATGATACATTCAGAACCCGACGAGGTAACCGTTCTTTTCTCTTTGGTTTTTCCGATAGGGAAAAACTATGGACTCACTCTTACCGACCTTGCAAATTTTTCTTCTGAGAAGACCGCGGATTGCAAATTCGGCAATGACTATAGCACGTATCGCAAAGTCGGTCATTATACTATTACCGTTGGATTCGTCCAACACGGCAGCATAGAAAAACGTTGTACTCAAAGCCGAAGCCAAAGTGAATTAATCAGGTCACACATCCGGAGTCTATGCATGCTTAGTTCTTCAATACCGCCCTCGGACTTTTGGCTAAGATCATGTGTGGTATCTGTTCCCTTTCGAGGGGAATGGTGATGCACACCTGACGATGATCACAGTCACAGTCCCGATGCAAGGGGACTGGGGTTAGAAGCGGATCAGTCGTTCAGTAGTTTGGTTTTCGTGCCCAGGTTCTTTCCTGGGCGACTTTTTCTTAAAAAAGTATACCGCCCTCATTTCTTTTCCGGGTGGCGAGGGGGGAGGGGAGGAGGTGACCATTTCATACTGTAGTTTTGATAACTATAGAGCATGACTTTTCAACTTCGTACTAACAACAAAGCAACCTAAGCTGACGTTGAACACCATTTTGTTCGTGACACACTTGTAATGTATTGTAGAACATGATATTTAAAGCTATAAAATGTCTGTTTTAGACTCAGTGAACCAATCACGTTTATTGCTAACCGTCAGATGTTTAAAGGTTCATTTCTCAAAGTGATCGAGAAAGACAACCCGGTGGATAGATAGCAATATTTGTCTAGGCATATCAAACTTTATGAGTTAGTGCCCATACAGTCATTCTTTAATATGCTCGTAAGCCGTGTGCAATTTTGATTGTTATATAACACAAAATAATGGATTGATATTATCAATAACGATCGGTTGACTAACGACATAATTGAATCGGATTTCAAGATATATTCCAGACATTAAGATTATTTTAAAGGTGATTCACGTGAAATACTTGATTGTATATAATAGATTGGCACTTCAAAATTTCTTTTTTATCTACAATTATGTATCAATAGTTCTGCCCTTTCATCCAATTTTTTAAAGTATTTTTTATATATATACTAATGGCCTTTAATTAAAACACTTTTACTTAATAGACTGTTTGCTTAACTAGATAATCCAGCCACTTCGAGTAATGAGCCTTCAGATATGAGACTTTTCAAAAATTCAAAATGGCGTGATGACATGATTGATAAGAAATGCATAGTGATTGTCTTTAATTGCCCAAATTACTTTGAAAAATAGCTTCATTGATAAAAATTCAAATATCTATTATTGCCAATGAAATTATACTGTAAGTGAAAGCAAGTGAACACGATATGAAAAGTAAGAATAAATACTTTAAATTTTTTAAACGTTTTTTACTTAGACACTGTTTTGGTCAGGTACAATGGAAATCGCCATTAATATTGCTACTGTCACCAGTAGATACACTTCGATAGAACGGACGTTGGCTGGCTACATCCTGAATGGATTAACGTGGTGTGGACAAGCCGCACATGGAGTTACGCCTACTTATCAGACGTCCAGCTGTCCCCGGTGTATAAATGGGAAGCCAGATGCAAGCTATCAATTTTGGCGATCGGCATCTAGACATGTGAGTTGACAATTCATCAGCTTGGCCTCCAAATTAGAGTTCCTTCTGTTTAAAGGAACTCTACTCCATAAATGCCAAGAGCGCCCCCACTCCCAGGTCTTCACTCACCGCCTAATTATATATTTGTTTGATTGGATGTAACCTAGTTTGACTGCATGGCTGAACCTTCGACGCCTCAAAAATGCATAATTTGACGTCTAATTTGTTTTTGGTGGTAGGCTGGGCTGGGTTGGGCTGGGCTGGGAGGATCCCAGGCCCTCCAACATTTGGATTCCACTTCAACAACCACAGGGCCCACCCCCACCCCCATTCATATTTCAAAATCCTGAATCCGGGGCTGGCTGCAAAACAAGTTTAGTAATTTTTCCTCTACATGAAAACCAGCTAAAGATATCTTAATTCATCAAGTGTACTCTATGTAGCCATTACTCTTGGACAGTGGGCTATACGAATTTCGTAAACGCAATGCTTGGATTTATCTTTCCCTCATCAGTTTGCCGCTCAGGCTCGGGGTGATGTGTCCTTGCTTCTAGACTCAACAAGAAAAAATGGCGCTTTCCGAAACACCTCGTAAGTTGTAAACAGAAGCGTGTTATTTAAACAAAAGAAAACATGAATGAATGAATGTATAAAGACATTGGAAAGGGCATACATACTACAAATATGATCAAGTATTTATTTATAGGTATCCCTCGTCCCATGGGCAAATCATTAAACCTGTCAGTATGTATTCATTGGTTAAAGTATAATTGGTCTGTATATGTGTAATTTGAAATGGCAATGAGTTGGAAACTCGAGGACAGTGAAAAAAGAACTTCCAGCATCCACCGGGATTTGAACCCGGGCCTCCCGCTTTATAAGAATCTATATAGGCTATGGATTATGGAATTATCTGTCCAGAGGTTCGACACCACTATAAGGAAGGTCGTCATTATAATAATAATTGATTTAATAAAGCGTAAAATCCACAAAAGTGCTCTAAAACGCCATGTAACAGTAAAAAAAAAATATGACACATAATATGTAGTATAACTGCAGAATAAAATACAATATAGATGAGTATGAAAAATAAAAAGCATGCACGTTTGAGTGTGTTGGAGTACTGCACATGAATAGAGTTAAATACACTGTTTATATATTGTAGTAATACACTGGTAGGCTTTTGTCACCTGTAACGAACAAAGCAAATCCTGCTTCGTAGGTGACATATTTTGCCTTACCCCTGGAGATCAATCATCATGCTAACCAACAGTGTAATCATTTTCGAACCCCGTGTAACTCATTTGCCTAAATGAAAATCGTGTTCAGCAAGCAGGCTGGTCACGCTTCGGAGCACTCAAAGTACAAGATGTATGCGATAAAGGATTTGCACCTTTGGCATATACCAGTCAGTGTCCGTGCTGTGATGCGTGACATATACAAGCATCGTAAAGCGCAGTATGGTAGCATATAAGCATTATACAACCTTTAACCTTTATGTGTATAGTATATTTATATTCCCTTTCCAAGGGGATTACTGACGTGACGTAAAATCGTCATGATCATACGGTGGTTATAAGTCTCGATGTTAAGGTGACAGTGGGGTTTTGATAGGTGAATCAAATTGTTCGCTTTTTTGGTGCCCGGCTCTAACTTGGGTGAATTTTCTTTAAGAAAGAAGTACTAAGCATTATACTCAAATTGTCTCAAATGGCTAGCTTGGTATATGCAATGAACACCCGATATAGCTTAGCCTACTCGCCTACTTCTGGTTACCATAACTTCTGGTCGTCTCAAATCTTCCCTAATTCAAATGTTCCAAAGTAACTTTGCCAGTCCAACGGTGATCACTTTATTTGTTGTTGATGTTGTTGTTGTTGTTGTTGATGTTGTTTGTATTTGTTCTTTTCTTTTCCTTCCTTTCAGAACATTTGCGATGGAAGAGCTACCAAACATTGATCCCATGAAAGTTGATCACGTGTACATTCATTTAGTTCAAAATGTTAGCGCCCCCATCAACACAACTCGGTAAGGACAGCCTATAGCGTATGTATACGTTTTCATATACATAGGCCTACATTCAACTGTACGGTGGCTTCCTTTAGAGAACATATATTATTATTATTATTATTATTATTATTATTATTATTATTATTATTATTATTATTATTATTATTATTATTATTATTATTATTATTATTATTATTATTATTATTATTATTATTATTATTATTATTATATTATTATTATTATTATTATTATTATTATTATTATTATTATTATTATTATAATTAATATTATTATTATTATTATTATTATAATTAATATTATTATTATTATTATTATTGTTTTATATTCACTTATTTTCACCTCCTTTTTTTGTCTCTTTCCAACCCAGAGAAACATGCGACACTGGATCAATTAAGGTGCTAAGGAGTCTGCTTGAGACAAAAGGACTTAATTATACATGTACTGAAGATGATCTGTAAGTAGTTCATCTTTAGTTCAAACCTAGTCCGCAAAATCTCTAATTATATGCCCTCTATACTCCTACTGATGCAATTCTTCAAATATGGGGTTATCTTTCACATTTTGCTCACATAAGAAATATAGTTAAAATGAAAACTTTATCTAAATAAACCTTACCACGGCATATACCACTGACCAGTTCTGTGGACATTTCGAGAATGGGCAGGTAGGGCGTGGTAGTGGAAGGGGATGTACAATTGAAGCTGTGTATATATCTATCTATCTATCTGTCCGTCTCTCCGTCTGTCCGTCTCTCCGTCAGTGTCCGTCTGTCCATCAATATATATATATATATATACATATATATATATATATATATATATATATATATATATATATATATATATATCCAATAAGTGCAGGTTACCGCACAAGCAGTTCCTTTAACATTCTTTTTCCATTGTTATATCTGCAGAGAGTTTATGATGATACAATGTGTGGAATACCAGGATGCCATTCCGTGTCAGTCATTGTTTTCTTCGGCTACAATCTTCACGTCATCTACATCGGTTGTTTCCATGACCCTTCTCTCGTTAAGCCATCTTATAACATTCCTCTCCCGGTAAAACACCCCTCTGATTAAAACAGCATTTCCCCCTCGAAGCCAAAACCTCATTATAACGTATGTACTGCTGTTAAAGGAACGTTCCGTTGACATACAATGTAATACGTATAGTTCAAACGCTGCATCACGGACGAACAGTGATGTGAACAAAAAAGAAGAAAGAAGATGAAGAAAGTAATAGCAGAAAATGCATTTCGAAATCCAAACTTATATTCCATATGTACCTTCATTCATTAGTCGATGGCGTGAATGAGTCCTCTACTTGATGGGTACTTCTTTATTAAGTATTTATAGATTATTATATAACCCGACGAATAATAATAATAATAATGAAGAAGAAGAAGAAATGGTAAAGGGTACATTTATTTTCATATCCTTTTTGCAACATTAAATTCCGTATAATTCTGAATATTATTAATAATAATCACCAAGAAGTAATGAAGCCCCCCGCCAACAAAAAAGAGAGAAAAGAATAAAGGAAAACTTCATCAGACAATTCTCAAAGAGTGGTTATTTTTTCTTTTCTTGAGTGGTGAAAATTATCAGCGAGAACAGTAAACCGGCTTGCCCCGTCATTAATCATCAGGGTCAATTCATCGAACATTCCCGCAGTGTTGGAGGGGCACAAACAATTTAAGGAGAAACACAATACTCATGTTCTTTATATTATAAGAGGGACATGGGTAGTCTTCCCCAAGAGGCCTGGATTCGAGTCATAGTTTTGGAGAAA
Organism: Apostichopus japonicus; assembly: GCF_037975245.1. Classification (NCBI taxonomy): domain Eukaryota; kingdom Metazoa; phylum Echinodermata; class Holothuroidea; order Aspidochirotida; family Stichopodidae; genus Apostichopus; species Apostichopus japonicus. The sequence continues at coordinate 14,973,182 of NC_092570.1, forward strand.
AGCTTTACAACTTGTTACTTTTGAAATATTAGAACTCTAGTCTCGAGTCATGCCTCGTTGTTACAACATTGACATTCATAACCATTCTTAAACTACATGTTTACATCATGCCCTATTTGTTTCTTCTCCGTTTTCGCTCAAAAGAAAGAAAATTGCGTTTGGATTTATAAGGAAATATTATCCAAGTTTGTGTGACTTTCATGGACAGCAGTAAATCCATAAGTAACCCTCTCACTCACCGTTCCTGCACAACAATATCTGCTATTAGTGAAGCACTCCATTGTAATTCAATTAAGTATAAATATATATATATTCATATATATATATATATATGTTGGGACTAGTTGAGACTAGTGGAACACTAGTAGTTGTAACTCAGAGTTTCACGCGTTGAGCAATCATCAGACAACTCATCAGGAGTTGCTCATCAGAGTGCTCTGTCCATCGGACATAGAGCACTGTACGCCAAGATAGACGCCAACCAACCAACTTTATATATATATATATATATATATATATATATATATATAAATATAGATATATATAGATATATATATATATAGATAGATATATATATAGATATATATAATATATATATACTTAATTGAATTATTCTGATTAAAATATGTAACACAAACATATTTATCGTTTTGAATGTTAACAATAACAGGAGCATTGAGAACTTCGTGATACAACTGGCCACGTTTCCATTGCAAATATTGAATGATAAAAAAATAATCAAGAAATCAAAACATACGCAATATAATCAATGAAAGATATTACTAACATACGAACATACTTAATCAAGATATCACAAATAAAGTACGCAATAAACTCAATCAAGATACCAAAAGGTACGCTACATACCGTTACTCAAGCAAAATATCACACACACAAAAATATATAACGTACTTATTCAAAATAACGCAACATACGCACAACATACTTATTCACTATGTTACAACAAACGCACAGCATAATTAGTCAGTATATTACAACCTACGCAGTATACTCAATCAAGCTATCACAATAGCAACAAATTATGTTTCATTGTGTCCACTGCTTCCTCTGTTTAAGACGTCATTAAAACAACGGAGAAAGGTCTTGCTTACACAAATCGTTGGTGGTATTGTGTAACACCGTTTAGTAGTAGTTGTTCTTCAAGAGCTTATTCAAGTCAAGTCGTGGGTAAGATTTTGGTAGAAGTGGCCCGCCTCTGGTTGAAGCGAGTTAAGTAATCGTACATTCCGGATGATAGGGTAGGCCCTGTAAAAGTCAAGGATTTCATCTAAGGATTTAAATTTGTCCTGGCGAGTTTGGTATCCTCTTCTGTGTGTGATGACTATCACGTGCAAAACTCTGTCTTGACCTCTTACAGAAATGGTGAAATTTCCAAGCTATGTTAGAAGACAAGAGAGAGAAGGAGTCAAAAAGTTAAATTTTCTTATATCAATATTTCCTGCCAAAAAAAAAATAATAATAATAATAACGGCATTTATTTCAAAATATATATGTATGCGTCTGTAAAAGATACATATATGATGCATTTCTGCATGCAGAATAAACGTAATCGTCATAGTAAACGTAAAATAGATGGCATAAACAGATAGTAACTTACAGCATGACTCGAGTCACGAACGAGGAAAGTGTCCGCATTGCTGGCCCGCAGTTCCTCCTCGGCTTCCATTCGGGTCATCTTCGGATAGTACCACTGTCGTTCGTTCAAGACCGGATTCTCACCCTGACATTTGGTGAAGCCGAGCTGTACTACCAGTCCCATTTCTCCGCTCTTGTTCCTTACGCGGTAATAAGCATGTTTGCGATCCTCCTCTACAGATACTTGTTCTTCCAGAACGTCAAATTTATCACCACATCTATAGCTGAAAAAGCCCGCTTCCTCGGTGAGGTAATTAACTTCAGCCCGAACGACGTATCTGAAGGTCAGACTACCTACTTTAGAATCAGGGATAACTTCCACGTGACTCTTATGAAACCATCCCTCGCATTGGCCACTTCGACTAAAGACGGAGCCGTAATAGCTATTACCGTCAATACGTTGAAGTTCGACCCAGTCATTAAGGTACAAATCAATTTCGGACGGATTTTCGGCTGTAAAATCCTTCGTAACGATGCATTGCAGTCCAACCAATTTGTTGCCATGATCGTCTTTTCGTATAAACGGTTCTGTGGTTTCCGCCAAAAAAAAAAAAAAAAAAAGGTAACGAAATAAACACAGACAAATTTTTGCGATTAAAACAACTTAAATGCAGGCTTCCAAATACTAACGTATATACTCATTTATCTTCCGTTATTTGCATCAGTGACTATATGTTAATAGATGACAATGGAAGTTACCATGGAAACACAACCACATTTTGAACATATACGTTTCAGCACACGCTTCATCATTTTTGGATCGGTTTTTTTGTTTGTTGATAAACGCTAATCCCGTCCGAAATAACATTTTCATGGAAGCTGGATTCTGCAACTTTCAATTCACTCGTCGCTCTTTTGACTACGACCTTAAGAATATGATGACCTTATACATGTTAACGTATGGATCAGATGTGCGAAACATTGCAGAACATATTTTGCTTTCGTAAATCTGTAAAGGTACATTTGGTTCAGTCTTTTAGGTACTCTAAATACCAAATATCCGAGAAAAAAATTATTGACGATTAATAATTTATTTATTTATTTTTTTTATATATATATTTACTTTCCCTCTGTTAGGCGTAAATAACTGCACTTATGAGGTCGTAATCGGAAGGCAAAATTAAAATTTATGAGCAAAAATTTTAAATAATATCAAAAATGAACATATAAACAGAGGCAAATGTATATAACAGTATCATGGTTTGTTCATTTTTAACTTACTTGAACTATATATATTGCTCTTGTTTGGAGATTTGACAGGTAGATCGTTGTACAGATTTGTCGGTGGGGCTGTGAAGACAGAGAGTAGACTATATATAGTTACCTGTTAGCTCAGTGGTTAACGCTGGTCCCTTTCTATCATAAGGTCCCGAGTTCGAGTCATTCCACGATTAATGTATGTCGTCCAGTTGTTGACAATTGACAATTCATAATCATGGACGTTAAATGTGAATCCAAGAGACTGACTTCGGTCAGCTTGCGGCTTTGATAAGCCAATGAGGCTTCTTCTCGAGTTCCTGCTTGCAGGAGGATCTAAAATATGTACATACATACATATCTACAAACTGCACATAGCTATACTGTGTGAAAGGCAGTTAGCTTGAGTTATATATCTCTAAGTACACTTCCCCTGCACTGGTTTCTCTCGTGTTTTTTTTCCTTCATGTTACTGTGAATACATACAATCTGACTCCTACTTGATTCACCACAAAACTATACAATGAACTGGCAACTACAAACACTGCATTTAGGGGTTGGGGGGTGGGGGTTGGGCGATTCGGTGTTTAGCACTTCCTCCCCTCCTTTTTATCATCACATACAGATAGTCAAAAGTATTCATTTGCACAAACCTGAGTTTAAATACCACATATGTAGGTATAATTTAAAGTATAATTATGCCTTCAGAATGCCACAATTAACGTTTAAATATTATAATTTCAATGGTTTTCTGGTTGGTGGGTGTGGGGGTAATGGGGGGGGAGGGGGAGGAACCTCAACCCTATACATCGGAGTTCAACGACACCAGAGCTACATCCCCCTCCTGATGAGTTGTATACCTCTCAACCTGTTAAAGGTGACATATCACTAGCAGAAGCAGACCAAGGAGTGGGTGTGGTCTGGGTTTGTTGAAGCGGACTCCCATGTAGGGGGGGGGATCTAGGGATCCACCACCCCAGATAAAAAAACGAGTAATGATACATTTGTAAATGAGGTCCATACATGCAATCTTGGGCTAATAAATACTTTTGGGGTGGGGCGGGGTGGGGTGGGGTGGGTTTACACCCCACACCCATTTGAATCGCTTCTGAACAGAGTGAATATGTTATGGTGTCTTTAACATGCAGTATACTTACTGTTCATTCTTCTAAAAAACTATACATTCATGCAAAATTTCATAAGAAAAAATAAATAAATAAATAAATTCATAAATAAATAAATAAAATCCGATCAGCAACTTGAATTGTTATCCACTATATAGAGCTTAAACTATTATAAACCCGACTATTAAAATTGCTAGAAATAAGAATTTGCGACATTTTGAACAATAATAGAAGAATTAATTTTAAGGCGTTCAAATAAATAAATAAATAAATAATGTAGCCTACCTCCTATATCTGCATGTGCCGGGAGATAAGTTTCAGAAATTAGGTCTCTTCGAGAAGATAATTGCGGATATGACTCTGGTATTGTAACAAATGATCGATCTGTAATTGTGAAGAAAATTAAAAAAAAAACAACATATTGGTCGTTACGGTCTGCTGATATCTTACCAAACAATGCCCAGTATTGTTCAAAATATGTTTGCAATTAAATTAATTTTATATAAATGACTTTAGCTACCGTACAGAACTAATTGTTATATATTTTAGATCGTTTAAGAAACTGCGTACCGTTCGGTCGCGTTTGTATATCTACACCGTACCGATAATTAAAGTGACTGGACTATGTAGTTTAATACTCAGACCATTTATTAAGGTCAGTCCTAAGATGCAGTGCTAAACTCGATGGGAAAACGTATGTATTCTATGCCCTTAAATGGATTCCCCCCTCAGCCCGCCACCTTTGAAATCATGGGCACGTCACTTCACCAGATGTACACCAAATCCAAATTTAAAGGATTGGTTCAGTTGTCATACATGTTTATTTTATATGACTAAGAGGACAATAAAAGAAACACAATGGTGAAAAAACTGTTCAAATATCTTTTTCAGTTAAAGAGATATTCTAGTGTAAATTTTTATCAGATTGTGTAGAAACTGCTGAAATCTGACTAGCTGTGATGTCACATCCTCACATTCCTGAAAGGTCTTTGTTTTTTTTCTAAATATTTTGTGAGATTTCATGACTTTCAACCAAAAGATATGTCAGGAGATCTTATATTTGTCAAAGGAAGTATTTGAGATTAAACATTTGAAGAATTTTTGATTATATTATTTTCAAATGTGTTAAAAAATGTAAATAGTTTTAAAGAAATATATTCACACATGTTAAGGAAGTGAGGATGTGACATCACACCCTCACAGTAAGTCTTTCTACACCAGTCATCTTCAAAGAAATGTTGATATCTTCAAAGTGTCATATCTCCTTAACAGAGCATGCTATCATGGTAGTTTCTTCACTGTTCTTTTTGTCTTTTTGTGCTCTTTCATAAAAAATAGACATGTCAAACACCTGAACCAATCCTTTAACGTGCGTGGTTCTTGCCATGAAGTTCATGTATATGGCGAACAATCATATCCGGCGGCGGTGGCGGTGGCCAAAAACCGTAGCAGGCTAACTTTATCGCGCAAGGGCTGTAAACTTGCTGTGACAACACTGAAGGAGGAAATACTCACAGACCGTACACATGTATGTGTAGGTATGTGCTACCGTTGTCGCGAATCCCTTTATAGTTAATTACTTTAAACATACCTTATATATATGTTTGAAATACACTGACAATGACAATGACACTGCAGTGAGGCTGTCATACCTGGGGATTCGCTCGGCTGATAGTCATGGGCCGTGAGTGGTCCGGGCTGTTCAGCTCTCTTCGATTCTCCCTCGGAATGAGGGGAATTTCCTACCGAATGAAATCAACAAAAATATATATATATAAAGAAAGAAAGAGAAGTCAAGAGAAACACAATCAAATGTACCAGTGTTCATCTCTACTAACCTTTCTAAATGTAAGATGCCGAAATAGGCTGAAATATGCTTTCGGTACAACAGTGCATTAGAATAAACCATACACCATTCATTATATGTTTGTGTAAGGTAGTAGATCCATAGAAATCAAGGACATAATTACACTCCATTACTGGTATCGGACACAATGACGTTTTACTATACCCATACCGGGAAACAAGCTGAGGTATTGGCTTGTCGTGGCAGTTGCAAATATCCATATCAAGACCGCTTAGATTTTGAGCTATACAAGAGGAGCAAGTTAAGCATACTGAACCCCCTACCCTTTCGTCTGTCGCTCGGACTAATATCAACATTTAACTTTACAATTTCTGAAATGGTTTATATCACCTTTAACCCTCCTTATTTCCACACCATGTGTACTTAAAACCATTTTACCTCCATGCTTAAACTAATGCTCTTTCACACATGATAAAGGCATAACGAAAATGGTGGTAACTGATAATATGTGCTAAAAACAAGCATTGCATTAAGTGATCTTACTAGTTCGTTAACCTTTCAAGCGGATGTACATTACTCTAATTGTGGTACGAGACCTGTAGATTAAATATCGAAATACCTGCAGTACCAGATACAACGATGATCCTATACCGGTAATAGACACTGCAGCGACCGAAAGTCCAATTTACGACTTCTCCAAAATACCCCAATGTGTCCGCTTCACAGTGTGCCATTTTTGTGGTATACCCTTAATCCGAGATACCACATGGAGCAACCATCGGTGTGAGCACAGGGGTGGGGGGGGGTGTGGGGATGGGCATGACCCGACCTCCATCGACAATCAGGGTCAAGGGTGCAGTTAGGATATTTCTAACATTCGGTCGGGGAAGTAATTAGACTACTTCTAAAGGTGTAAATCCCTTCCCCCTTTTCAACCGCAGACCAAAAAAAAAAAATGAATGAGTGATTAAACGGCCTCAGAGCCACACTCCTCACCTTTATCTAATAAGGTCAGAACCTCATTCGTAAGGGAACCTCTCGACCAGATAATAGGAGTCGGTTTCAAATGACCTCAAGTCTACACCCCATCCTTAACAACATCTTGGATCCGCTTCTCATTACCCTTTGAATATTTATGTATCGAAATACCGTTAATAAGGTTGAAATGGCATCCATGAATATATTATCCATATGCATGGAGTCGGTTCAAATTACCTCAAGTCTACACCCCATCCTTCACAACATCTTGGATCCGCTCCTCATTACTCTTTGAATATTCATATATTGAAATACCGTTAATAAGGTTGAAAGGGCATACCATGAATATGTTATCCAGGCGGACCGATCGAAAGTACAAGTAGAGTTTGGCTCGAGTAGCAATAGTATTATATACTAGCGTTTGTACGGGTTATCCGGGTACCCGGGTACCCGCCCGACGCGATACTACCCGGTTCCTAATTTATTACCCGAATCCTAAGCAAAGTGTGATTTAAAAAAAAAAAAAAAAACATTGGCAAACCGACGGTTAGGCAGATTTCCCATTGACTTAGTGTGGTGTTAGGCTTCAATGAGGTCGAAGATAACAGCAATAACTAAGGAGCCCGCTCGACGCGATTCTACCCGGTTCCTAATTTATTACCCGAATCATACGCAAAGTGTGAATGTTTAAAAAAAAAAATTGCAAAACGATGGTTAGGCTGATTTCCCATTGACTTAGTGTGTTGTTAGGCTACCATGTGTTCGAAGATAACAGCAATAACGAAAGCTTTCCATAGATATCTTATAACTGCGTCACAATTGCAGCTAATAAACAGATGGCTAGGCTAGACTACCCCCATTGACTTAGTGTGGTGTTAGGCAACCATGTGATCGAACGTAAAAGCAATAACGAAAGTATTCCATGGATGTCTTATAACTGCGTCACAACTCCAGCAAATAAACAGATGGTTAGGCTTAGCTAGATTTCTCATTGACTTAGTGTGGTGTTAGGCTACCATGTGGAAGAAATTATTATTTATTCATTCGTTTATTTCAGAGAAGGAAAGGCTGACAAGGAATTTTACGCGATGTTTATGGATTATAGACGAGATAACTAAAAAATAGTAATCGCAAGTGGCTTTTTACTAATCGTTTATTCCAAATGCGATCAAATTGCGCGAATCGCGCAATCTCGCGGCTAATGCGAACCCTGGGCCTGCATAATAGATAGTAGTAGGCCTAGCCTAAAAACTGTTTAAGAGCTAAATTGGATATTTATATGGTTTGATCCAATAGACGTGCTGCACGACCTAGCATAAGCAGCGGCGGCAGTGCGATGTTAGTAGTAATGCTAATTATAATTAAATAATTAATTTATTAACAAGTTAATGAAAGAAACAGAAGCAAATAAAAATAATTGAGGGAGGTTTTATACCTTATCTTACACCTACGTATTTGAACATGAAAACATTGTCAGTAGAGAATATAATGCATTTATCACAGCATCCAATATGTAATTTCTTGAAAATCGTTATACACGAGGGTAAACAAATTTTTTCCGGGTACCCGGATACCCGACGGGTAACGGCCCTCGGGTACCCGGTTCCCGATTTTTGGACCCGTGTAAACACGCGCGAGACATAACGAAAGCAGTTCTCTCTCAATAGACTATGTGAGCAGTATAGGCATTACAGGATAATCATCACGTGAAAAGGAAACTACATTATTATCCCAAGGCTAGCTTTTCTTCCTATCGACGGTGGATATACTTAAAGGAACATGCCGATGGCAAAATATGTTACTCTCATATATACGAACTTAAAAAGTACAAATATTCGACGCTGTTATTTTAAGATAGTAGATCAGTAACTCAGTCCTTGCCTACTCAAAATGAGTGATTTAATCTTTTTAGAACTAAAAAATTATAATGTTTTAAATAAGGGTGACTTTATTTATCATTTCATATTTTGTCTTTATTAAATAAAGTCCCCGTAGTATACAATATGATATATGTTTAAGGGGAGTCTGCCGCTCTTTAATGTATAACTTAAACAAAATTAATTTTAAAAAATGGCTAACTCTATGCAAAATCTTAGACTTGAGATGTCATAGTCCAGGTAATAGAGAAACAGTCGAGAATAGTATACAGTGTTTCTATATGGCTATTAAAGTCGTCAGTATATATTTCCCCTTTAAAATATGGTTAATCTCTGGAATGATCATTATTAAGCTAAAATTGATTGACGCCTCTTAATTTGTTTTATTAATGCTTATAACTCCAACCATGAATGATACTTTAACTTCGTATGAACTTACAGAACACCTGTGGTGACGAAATTCAATAAGCATTTACTCGTGACAACACATTAGTAATTCGTTGTAAACATGATATTTGAGATCATTAAAATATCGTGGTTTCCTATTCAGTTTTGTGTTACATCTATAAGGAACTGAACCTTATCGTCTATGTGTTAGACTAAGTGAACCAATTTCAATGGTGTGCCTAAAATGTAAGATTATTTAGCTTTTAAGAGTGTGCTTCTTACTAAGGTTAAATTTCATGAGTGTATATATAATGCTATAATCATGTATCCAAAAGGCACGTAACGTTACATTCATGTTCATATACCACTAAGTAAAGAAGATGTTACGAATTGCTAATTATGTGAAAACCATCATAGGCGTAGGTACCGTGGGTCAGGGGGAGGTGGGGGGTCAGAGGGGTCAACTATCCCCACTTCGATAAGTGCCGGGGGAAGTAGAGGGCCTGACGTTTCGATCCTAGCAGGCATTACCAAATAAGTCGAAATTTCGAGACAGTATTAGAAAGTTTGAGTCAAAATGTTGATATGAAAGGTCGAAATTCATTTTTTGAATGATTAACATAGAAGATAAATCAAACCCAGTCAAAAAAGTGATATTTCAAGAACTTTGATTGTCCAAAATCCGAGAAAAAATAATCGTATCTTTGAAATAAAGAGTAGGAGTTTCACAATAATAGCATAACAAAATCGAAAGTTTGAGACAAGTCGGACTTTGGGGTGAAAAAAAATGCGGGAGGGGGGAATGAATTTGAGACAGAAGTCTAAATTTCGAGAGAAAGTTAAAAAAGGGTACCTCTTAGATAACATTATCATAACAGTTGGCATAGCAACTTCAGGGACCCCATCTTCAGTCAGTAGTTGTAGTCTGCAGGCAGACACACGGTTAGTGCATGATGGTTATGTTCAACAGGTAAAATAAGGGACGATATATCGAAATGGATTTCACGTTTTCAAATCTATAATTTGTTATTGCCACATGGTCTGCTTCGCATTTCTGGTTAGGTAATATATCTATGAATATAAGCTACATAATTTTGAAAATCTTGCCTACCTGTGTAAACAGTAAGTCCCGGTATTGATACGATCTTTGCTTGGTTTTTGTCCCTCTCTAACTGTTCACTTGCTAGTCGTTGTTTCTCCTCTATAAACCACATACGTTGAGATGTGAGGTCTTTGATTTGCTTTTGTAAAATCTTTTGCCCTTCTTTTCTCTTCTGCAACTCAAGATCCACACGTTTGGAGTAAGTGTCACATGACTTGAGTGATTTCCATTTCTCCGAGTCAATTTGCATATATTCCTGGACATAGTTAGAGCAATCTGGACTTATCTCAGGCATTTCGTCCATTTTATCCATGCTGAAAACTGCTGATAACTTCTAAACAACAAACAGGCAAGTGTTACACCGAGCTCCAGGATGGAATTTAATGGTGAAAAGTCACAGTCGGTCTCTCAGCTTGCGTTGACACTGTATAGGCACACAGCGTAGCCACTATACTCAATAGTGTACATGGGCACAGTACAAATTTATAACCGCAAAATATCCCAATCGTCTAAATCAATAATTTACCTTGTTAGTCTTGTTATAGGCCTATACGCTTCTTTACACAAACTGATATATGCAGGAAACTATTTGTGCCGAGGTTTTTTATAATGCAGCATTGTTAAGCACCAGTATTTCATTGGCCAAACTTACGCACACATTTACGGTTCGACACACACAAATATGAGGTTACACCTTATTATTGTATGAAATTCTATGAAGGAAATAGGAAGTTGGGCATAGCAAAACAAACACCTTCTCGCTCATATCTATATACTAAACATATAATAAAAAAAACATATCAATATATATATATATATATATATATACATATATATATATATACAGCCTACATATATATATAAAGCCTACATGTAGCCTATATATAGCCTATATATATTTATATATATATATATATATATATATATATATAAATATAAATATAAATATAAATATAAATATATATATATATATATATATATATATATATATATATATATATATATATATATATACCGTATATATACCGTATATATACCGTACATATACCGTATATTTACCGTATATATACCGTATATTTATATATATATATATATATTTATATATATATATAAATATATATATAGCCTATATATAGCCTATATAGCATATATATAAAGCCTACATGTAGCCTATATATAGCCTATTTATAGCCTATATATATTTTTATATATATATATATATATAAATATAAATATATATATATATATATAGCCTATATATAGCCTATATAGCATATATAGCCTATATATAGCCTACATGTGGCCTATACATAGCCTATATATATAGCCTATATATAGCCTATATATAGCCTATATATATAGCCTATATATATATAGCCTATATATATATATATATAGCCTATATATATATATATATATATATATATAGGCAATGTTCTGCGTAGCACTGAGAATTCTAGTAGAAAAATAGTAAAGTTTGCTAGTGCTAATGATAATGTGTGTGCATTGGACCATTTTATCTTTCTTCTTTCGCTGTTTTCAGTTTTAGCAGTCTTTTTGCTCACTTTGTTAAAGGGTTTATACCCGAAACGTCGTGTTTCTTTTCTTTATCATTAGCACTAGCAAACTTTACTATTTTTCTACTATATACATACATACATATATATATTTATATATATATATATATATATATATATATATATATATATATATATATATATATATATATATATATATATATAATATATATATATATATATATATATATATATATATATATATATATATATATATATATATATATATATATGTGTGTGTGTGTGTGTGTGTGTTAGCGTGTGTGTGTGTGGGTGGGTGGGTGGGTGGGTGGGTGTGGGCGCGTTCGTGCGTGTGTGTGTATGGGAGGGTGCGCGTGTAGGGTGTGTGTTTGTGTGTATTGAGCAAACGGTACTTAAACGCACAGCGTGATAACCAATGGTATGTATAGGCCTATACGTATTCAATCCATGTTAGGATATTTCTACCTTTGTTGTTATAGTCCACTTAAAAAAAGAAACTGGGGTTCCCTTAAAAGCAATCTAATATCATTTAAAAGGAAGTCATTTCTCTTTAACCAGGATGTCAAATTTCTCCGAAGAAATGTAATGAGTCGCCTACCTTTGCTAGGATATTATCTACAACTATATCGACATGAATACAAACATTATAGTCTCCTGGTATCTCTTAGGATAAATACTATCTATTGACCATAAAGTAAAATACAAGAGGAATACAAATTTAATTATTAAAATCATTCTACTTTCACAATGTAGGGCCTGATTGTCCTACTCAAGCTTCTAATGAAGGTCCCGCAGTCGCTGGACACGTCTAGAAGGGCGGCGGTACCTCTACTCCGTTTCCTTGGGTCGCAGTACCATGAGTGGAGGGGGGGGGGGGGGTGCCGGAGTCTTACAACCTCTTAATGGCGTCGTCTACTACAAATATCGACCAGTTCCTCAGTAAGCCGTGGACTACATCAGTAACCGAAATACTGTATGGAATGAATATAATTAGTCTTCGAGCTTGTCTCTGCTGCAGATGCATGGCAGCTTGAAGTGTCTTGGTGAATGGTCACCAAACATTACTAATGATGCCAACACTTAAAAATTACAATTCATATATAGCCTGCAGGGGCGGAAGCTATAAGAGACGGTGGGACTTTAGAGGCGTCATGCAGAGGCTTCAATTTGTGTACAATCGGTCGAGATTTGTACCAAATACTGCATATGATTAGCCTAATATTGATTCGTTGGGTAGAAATTATTCTGATAGGTAATATCTCACTCAAAATAGGAGTTAATTCTATAGTGGCCTATAGCTAGTCAAATTCGTGGCACTGTGGCAGTAGCCAGTAATACAAAACAAACAGTACGATGGTGTCACTGTGTGATACCAGTTTGAAGTTTGCAGCCTACAGCGGGGTTGCCAGTTCCGTAGCACAACTGGTCATTCTCGTTCTCTCTCTCTCTCTTTTCTCTCTCCACCCCCCTCCACTTCCACCTCTCCACCTCTCCACCACCTCCGTCACTTTTTATTCTCTCATTTGGGAGGGGGAATGGAGGGTGACCGCCCCATCACCCTCCCCATCCCCCGGCTATACGTGATTGGAAAAAGTCGCTATACCCTTATAGCTGATAACCCTGTGTGCTCTGTTCTCATACTGTTTACAGTTTAATAAAATTAATGTAGCGTTCACACTTTGTCTTCAAAAGCCTATGTATTTCTTTGGATGATTGGATGATTCATTTTTCAGTAAATTTGCGAATCAAATTTAGGATTTGGATAAATTTAAAAAATAAAATAAAAATGCTATAGCCATGGGATTTGACGATAGGTTCAGTTTTCGCCCCTTCAATTGTTTTGTTTTTCCGTTGTTCTCATTGTGGTCTAGTCTTTTCTCCCAAAAGTACAGTTTAAGTTATAATCATTATCTATATATGATTTACTATAATTATGATTTAAATAAATTTGTATATGAAACTCAGTTTCATCGACTTAGGCTTCATTCATTTAGCCACTACAAAACAGTCAGGACAGCAACATAGTCCATCGGTTTTATTACATTAATCGGCTTAAGTCTGTAAAGTAGTTGGAAACAATATTTGGGTTAGGCCTATTCTGCTTGGGTTGTGTAGGGAGTTGCCTTGGGCTAGCGTAACATGCAGTACAAGTACTACTGCAGGATATAATTGTTCACATTTACCTTTTTTTTATGTTGGTGATTAATCTTAATACTAATTTATGGGCTTCCTTACGTACATATGAATATCATGACCTAAACGGGTGTCATGGTTTAAAGATAACTTTGAAGGGTAATTTCACTGTGGAAAGTATATCCATGTGAGGGAAATAACATTGTGGGAGAGCGCCCCCTCGTTAGTTAAAAATGGCGGCTCCCACGTAACGTAAGTGTATATATTGAGGAGTTCATTCCAGTTGTATATATTGAGGAGTTCTATTAGTAGTGGACCATTTACTAGTATCATAATTGAAGTGTATCCTTACCTTTGTTTTACTTAATTGTTGTGAAGTCAAACTCATGTCTACTCAGAAGGGAATATTTGGGGGCCCTCAGAATCTTATAGGCCGAGTGAGCTTTACAATATAATATTTTTTTTGGGGGTAATATATACTTTGTAATTCACGTTAGATTGAACGCGGCCGCAAGGTCTTGTATTTTTAAAGGTTGAAGTAACCTCACAAAACTGCCATATCATAGTTCTTCAAATCTTGCAATTGCAAATTTCCCCCATTTTCGCAATATTTAGGAAAGAAATGATACGGGGATTCCTGTGTTTTTTTATATTTTTAATTGTTCTTTATGCTTCACTGGTTTGTATCGGCCAATGCGAGTTTGTAAACTGAAGTATAGAGAAAAGACGACAGGGCATATCTTAAAATGATATTTTAAACCCTATAAATAACAGACAGGAACAGTAGCCAGTGAGACAGCTACCAAAACAATGGGATAGTCAAGCTATAAATAGATATTCGGTAACCTATTTCACTTCAACCAAATATTCTCAGTGTGTCACTAGTGAGTCTGAAACCGCTACGCACGGTAACTCTTTTAACTTGTTGGGAGTAAACCAATATTGAAACAGTTAACTGAATGAGACTACGTTTACTTATTTTCAACAAGGTATCAAACCGTGCCGCCTGCTTAATGGAATAATGCGTGAATAACATGGCGTCGAACAAGGAGGTGAACTCTGAAAATATAGGTAAACGGAACCCGGAAGAGCGGAAGACTGTAAACAGTGAGTTTTACATATATGGGCAATGTGTACTGTAGTGGTATTGCTTTCAATACACCACAGTAGGAATATTTATGTAAAGGGAACCAACCTTTTCAGCGTTATCATATATGTTAAACTTGCATCGATTAGGGGATGGGGTGTGGGTGGATGGGGGGGGGGGTGGGTAGGCAAGTATAGGTTACATAAGCTGGTCTCACTCTAGTTCATCCATGAAACTAACTCAAGCGTTTTCATTAGTATTTTAATCTACACTTTGTTGCAATGTTGTTCTCTAATAAGTCAACCTATACATAATTGTATTCTTAATTCTTCTGAGGTGGTTAACTGATGTTGTGTTTGTATGAATAAGTATACGAGTGAGTAAAACAGGCAGGAACTAACGCAATTTGAACTCAAAGGAATAGACCTAGTGTGGTAATCATTAAACAGTTAAACGTTCAACCTAATGGATTCAATTGAGTGGAGCATTTCAAGACGAAAAGGCTACGTTTATAGTGAAACGTGTTAGTTTGTGGCATTATCAGGAAATACTACAAATTAACAACAAACTTACAAATGTGTGTTTGTGTGTTTGGGAGAGGGGTGGGGGGGAGGGTCCATTTGACAGCACCCTTTGCTATACTCAAGTTCTGTAATGCACACAGGAAGTTAGCAAAAAGTCACATAGCTATTATGGCAACACATATATCCTATATATACACCACATGAATAGTAGTTACTGTACAAGCTATGAGTATCGGGTGGTATATACGATGAGGTAACAATGGAAGCTATACAACAAAGCAAGTTCCTGGTCTGCTTCGGGAATTCCCTCAGTTTTTCCAAAATCTTTTTTTATTGAGAATTAAAAAGCATTGTTTTTCAAGCCGATAAACTCAGTTTTTCGGCGATAAACTGTGGTTATCGAAAACACGTTTTTCGCTCGATAAGCTGAACTGGTCGAAACCGGTGTTTATCGAAAAAACTTTGTTTTCCAAGACAGTATCATAGAACCCTGTGTTGTTAAGCCAGCTAGTACAACCAGGGAGCTGTCCTAACACACACACATACACACACACACACACATATATATATATATATATATATATATATATATATATATATATATATATATATATATATATATATATATATATATATTGCCATAGGCCTATGTGTTTATGTTAGGTTAGTAAGAAAACCAGGGGTTAACCAAACAACTCATCAAAGAAGGAAAAAAAAACAACAACGTTGCACCACATAAAAAGAGACCAAGAAAATGATTTGTTAACGTGTTATTTCTTTGTATTTACTTGTCTTTCTCAACAGGAATGCGTAGGCTGGTATCAGACAGTGATCTTTCAAGACTTGCTCCAAAACTCGGAAGAGAATGGCGAAGTTTTCTCAGATCGGAATTAGAAATATTTCACCATGACATTGAGCATATTGAGAGCGATACTAACCTCACTGTCACAGAAAAGATATTCAGATTACTAAAGTTATGGAAATCCAAGCGTAAAACCAAGGCTACCATTCATTGTCTAATAGGACATTTGGAAAAGTTTGATTACGGACTGGAAACCTATCTCTTCCTTACAGAAAGACAAACCACAGGTGACATATTTACATTTATTAATATATATATATATATATATATATATATATATATATATATATATATATATATATATATATATATATACACATATATATATATATTTTCGAAAATATATCAAAAATTGTTCGACATCGTTTTTAAGAGTTGCCAAATATAGCACCACTTTGCAAAAAAACCACCTTCCCTTTAACAAACTTCCCCAAAGGGGGAGGCAAAGGGCAACCACTACCATTAGATGCCTCCCCTGGTCATCATAGCATCATAGTCCCCTCCCTCCAGTGCAACAATGGTGGTGGCGCCCTTGGATAATCGTTTTAACTGAATTTATATAATTTAGTTTGTTTTAGCAATGGCGTAGGAAATGTGACGTCACTATTACCACGATAATACACAATGAATGCGGAACTCGCACCATGCACTACATGCCCAGAGACCATGACTCTACACATCCCATACATGGTTGACATTTGAAACCCACCCCCCTCCTCCCCCCCCCAAAACAAAAGACAAGAAAGGAAAACAGTCATGATATGGAAGAAATAAATAAAACCAAAATGTATAGTTTTGGCGCCATTAGGTTTGCAATGATGTAAATCATTATTTTTACTATCTATTTTTACTATCTTTGATGTAGAAAATGAGGAAGATGACGAGGAAGGACGGGAAATCCATCGTTCTAGTTCTACGATGGAAACACCGTACGATATAGCCAATGACGTCACTGGTGTTTCTAACAAGGTGGTGCCCAGATATTGGTTCGTAGTTGAAGTCATAGAGAAAACAGAAGTACAAGGATTCGAAGAAACGTTAACCTTTGAAAAGGGTACTAAATTAGATATCATTGATAAATTGACTGGATCAACTTCATACTTAGCAAGAGACAAAGATGGACATGTTTTTCATATTCTGAAAAAAGCCTGCAGTCGCCTTCCAATACATTCCCCTGTTTTATGGGAAAACGATTGGTTTCACGAGGAGATCTCTAGAGGACAGTTAGACGACATTTTCAGGGAAACAGATGTTGGAACATTTGTGATTCGAAACTCAAGTGAGGTGAGTATATTCAGCAATATGAAAATCCAAACATTTCATGTCATAACTGAGTCGAAATGCTAGTATAGAAGAAGGAATATTTTTTAGTGTGCAAAAGTCATAGTATGTATGTTTTCTCTGATCTCCACCAGTGTCCATTTAAATTAGCAGAACTTTGCTTAACGTAAAAATCAACTAAAAACAAAAACAAAACAAATGGAAACTGAAAGGTTCGCATGTAATTCACTAGGATCTCGCTGTGGCCTGGTTCACTTGAGATGAAAGCAAACTGACTGATCAGTCTATATTAAAGTTTAACTGTAACCAATATAAATATATATATATATTTTTATGTACAGCATTATATATATATATATATATATATATATATATATATATATATATATATATATAAATATATATATATTTATATATATATATATATATATATATATATATATATATATATATATATATATATATATATATATATTGCTGTACATAAAAATCTTCGTGTCACAGTTCGTACTACTACTACTAAGCCCAATCATTTCTATTGGTGTGAATGTGTATTACATATAGCCATTTCTATAATTGTCAATGAGCGCGTTTTACGCACACTGGCATGTAACGATTGTGCAGAGTGCACCCTGGAGCGTTTTGAATCTGACAAGGTACACAGAATTACCACTTTTAGAGGCAAGGCAATCCAAGACGTACATGGCACATAATACACTATCATTAATAAAAAAGCCTAAAAATACACATTGACACCAATAAACTCACTTTGGCTTATGCGTACGGAATTCGCCTGACGAGACCCCCAAAAGGCCCAAACCGGTTCTGAAGTGTGACTTTTTTTCTGATTTATTATTTTGCTGTCATACCACTTGTTATATACACATTCATCACTTAACGCTTTTAATTAACTCAAGTTTCGTCTTATTTATACTATTTACAGGTTGGACACTTTGCCATATCTGTCAAAGCATACCGAAATGTGCTGAATTTTAAGATCAACTGTACGCACACTGGCTACCAAATGAATAATAACATGTTTTACAGCTTAACCGACCTCATTAGTGCATACAGCGGTATTCCGATATACTCAACTCAAGAAGGGAAACTTTATCTTCGTAATGCGCTGCCAAAATAAGCCTGTGAGCTAGAACGTACGTTTATCGATATGTGTTTTTCGTTTTGTGTTGCGCGTCACTTCCGGCCCTGTACACTTAAGCCGAGTGACAACGATGGAAAGATCGGACTCAACTCCAACAGTGCCTTGATTTCATAAATGACTGTTTGCCTGGGGTATTGATTATGGTACAGCATGGACCAACTTTCTCTCCGATCAGAGATACCGAAAAGCGTCTACACTTGTCGTTGGAAGGGGGTATGTGGACCACGCGATTTAGATTTGAAGCTGCAAACCACAAAGTGACCACAAGCTTCCAAGACAGGAGGACAAAATAAAAAATAAAAAATTAGAAAGAAAGAAAGAAGAAGAAGAAGAAGAATCCTCCGGCATTCCATACCACAAAATATATTATTTGAGGTGTTTTTTTAACAATAGTGTACATTTTAATGACTTTAGGCACTTTGACGATTTTCACAAACTGGGAAGCCACGCCATCCTTTCCCCCCGTGCCCCGTTCCCCCGTTCCCCGTGCCCTCGTGCACCCATGCCTCCATGCCCTAAGAGGCCCCCGTGGCCCGTGCACCCCGTTCCCCTGTGCACCCCGTGCCCCGGTGCCCCGTGCCCCCGTGCCCCATGCCCCCCGTGCCCCCCGTTCCCCGTTCCCCGTGCCCCCCGTGCCCCCGTGCCCCCCGTGCCCCGTGCCCCCCGTGCACGGAAATGTTCATTATTTTCCCTCTAGAATGCCTCTTATGTTTTTCAAGAAGGTTTGAATAAAATGTACTGAAAATGCAGATTAAACTTCTTTATGTTTTCTCTTCACCTCAGGTTGTAAGTAATAACGATTCTAAGAAAAGTCTCTAGCAGAATGGACAATATCAGATACCTACAATTGCACTCTCCAAGTGAAATCTCTCAACGGTAAAAATCATTACTCGAGGCAACGGTTCACACCCAGTAGATTTGGGAAGGAATCGCTCAACCCAACTGAGGATAAAATACTGAAAATGGGGAGGGAAGGATGCAAAAGGCTGGAAAAGAGGACGGGGTAGGAGGGAAGGAGAAAGCGAATGGGTGGGGCGAGGGTGAGAGTATTTCAGCCGGGAAGGTTGGAGGAGAAGGGGTAGGGTGGGGACATGGGAAGGTAAAGGTGGGAGATATATCCTGCTCCGATGCCTACCGTGTACATTGAAGTCACACAGGAGGGAAGGTATACATCATGAGTTGTAGGCACAATACCCTACATACGTTCCTGTACCTTTAAACCACAACGTTATTTGTGCGGAAATGGCAGTTTCTAGTTCTATATGTTTATGATTTGAATATATGTAACATTAAAGGGGCGCTGGAGGAAGACAACCAATTCATAGAAATATCACTGATTTGAGTTCAGACTCCGATGCATGGCGAAATTATTTCATGATTATGATAATGGAAAATAAAGACATTAGCATCAAAATCGTCATGGTGACAGCATACACTCTACCTTGGCTAGTAGGCGTCACAAAATATCACCAGATACGAACTTCAGCCCCCACCACCCCACCCCCCCCCCACCGAACATCGCTACGTGGATGTGGAGCCTACTACATCAGGGCATTTCACTACACACTACAATTATACCACGGCTGCGAGCAGGGGGTAGGAAGCTTCCAAAACCACAACCAACACTCGTTATGCTATAAACTGATACACATCGGCCATACCACTTAAATAAATATGATGTGTTAGTATGCTATCAATGCTATTTATTGAGATTGTTTATTTGTTAACCGTGCTACAAAAGATACAGGATGCCATTTTAAAAAGTAACATGTGCAGACTAAAAATAAATAATTAAAATAAAATATTAAAATGAACAAAGGCTTAAGATATCCAAAAGACAGTTCTCCATCAATGGGGCACATTTTTTTTTGCCAGTAGGGCACATTTGCTATTTTGGAAAAAAAAGTGGGGGGCACGTTCCCCCAGTGCCCCCTCCCCCGGCTCCTACCCCTGGCTGCGAGTCTTACATTATATACATCTTCTTGATAACAACTGCTCCACTCTGTAACCAATCGTAAGTTCCACAGCTGCGTGTAGACGTAGCCTATATGGCAAGCCATATGGGACAAACACCGCAAAATTATATCCTCGTATCAATACGAATATATACGCGTATTAATTCGAATACATACGCGTATTAAATCAGACAATAACTGGCATGTCTAATAGCATTCACAAACGAGTTTCGAGAGTTATTACACTGTAGCCTCGCCCGTGCAATAAGTGAGAGATTGCAAAGTTAGTCTCTATTAACATACACACCCAGGCCAAACAAACTTGATCTAGACAACAGCATTATGTAATACGTGTATATATATATATATATATATATATATTCGAATTAATACGTGTATTTATTCGAATTAATACGTGTATTTATTCGAATTAATACGTGTATTTATTCGAATTAATCTTCATAGTTACTCGAATTAATACGTTTTCATATTCTAATTAATACGCGTATATATTCAAGTTAATACGCGGATATTTTATATGCGGTGCTTGTCCCACATGGCTTGCCATAGACGTACTGCACGTAACACTAACAGCCACAGACGCAATGCTCTTGAGACACTAACAGACGCACTTGGGATTCTTTATGCATTCATCGACGGTATAAACTTGCGCTATCTCTGTGGTCTGTCTGTTTTCATTCTGGGGAATCGATCTTGTGCAAACATTACTCTCCTGCCTTTTACGGCGTTTTGAAAATAGGGAAGGAAATAACAGGGTTTATCACTGGGACTATCATTGTAGGCTTTTCCCTTTTGAAGCTTGAATGCAGTTTCTATTCAGCTGTTTGAAGAATTAACTGAGTTGTGGAACACCTTTGACCTCGCTCCAATTATCAGTCAACTCTCGAATGCCCCGCAATATGCGCAAGTAGCCCTAGTATGAGGTCAACTTCCATTTTATTGCACGTCTGCTCAATATGTTTATACCTGGTTGAATGTCTTGTTCGTCTGCCCAATGGGCCTCATCAGAAACGACCACAACAGATCATTCACTGCGATGTCCACAGCAGACTGCAAATAATACAGTGAATGTATACTACCGTGATTTCTTTTTGTACAGATTGTATAAGGCGCCAACCATAATCACAGCCACTGCAAATGTGCTTATCATAATAGATGTTATAGCTTCTATACTTATGTATAGGCATAGGACACGAGGCAGATTGACAGACGTGTTGGCAGAGGTCGATCGGAAACATAACTTCCTACTGTAGAATAGCCAGTGCTGTCAGGATTGGCAGCCAACGGTGTCCGTTAATGATCTCTGCGGGTTATCCGTCGATCATTTCATTCCGCAGTTTGATGTTGCTAGAGACAAGTTGTTCAAGATTTAAGACCGCAGTTGACTATCACTTTGGAGTTCATATCCTTTACGCTGGTAGGAGTGTATACCGGGACTATAGAGACACGTTTAAGGAAGTTGCAGAGACAGAAGTGTGAATTCGACAAGGGTCCTGCTCTGGCGAAGAAATATGAATTTCGGTTTAGTGAGTATACCGTATATCTCTTGAATTTGTAGGGCTTCATAAACGCATGGAAATTTGAAAAGCAGGGATAGAATGAATCCAAAGTTGTTGGTATACCTGAAGTACAATACATACATAATTATATCATACGTTGGGGGGGGGGGGGGGGTGCCCGATACTGTTTTGCTCGTCTAGGCAATTAGCGAAGATCACTTCAAGAACTGTTAAGAATTTAATTTGCAGAGTGAACTTTAACAAGCAACATGTGTAGTAATTCTCTTTGATTGTCGTATAGTTTCTCGCTTTTCTTTTTCCTGGGTAAATAACTAAATATTTATATGCATAAATGTATATTGGATCCTCCTGCAAGCAGGAACTCGCGAAGAAGCCTCATTGGCTTATCAAAGCCGCAAGCTGACCGAAGTCAGTCTCTTACATTCATATTTAACGTCCATGAATATGAATTGTTAATTGTCAACAACTCTGTAACTGGACGACATACATTAATCTGGGAGTGACTCGAACCGAGGACCTTATGATTGAAATGCACCGGCGTTAACCACTGAGCTAACACTCCAATAAATCGTAATTGATTAGAGGTCAACTGCTGACCGGAGCCTGACAAATGGCAAACAATTTCACAGCATGCAGTCAGGGACGTATAGCCAGGGGGGCGGGAGCAGGGGCAATGGGAGCAACTGCTCCCCTTTCAGTGTCGAAAAAATGTTAAAAACTGTTGTTTTTTTTTGGCATGGCATATTTTGTCAGTGCTCTTTTGATCTTGAATACTCGTCAGCTCTGTTAACTCGATTATAATCGTAACATTCAGGCCCGTATTGAATCAGCTACTTTAAGTTTGGGAGATGCAATTACCTAAAATAAGCCTTTGTCTTTCTGGTATAATATGTAAAAGAACATGAAAAAGAATAATTTTAACCGGAATAAAAATCTGCTGATAATATGATATCATATGATAATGATGAAACTGGGAGAACATTGCACCAGATCGCATGTAAGGTCCTTCAATTGTTCAAACATTTCTCAGGGGGGGGGGGGGGGCGCACCTCCCCTTAAACCCCCCCATATCAATCGCAAAATGTGCCCCCCCCCCGTGCAAATTCCTGGCTACGTCGCTGCAGGCAGTTCACAACATGCAGGCTTACAGCAGTATATGCAAGCGGTATCGATCAGTCAATAGGATAGGCTATCACAGACACCGTTAGCATTTGCATATTGGGGAGTGATCAAGCGTGCATTAGTCATTCAGTCAAGATTGCAAAAAAAAAAACATTAGAATAAAGTTCAAACGAGAAAACCCGGTACAAAGCATTATCGCTTGTTAGCAAACTATACGAAACAACAAACTTTAAAGAGAATATGTGGAATCCAGTAGTTTTTAAAGAGCTAAGAATTTTATGGGCTGGAACGTGATTCGAAACATTCAGCTCGGAATTACGAATCTTGTTTTTAAGGAAACATTTCTGAGCTTCTTTTCAAATTGTTTACTATTTTCCCATGGCAGTCAAGTTTCCGTTGTCTTTACGTGTTGAGATTGTAGAGATTAAATAATAGTAAGGCTTATCGAGTAGCTGTCATGAATCTGTACATTTGAGACATGCACATCTTTGATTTCAGAGCACTATAGGCTTGGCTATATATAGCTCGATACACGTTAAGTCTGATCATATAAAATTAAAGGTTGTCTGTATAGGCCCCAAATTATAGCACTCTATGATTGCTAGAAGTTTTCAAAAAGTACTTTTCTGGATGTGTTCACTCTCAATATTGTTCTCAGACATTCTTAATGAACACACAAGACGACTGAGTGTCCCAGTGAGGTAAATTTCATGCAGGGTGGTAACTCAGTTTTTAAAAAAAATGACCATATTTGAATATCTGGCATATTTTGTGCCAATACAGCACACCTTTAAAAGGAGACACAAATTCAGCCATCATCTTTGGTATATGTCTTGGAGATTACCGTTTTCATCAACTTACCAAACAGTTACGAAAACAAAATCCATATTCCAGTTATACATGTATATCACTGGTATATGCCTTATATAGGCTAATATGTTCCTTCCCAATTTCCCAAACAAGTTTGAAGACTTGAGACTTTAAGTAAACATGTGACTTGATCAACCCACACGTATATGCGCTTCAGGATTTTAAGGTTCTTATATAAAACATTTATTTCCTGTACTGTAGATCTATTTGATTTTGCAAATTGCTGAATCTGAAATATTGAAGCTTCTTACTTATATATATGAGACAATGATGGCATTGGTCATATATTCACTGCTGCATTGTAAACAGTCTGCCTGGAAAATTATGTGAAAAGATAAAAAAAAAATCGTTTTCTGTTTCTGCGGTTTGTTGGTTCTTATTGAGGGTTGTTAATCACAAAAATGACTATCACCTTACAGGAACTACAGTCTTAGCCTCTTAGGTAAATGACATGCATGTGCTCATGTCTGTGTCTGTCTGACCACGTAGAAATATCTTCTGAAAAATGAAAAAAAAAATTACAAGCACGACTTCATATGTTCATATCGTATACACTGCAAAGACCGAACAACTCGAAAAAAGCTGCCGTGGAGACCTGCTACTCTACGTATGGTAAACTCAATCCACTTTCCTCTTTTTGGTGAAATTACCACAAACGTACGTGGTTTGCAACTTGAGCGCAGCTTGTACTTAAGTGCGGGCATATCAAGTTTAAGTCCAAAAACATAACTTGACCTTTGCCAAATTATTCGTTCCAAAAAAATTCCTGGCAAAAAGGCCGCTAATGTTTTTCTCATAGTCTCTCGTTGAAACAAGGAAACTGCTATCAACTATATTTTTCTTGTATCCTCGCCAAAACGTAATGCATGCGTACAGTAGAACTTCCCCCAATTTGATGGATTGATATAAACATTGTCATTATTTTTCTTTTATATGATTTATTACTTATTATTTTCTTTGCATGGTATTGTCTTCACAGTCCTATTATTATATAAACATTGTGAGGAAATGGAAAAATAAATGAAATAAAATAAATGAAAGTTAACAGAATAACAACTTACATAACATAAACAAACTCAAAGATGACCATAAGCGTAGGAGGCGGGGGGGGGGGGGAGACGATATTTGTGACTGGTCGGTAATATAGGGCTATCTTTCCTTATAAATATATATATATATATATATATATATATATATATATATATATATATATATATATATATATATATATTAACAAGGAAAGACAACCCTATATTACCGACCAGTCACAACTATCGTCTTTTACACATTCACCTGGCAGTCTGGTATATCCTTACATTACATTTGATCTTTACCCACGGTCACCGGTACTAGGCCTGTTTATCACGAACTAAGCATGTGTTTAATGATGGACTAGCCTGGTACAGCTAATAATGTGTGTACTTCACACTGTAGAGACAGTAGGCAAAAGCTAAAGACCACGTATGAAGTCGTTTATTTAACAAAAAAATCACCAACTTAATTACTTTGCGGTAAAAAAAATACTCTGAATTCGCTGTCCCACTAACACAGTGCATGGTGCCTAGCTTTTTCTGAATCCATCCTGAGAACGAGAAGGCTGAAGCTTGAAAACATAATGAGTAGCTCAAAAAGAAAGCTTGGATTAACTTCACTCAATTGCTATATGGACCACCTTATTGAGAAGAAGTATCTTATTTAGTATAAGATTTGTCTATATGCACAGTTTGTTCATCAAGGTTGTCATTACAGTGTAAAATGTGACATTCAGACCATGGTTTTTCTAGAAATATTATTCTGTATTTAACCTGAGGCTTGTATTCTCTAAACCTTTTTCAATAGATTTTCAGTAAGCGATATCTTGGATTTGTTGCCACGGTTACTACCATCCTTTGTATGACAATGGTAATATCAAAGAACCAGCAATTATTTACGGACCATGTCGTGCAATTTAAGGCAGTCTCCACTTATCAGTTTGACAACAGTAATGTAGTAGTCAGCACCGAGATGCCGCCGAGGTTGAAATACTCAACCGAAAGTATCCCGCTATTATCCCACGGATCCGACCTACCGACAAACCACAGTGACGCTATGACTGCTGAGCTTCAACTCAAAAGTCTACGAGAAGCCTACGCTAGTGTTCACACCGGTATCAACGAAATCAAAGTCCTTATGCAGGATCCTAACGGTGAAATTCATAGTGCCAACGATGAAGACGCCAATATGTTCAGAAGACAGTTATTGAAATCTATGAATGTTGATAGCAGTATCATTGATGATTACATCGATAGTCGTGATGTAGAGTTACAACCGGATCTTGCCGAGTGGGAACATTTACCAGGACAGTTGAAGAAGTATGCTCCATTCGTAAGTATATCTGTTAGAGGAGTTGGGTGGGTCAAAATGGAGTGAGGTGTTTTGGCGTGGCTTGACTTGTCGTGGAGATTGCCAATTCGACAGGTTCTGCGTAATTATAGCTGATGGCGGAGTTGGGTGGGGTAAAGTGGAGCGCGGTGTTTTGGCGTGGCTTGGCGTGGTGATTGCCAATTCGACAGGTTCTGTAAGAAGCATCACACCATTGCTGCCGACAACCCATAGACTTCATAACGTGGTAATTAATTCCCCATAATTGGAAGCTGCATAGTGGTATGAGTTAGGTTCACATTAAATACATCAAACAAGTGAGCGACTCCCTACTTCAAATAGCCGTTGCGATATATGAACATTAGCTTTAGTATACGAAACACGAGAATCAGCCCATGTACACATTTAGTATATGTTAGTTTATGATCAAGCAGGCACGCGTAATGAAAACGTCACTCCATATGCCACGGCTGCACGGATGGAGTGACGTCATGTTTTTTCCACACGTCATTTCACTTCCGCTCATGTTGTATACTTTGTACAATAACAGCGTGTTGCACGCATGAACATCATTTTCTTTCCACTAACCCAGGCAAGGTATTTGCACGCAATCCTCTGTGCATGCACACTGTGCCATTTGCGTCTCGGTTGTTGGTGAGCAGAATTTGGCCCGCGAGCTGCCTATTATATTTAGAAAACTAGTCTTGGCCAAGTCGTTTGTAATACTCTTTTTCTCGCGTGCAAACTGTACATGCCTCAGAGTCCGTTTCTGCCTACCACCAATGTGCTTGCCCACTGTATTTTACATGCCCGAGGATCTGTCCGATACAAACCATAGTATCAATCTTAAAGCGTTGCTGCGGGCTTTCTTTGGGCAGTACAGCGAATAGATACGGGAAGATAGCTTTGTGAAAAAGAAAGGTACACTAGGCTGTACATACTAGGGTCTTAAAAAGTCTATTAGAATACCTGCTCTAAGGAAACATCCAACATTAATTGACTCAATAGCCTATGATTATGTGTTTTTTTTTTCTTTCAGCTTTTTAAACTTGTCCCTAAGGAAAAAAATGCTCACTTTAAAACGCCATGCTGGTATCGACAAGGTTCTTTGAAGTGTCTACCTTACTTCTACATTCTTGGCATGACTAAGTGCGGCACCTCAGACTTGTGGAATAAAACCGTCTTGCACCCCCAAATAATCGGAACACCCAAAGAAACTCACTGGTGGACCCACCGATTCGGTATTATAGCACAATTATTATTATTATTATTATTATTATTATTATTATTATTATTATTTTTATTATTATTATTATTATTAGTACTTTATTTTGCTTTTGATATCATAGCTGTGCAGGCCGAGAGAAAGGATTGCTTCCAAAAGACGGAAAAAGAACAAACAAGAAATAATTAAGTTTATACAATAGTTTCATTGTGTCCTCTGTGACTCTCTAATGCAGCTTACTACCACGGTAGTCAACACATCTCTGTACAACTAATGTAACCATTACACTCTTGACTCGAATAGTTCCTTACTCGAAAATTAATCGCATTTTTTTTTTGGCTTCACTATGGCAATTTACAAAATGATATCTTTATTATCAAAGGTCGTGATTATTAAAGGCATAGATGTTAGTATACTAAATAGTGTATAAAATTATTCCAATTTCCCCGGACACGGAGAAGTGTTCAACGAGACATGTTGGAATGTTGCGTCTGGGAAAATGCCTTGAGGGTGGAGCTTAAAGTGTTGTTGGTTTTTTGTGTTTGTGGGTGATCACTTTTTACTTGCTAACAAATTTTGGGGCAGTACTGGTGAAATTTAAAGGGATATTAATTCATACTTAGTAAAGATTCCTAAATCCTATTGGTCCATTCAGGTCAGCTGACCGTGGTTAATCCTGTGAGTGACGCACGGTAAAATTACGGGGCATCACTTTAATAAATCTTTGGTTATATGTAACCAAAAATGTTTTGTTTTATGATTTTCCCCCACACAAATGGTAGTGTATGAATGAACGGGGTTAATCAACGGTCTAGCGTGCGTTACTCACAGGATTAATGCACGATCGGGGGATAATGCAAGCGATGCACGAGGGCGGAGCGTAGCGGAGCCCGAGTGCATCCAGCGATAGCATTAACACCTTATTCTGGTGGTTGAAAATGACTGCTTCACAAAATTGCAGGTACTGTTCTACACTTTTAGACCAAAGTCATTTCCTCAAAGCATTCTGTTTCGTGAAAATATATATGGTCTAAATCTGTCAAATCTAATATTTTGAAAATGTAATATTTTTGGCGATGCATCTTGCAACCGGAGAGTTGAATGATGTTCACTGAACTGAAGAAGTCTTTGTTTTTCATGAAAGTACTTAAAAATGGATTATCCACAGACGACTATACAGAAAGTTTGCTGACAATGCAATTCTAAAACGCAGAGAACATTATATAAATATGTTTTAGGCATCGGAACCACTAAACATTTTTGTTTTCTGGTAAAGGTATTAGGGCGCTCATGGAGCGACAAAATGTATCGTGAACAGTTATTTAACCACATTATTAACCTCTCATTTTCAGGAAAGACGCCTTATGAGGCTGCGTCAAGCAATAAGCAGGTCGGTAAATTTCTTTTCAAGTACACCATGAGGGCACTCGCAGGCATTGATATGCCCAACCCATCCGAAGGCAAAACAAATTCAATGAAAGGTAAGTTACACGTGAAGGGTCATTAACGTGATACCGGCATCCTCTTTCTTTTTAAAAAAAAGTCATGTTCATCAGTTGCTAACGTAGGAGTTATTCGTTATTAGATTAACTCCCGCCTAACAAAATAGAGGTTATGTAAGTGAGAACGTAATTGACGAACGTACCACAAAAAGAATAATGCAACCACCCTTCTGCCCACAACAGGGCCCACCTTAAAGGATTGGTTCAGTTGTCATACATGTTTATGTTATATGAAAGAGGACAATAAACAAAACACAATGGTGAAAAAACTGTTCAAATATCTTTTTCGGTTAAAGAGATATTCAAGTGTAAAGTTTTATCCGATTGTGTAGAAACTGCTGAAATCAGACTAGCAGTGATGTCACATCCTCACATTCCTGAAAAGTCTTTGTTTTTTTCTCTAAATATTTTTGTGAGATTTCATGACTTTCAACCAAAAGATATGTCAGGAGATCTCATATTTGTCAAAGGAAGTATTTGAGATTAAACATCTGAAGAATTTTTAATTATATTATTTTCAAATGTGTTAAAGACTGTAAATAATTTGTAAAGAAATATATTCACAAATGTTAAGAAAGTGAGGAGTGACGTCACACCCTCACAGTAAGTTTTTCTACACCAGTCGTTTTCAAAGAAATTTTGATATCTTCAAAGTGTAATATCTCCTTAACAGAGCATGCTAGCATGGTAGTTTCTTCACTGTTCTTTTTTGTCTTTTTGTGCTCTTTCATACAAAATAGACATGTCAGACACCCGAACCAATCCTTTAACATGTATAAGGTTCGCCATGACATTAGCTTTGCTCTAACAGTAGGTGAATGTGATGCCTGTATTCTGTACCCCTTCTGGCTGTCCAGTGTGCACAGCCTTGTATTAGTCCCTGGTATAACATGGGTACTCAGAACAAATAGCGTGCTCGGAATGCCTAGGATAATAATAATCTTCAGTTGTTAAATCAACATATAACCAATCAAGCACCTAAACGATAAGCCTACCCGCAAAAAGTGACTAATCATCGGCATAGGTAATAACACCCAGAAGGGCAATTAGCAGTATTATTTCCTGCACAATCGGAAATCTGGTTGTTCAATTTACACCGGAGTCAAAACCCCCATTTTTAGGGTTCAGTGACGAAGACTTAACCATGATCCCTTTGCAATCGAAATTTTAAATCAGGGTTTGGTAAAGCTCTAAGAATCACGCTAACAAGAATACACGACACCGACTATATCACAGAAAGTTCACAAAATTAAGGGAAACGCGAAGAAAAAATCAATCGGGGAAACCCCAGTGTCAGACTATACCACTGAAGGTTAAGTTGGCGCCAAATTCAACAAAAAGAAAAACCACAAACGATGACTGATTCTTTGCCATTTTGGTTACTTGCGTTAAGCTTAGAGCTGACAAGTAGCCTATGGAAATCAAGTCGGTGTGTGCGTGTGTGTGTGTGTGGGCTCAGGTGTGTTTTTGTGGTCCCACATATTTGGACTGGTCCCACAAAGGTGTGTTTTTAAGGTCCCACACATAAGGTGTACATTCTGGTCCCACAAATCAGGTCCAACAATTGTTGATGCAAAACGTACCAAGTTACTGGTCCCAATATTGTTGTGGAGGTGAGTAGGCGTGCGTGTGTATGTGTGTGAGCCTTTTGCTTGTACACAACATTAGTCAATAGTTACATTGTGGATTAATTTCATAATCAGTATGTGTATAGACTCATCGTAGTAGGTACAAGAACTGTTTGAAATAGAGTTCAAATGTTATTTGAGATCATCAGAGATCAAAATTATAGAGAGAGAAAAAAATGTTTGCAAAATTAACCTTGCAAGTATAGGTCCACGTGTGTGAAGCAACCTTAGCCGACCTCGCAAAGTAAAGCTCAATGGTAAAAACTTGAAACCTATCTACGTTGTTACATTACACATTCTCAGGTGGCAAGAAATCACTCCGCTTCTGGTTACATACATGTGCACGTGTGTTTTTTTTCCAGAGATTTAATATAAACAGATAGAAACAACGGATATATATACAGTTGCGAAAGTTCTAGCACTAAACTTGATGTGTGTAACATCTTCTTGTGGACATTAAGTATTATTTTTTTGCTTGGGTAGAAATACAATCGCATGCACATGAACCCCCTCCCCCCTTTTTCTTATAAAGTCCATTTCTCACATTTTTTCCGTCCATTTTTCTGTAGTTTTAGGCGACGGGTCACCATCAACTCTGTGGGATAATAAATCATGGCGAAGGATTTACCCACGACTGAAGGAACCCCCTTACGTCAATGCTGACGTCATCGCAGCTGTGACGCCAGGTGTAAAGCTTATCATCATTCTTCGGGATCCTGTTGAAAGGTTAAGTATGGTGGCCTTTATTCTCCACTGACAGATTAAACCATATGACCTTTATATTGAAAGATTGAATTGTGGCTTTTAAGTTTGACGAAAACTGGCAAAATTTGAATAACCGGGAGAGGGGAGCAGGGGGGGGGGGAGGATCGGCTTGACGGATTAACAGATAAAGTGTTGCAGATTAATGCGTTATTATAGGTTGCCTCATATTGTCTCGAAATGTCAGGATGTGTCGTAATTATTTCGGTAACCCTCGGTCTTTAGCTGTCGTACGACATGCCAGCGAAAATCGGAAAAAATGGTTTGCCCCCGTCGCATGGAGGATTTGTTTTACTCTGACAAATGCATTGTTTCATAGCCAATAGAAAAACTGTGTTCAACTATCATGTATAGCATCATCGTGAACGTTGCTCGCACATAACGCACACTACGATTACACAGTAGGCCTATAGGGTACGCAGAACTGAGATACAGTTTGGAATTTCGGACACCTGAGAACTTTGCAGTAACAGTGCCCAGATCCATATCCTGTTTATAGCTAAGGATTAGAATGCCACATGACCATTTCTAAATTTTTGCTCATGGAACACTAATTTTCCATAAAGAAAGGGTTTGAACAGGGGCGTGTATCCTTTTCCAGAATTGGAGGGGCAAACTTTCCGATAACAGTACTCCATGAATGCCAACGCACTTGACTAAAAACAAACGCAAATTTTCTGTAAGATGTACCCTCCTCTTTCTAACCACCCCCATCCCCACCCCCTGATACCCTTCATGTTTCCAAGAGGCAAATTAGTTTATTGTAATAATTTATGAATACGATCAAGTATTGATTGATTAACATTATTGTCACTTGCTTAGGTAATACGATATTGCACAGAATTGCCAATCTGTGAGGAATTATGTCATTTGAATAAACTAGTCTTATGAAATAGAATAAAAGAGGGCGTTGTGGTCAAGTTGTGATCTAAGGATTACAGGTTCGAGCCCTGGCCAGATCATTGCGTTGTGTCCTTGGGCAAGGCACTTTATCTCCATTGCCTTTCTTCACCCAGGTGTATAAATGGGGACCTGCGAGGTAGCTTGTAAATATAGTTGCGTGCGCCGGTTTGTGGCTGCACCCTATTGGAAGTCGCCCGGGGGACACGTGGTTGTGATGCACTGTGGTGCCCCAGGAGAGATTGATTGAATTTTGCACACTTTGGTGTGTAGGTGTGTCAAGTTACCAATTACCAGGGTTGTAAAGTTGTGTGAGAGGGCCTTGGCCCTGAACAAGACTGTATACCTAAATAAATAAATTTCAAGAAAGGTGTTTCAGTTCCATATTATAAATATAAGGTCGTCTACTGATATTGTTTCGTTTATGGTATGTGTGTGGGGGTGGGGGGGGGGGGGGGGGGTTGGGGGCATAATAATTTCCTCCAGTATGAACGGATAAATGGGCCACTTTTCGGCTAGTATCGATACACTTTAGGTTTTTAATTTACCTTTTATAATTTTTCTTTTCATTGAAACAGATTATACTCCAGTTACAATTTCTTTAATCGCCATAACAAACCATCTCCAGAAACTTTCCATGATGTAGCGCAGAATTCTGTTGAATTTTTCGAGGCATGTTTGGCACGAGACGGTTCTTTACGTGGATGTACTTACCAAAGTTCCGACAGGACACAATTTGGTCATTTTCATACTGTAAGCATAATACATGTTCCCAGAGATAACGTTATAGGCGAAGATTTTGTTGTTATGCACCGGTGTATGTACTGGGTGGCGGGAGGCGAAATTATTTTTCCCACTTCGACGCGGCCACATGGGCGTGGCTTATGAAATACGTCACAGGCCGGCAAGTTTGTGACTTCGACTTCGAGCTCTTACGTATAGCTCTTTAATAATATACTGAGCTAATATACTCAGGCCTAATATACTCAGGCCTAAGACATGACTTCATGAGATCCATGATGATGTGCGACTGCTCCTCCCAGTCAATCGGGTCTTATTGAGCTCTTGAGGTAAATTCCATCACAAAATCAAATTGTGTTTGTTTATTAGATGTGTTATGAACCTCCCGTGTCTGGAAAAGTTTGGAGAAGAACCTCCCGTGACAGCAGGGTTTGGAAAAGTTATAAATGAACCTCCCGTGGTATTGATTATTACACTTCATATTACACCAAGTGGGCCCACTGACCTTTCAATGCTAGAAACCTACAAAGATACATGTATTGTATTGTGCCCCATATTGTTTTATCCATCATTCTAAATTATTTGTTCATTTATAAATGAACCCCCTTTTAAACGGCAGTAAGGAGCCTACCTGCTTTCATCATTAGTTTACGTACGCTACTGGGTATTGTTACGGACTTGAAATATTCTACCCATTTTATTAAACAGTTGTCACTTGCGTCTGTATTAACTATAACCAGTGAGCTGTTACTGTTAGAGTAGCAGCTCCCTGCTATAACTATGCCTAAATAGCAATGTCCCTCTGTACTATACTATTTATTGTACTGGTACGTGTACTAGAATCCCTGACATGTAACTTAATTGAGAACTTTCAGCACCCAAACAAACACCCGAGAGATATCACTGCATAGTCTGTGACGTGGACCAATAAGCCGTAACAACGACAGATAGTCCACGCCCATTATGCTAATATGGCCGCGTCGAAGTGGGAAAAATAATTTCGCTGGCGGGAGATGGGATCGAGGCTGCATTATACCGCCCTCTCCTTTTACTGACCAGGGGCGTGCGTATATGCCTTGTACACTAAGGGAGGTGGGTGTCGTTCGATTTCGAGGCCGAACTGCATTGAATGGTATAGGATTTGTTATTGAGAGATGGTACTATATCAATTTTTTTCGGGTGGAGAAGGTCGTCAGGGGTCCGTCGGGGTCCAAAACACGGTAGACCTCGGCGCCCAATACAACAAAAAGCTGCAGCATTTCCAGAAATGTCTTTTTCCAGAAGCGTTTTCCAAGCACAAGAGTCTGAATTATCCTGAAAGAGCTAGTTTGGAATGTATATATGTTTGAGTCCTGGGGAGGATAAAGATGCGAAGACCAGTTTCTCTGTATAGCATCTTCAGATATTTCTCATTTCTCCCGTTTGCGATATTGACAAAATACTTATCAGAAAAAAACGGATTACTCGAATTTTGTTAAACGTTGGAATAAATTTCTTGGTATTTGGAGTATTGTATAGCTTTGCCCCTCCCGCTATGCCCGTGTCTACATGCTACTCGTCACTGCCCTTGAATAATAACAACTTGATGTAGCCAATCTGCTGTCTCCTTGATCAAAGAGTTAGGTGTTTCGATTTAGCATATAGCGTCGCTTCGATAAAAGTGAGGAAAACCAATTTACGTAACGATAAAATTGTCTCCCATGTCTTACTTTGAATAGAGGGTACAGCCTATATGTGTTTGATGTATAACTCCTTGATATCTTCGCAGGAATTCACGGGCGGTTTATATTACGTTTATCTGAAGGATTGGTTACGGGCCTTCCCTAAAGAACAGATTCTCATTCTTGAGTTATCGGATTGGCATATCAACTGTGAAGAGAACTTGACGAGAGTCTATAAATTACTTGACCTAGGTAAGTCCACAAGATGTGATATAGCCGTTTATACAACACCTAATTGTATTCTGGTCATTTGATTGGTCAATTGCTCGTTGATTGCATGCAAAATCCGCTCTATTCCACTCTATGAAATAGAACCATGGGTTATACTTTTTTGGTAGCACTTTTTGCAATGGTAAGAGAGCAGAGAAACCTGTCTGTTCAAAACAATCTGTTGCATGAGTGCATTTTACCCATCTTAATATAATATGTTGTATAAAACAAATAATAAATGGTTTCCATTCGTGCAATAGTGCAAATATTTCATTCGTTGAAAGATGTAATTTGTTCCATTCAACTCGGAGGCGCCTCGTTGAATGGAACATTCCATCTTTCAACTCAAGAAATATTTGCACTATTGCACTCATAACCATTCATTATTTGTATAATAGCTCATAACTTTATAATGCTATTGAAATTAATATTGTGACGTGTCTCCCGGTATCATTGAAAGTGTAATAAGTCAGTTTTTCTGTACAGCTTTAGATCCATATACTGTATACAACAGCGTAAAGGATGTATCGTATAACCACGTATTTCCTTTAAGTAACACATTCCACACCCACACACATATATATGTACGGTACGGTACTACTATGGCAACATATGCGTATGGAACGCGAAAAGAGTTTTTCGATAGATACGACTTTTGTACATTACTAAATTATATGATATATGCGATTGTAATTCAACAAAAAGTACTCTAGTTTTAACTTTCAGAAACGTCTCATGAACCCCCTGGGATGGACTCACGCACCCCCCCCCCGGGGTTCATGCACCCCAGTTAGGGAACCCCTGCTTTATATCATTCATGATAGCGACCAACTGAAAATAAGTTTTGCCAAACAGAAACGAGCCGTTCCGCCCCTGTTACTTACTTCCCCATTCTATTGCTGCATTTCAGCTATTTATTATTATAATAGAACAAACGATCTTTTTTTTCTTAATTTTTGTCAGATCCTTCTTCGGGAGAAATGGTCAGACAATCATGCAATCAACCAACACGAGTACGTACATATAAGAAGATGCCCAGACCAATGTTGAACGAAACGAGACGCTACTTACAACAAAAATATGAACCATTTAACAAAATGCTCTATGAATTATTAGAGGACGACAAATTCTATTGGAAATATAACAAGTAACCTCATTTTATAAGTCAGAAGAAATATATATATGATATATGTGAATGCCATGTGGTCGAGATGCATAACATATTTTACCTTGAAATTCATAATATATGTGGAAACGTTTAGAAGGATTTATTCACATGTTATTTTTTTGCCCCCCCCCTCCCCCTCCCCCGGTTTCAGTTGAATTATCACCATGGATGATACATGAATCTTCAAATCGTGTGAGAATAGATTTTCTTAAGTACAACTTTATCTTGCTCGGAATTACTACCCGTATATTACTAGTAAGTATTCACTGATTTCTTTCTTTGATATCATGAAAAGTTATCTGAAAACGAAGCGAAGTGACCATGTCCAAGCTCATCTCCCTGCAGATCATTCAAGGGGTGTTGGTCAAATTGATAGAAACCGAAAACGTGATAATGCGCACTGTATATATAGATGAAGATTACGACAAAAAGAAGGAAGGCCAAAAACAAAATCAAGTTCAACCAGGAGGGGGGGGGGTGGGAGGGGGTGCATCGGACCTGGCACTACCCTGCCCCAGTGACGCCCTTTCTATTCTAGAGACCATTCCGCTGATTCCCTGCCCACCACGTATTGGTTTCACTCCCAAGCACTGTTTCCACTAGGATTCCTACACTTGGACCCACCCCCTCCTCTTCCTCCACACCTTTCTAGAGACGATCTAGTAATTTGGACCTCGAATTAGCCGAGGGGCAAGTTATGATCTTTAGAAGCTTTACTTATAGGCTATCTTCTTGTTGATTTATCCTTGAGACAGGAGACACTTGTAATGTTTGCATTGCTGTCAAAGTTCTATATGTACAGTGGCGGACTGGCCACACGGGCATTTGGGCAATGCCCGGTGGGCCGGTGGGCTGGGGAGCATGGTAATTACAGCCCATTTTCACAGTAGTTAATAGAATACAGACGGGCTGCGTAGAAATATATTTTTAACTGTGGGAATCAGCTCATGAAATCACCATGTTAGTATAAGTCTGTTAGTTCGTACCAAAATAACGTGCTATTAGCAACCCGTCCGTGCTAATGGATTTTATTAAGGTTTTTTTTTCAGCATGTTGTCACAAAATGCTTGAAAAACTAAATATATATCCAGTCTAAAACATATATTTTTGTCTAAACTTGTTTACATATTTATCTTTCCTCAGTTAAATCAAGTGTTGCTTCTGGAAAATTATTTTTGGGTCATTTTTGGTTCCTTGCTTTAGCAAAAGGAACCTATGCAGTCAGGTTGGCGTGTGTGTGTGTGTGTATGTGTGTGTGGGTGTGTGTGTGTGTGTGCGTCTGTGACACTTGCTTGGGTACGCTCTATCTCAATAAGGGAATGTTGGATTGAGGCCACACTTGAACTATAGATCCGCCATATGGAGAAGGTGTGCCCTATTGTTTTTGGTGCCCACAAAGGTCACCAAAGGTCAGTTATGGTCCAAAAACCGAAAATATTAAAACTGCAATAACTCCCAGTGCCAATGTGCTACAAGGTTGATATTTTGGGACAAGTTGTGAACTGGTTAGGGGAACATTTTCAAAGTTAACGGTCATGTGATCCAAGGTCACCAAAGGTCAATTAATGATAAAAAACTAGTATTTTTGCGATAACTTGAGAACGAAATGTCTGTTAGGGTTGGGAGTTGCCTCAATGTAATCCAATTGTCGACCCGCATCTGGGTGACCCTTGACCTCAATTTGACCTCTGGTGACCTTTTCGTGTTTTTGGGATTTTTACAGTTTCGATGCTATTTTCAGATGTCAAAGGTACCTTCTGATCATAAATGTCAATAGGTTGACCCCGTGTGACCTTCGTGTGCGAAGTTATATGGGGTCAAAGTTTTTCGGTCGGAGTTAGGATGGTTGTACAGACATTTCGTTTTGTTTTTTGGAATCAGGAGATTAAACTACATCTGAAACCAAGGTCAAAAGGTCAAAGGTCACATTAGAAAAAATGTGCTTATTTTGGGAGGAAACGAGCAAAAAAGAAAATGTTTGGTTTTGATGCTAGATTTGGATATCAAAGGTACCTTCCGATCAAAAATGTCAATTGGTTGACACCTGTGTGACCTTCGTGTGCTAAGTTATACGAGGTCAAAGTTAATTTTCAGACATTTAATGCAACAACTCCCAGTTCCAAGGTGTGATATGGTTTGATATTTTTGGACAAGTTGCAAATGGTATAGGGGAATATTTTCAAACTTAACGGTCGTGTGATCCGAGGTCACCAAAGGTCAATTAATGTCAAAAAAGTAGTATTTTGGGGGTAGAAAATGGGCAAAGAAAAAAATGTTTGAATTTTTATAGTTTGATGCTCTAATTTAGGTCTCATCAATCAAAAATGTCAATAAGTTGACCCAAGGTGACCTTTGTATGTTAAGTTATATGAGGTCAAAGTTAATTTTCAGACATTTAGTGTAATAACTCCCAGTGCCAAGGTGTTACACAGTTGATATTTTGAGACAAGTTGCAAATGGTATAGGGGAATATTTTCAAACTTAACGGTCATGTGATCCGAGGTCACCAAAGGTCAATTAATGATAAAAAACTAGTATTTTTGCGATAACTTGAGAACAAATTGTCCGTTAGGGTTGGGAGTTGCTTCAATGTAATCCAATTGTCAACCCGCATCTGGGTGACCCTTGACCTCAATTTGACCTCTGGTGACCTTTTCGTGTTTTGTGGATTTTTTACAATTTCGATGCTATTTTCAGATGTTAAAGGTACCTTCTGATCATAAATGTCAATGGGTTGACCCCTGTGTGACCTTCGTGTGCGAAGTTATATGAGGTCAAAGTTAATTTTCAGACATTTAATGCAATAACTCCCAGTTCCAAGGTGTGACAAGGTTGATATTTTTGGAGTAGTTGCAAATGGTATAGGGGAATATTTTCAAACTTAACGGTCATGTGATACAAGGTCACCAAAGGTCAATTAATGATAAAAAACTAGTATTTTTGCGACAACTTGAGAACAAATTGTCCGTTAGGGTTGGGAGTTGCTTCAATGTAATCCAATTGTCGACCCGCATCTGGGTGACCCTTGACCTCAATTTGACCTCTGGTGACCTTTTCGTGTTTTGTGGATTTTTACAGTTTCGATGCTATTTTCAGATGTTAAAGGTACCTTCTGATCATAAATGTCAATTGGTTGACCCCCATTTGACCTTCGTGTGCAAAGTTATTTGAGGTCAAAGTTAATTTTCACCCATTTAATGCAATAACTCCCAGTGCCAAGGTGTGACAAGGTTGATTTTTGTGGACAAGTTGCAAATGGTATAGGGGAATATTTTCAAACTTAACGGTCATGTGATCCAAGGTCACCAAAGGTCAGCTAATGTTAAAAAAGTAGTATTATGGGGGGAGAAAATGGGCAAAGAAAAAATGTTTGAATTTTTATAGTCATGCTCTATTTAGGTCTCACCTATCAAAAATGTCAATTGGTTGACCTCCGGGTGACCTTTGTGTGTGAAGTTACATACAAGTTCAAAGTTAATTTTTTGACATTTAATGCAATTAAATCTCAATGCCAAGGTGTGACATGGTTGATATTTTGGGACAAGTTGTGAATGGGGTGGTGGAACATTTTGAAACTTAAAGGTCATGTCATTTGAGGTCACCATTGTTATCATATCTGTTGACACGCTTGTAGGTCTCTAATATTTCTTACATTTTCGACGCCATATTTAGATCTCAAAAGTGCCTTTTGATAAAAAATCCGATCACAATTTGTGATCACAAAAGTATTGGCTTTAGTGTTGGTTACTTTATGGGAACATGTAGGACCACAATTACTTGGACTATTTCAGCCCAATCTTGCTTGATAATAGTATGTGTATTGTCATATACCCCAAGCAAGGAACCACAGTGCCCTTGGGCTCTTGTTAAAGGATTATTGTAACCTACAAAATTGAGAAATATAGCACCATTTTGCATCTTAACTTCAAAAAAACTTTCAATTGGGAGGGGGAACCCCCTCCCGTTAGACACCTCCCCCAGGACGGTGATCACTGTGTAAGTAGCATATCAACGAACAAATCATGGCCCGGTCTAGGTGGAAAATGCCCGGGCCGGTTTTAAGACCCAGTCCGCCCCTGTATATGTACTTAGGCCTATGTTTGGTAGAAATATTTCGTTGTGTTCGTGAATAAGTGATTGAAAAATTATAACCCAAAAAAAGGAGACATTTTCAGCTGATGTGCCCTGATGACATCATTCATTCTACTGTTGTCAGCTGCATTTACAAAATATTAGTAAATTTTAAAAATTCATATCTCATTGGTGCAACTAACTCTTGGCTCTAACTAAGTATCTTGATGCTTTGTAGTGGAATGTACAGAGCCATTACACATAAAATGTATTAACAGCCAAAATTCTACTGTATATTTGTACACTTGTGATAGAAGGAAATACTGCACGTGTGATCTGACGATGTTTTACTACATCACGATAGAAAGATACAGCCCATTCTCCATCTATATATGTTTGATGTTATATGTTGAATAACGGCAACTAAGTATTGGATGTAACTTTCAATCGGTACCTAGGAAAATAGACCTACAGTTTCATTGCGGCAGGTAAATGCAAACTTGTATATGCTAATGGATAGAGCTGTATTAGTTAATAAAAAAACTAGCTGCAGTTAAGTAACAGTGAAATCGATGATTTTTATGTGTGTTGCTTCAATTTTATCGAAGATTGTGTGGTAAAGGGTATTAATGAGTTTCCTTGTTTTCAGACACGAACGTTATTAACAAGTTGGTTAATTAATAATTAGGCTAATCCGACAGTAGGCAGGCTATACATTCGCTTTGACCGAGGGCTGTATTTTAGCGGTAGTCAAGCCCGGATTCCAGGAAATTGTTAATTACGATTAGCGAGCAAGCTTTCGCTCTCTGACTAATAATTTTACTTTGTTGAAAGTCCTCTTTTTATTATTTTGAAAGTTCAGTTCCAAGAACAAAGAGCATAAACTGGGCATTTTATGCTAAAGGTTCCTTTGAATCTTAGTTACGATTTGTGGGCGAACTTTCGATCTCTTATGACTTATAATTTTGCTTTCAGTGTTTGTTAAAAGTCCTTTGTATTGAACTTTGTTCAGGTGGTGTATCTATTATATGTTTGGACCCGACTGACTAGGCATCTATGGTCGGGTTGGACTTGTGCCCCATTAGCTTAGGGCAGGAAAATACGCTATGATGGATTTAGGGGCGGTGTGGGTTATCCCTGCAAACCTGTGGTGGGTTATACGTAACTCAACGAGAGGTTGTGACACTCTTTCAAATAGCCGGTACTATAGGAACAACACTGTGTTTTACCGCCACTTTGAAATACTCTTTTTCTTCATCCAAAATGAAACAAAGCTGTTTAGGGGATTACAATTGTAGCAAAACAGAGGGAACGATTGATGGCACCGAAATATTCAGTTTTTGTCTTCCAGGAAAACTTGTAAACACAAACCCACGGTCACAAAACTTATGAATACCATCTCAGAGAAAGATATTCCAAAACTGATATGGAAGCTTTGTGGAAACTTTAGCATAGCTAACTCTTTTCATATACGGTAATACCGCCCTCTATTCTTTTGACAGCTTACGCTAAACACAGGGAATGTATGCACCATCGCATTGGCGGTATACCGATTTCACAATGTATCTGAAACTTTTATAGGTTCACCTGTGCTCTTTACGTAGATCTGTCAATGGTACGAGGCAAACTACGTACTTTTCCCAGAAACCTCCAAAACTGCGTGTAACATAATCAAAGGAGAAGGGTAAATAAATAAGTTGATTTTATTACACTTTCATTGCATGTGTAATACTCACTTTTCGAAGTTCGTGCGTCGCTTTCAAAATCATTGACGTCATCGAGTTAACAATCTTATCGCGCAATTCCACTGAGTGGTTTCAAGTACAATAACGAGTTTAAACAAAAGCAAAATTAGATTTGTATTTTCCCTTGATTATTTCATAATTCAAGATAGTGTTTAATATCTAAACTTCATGTTACCGATGTTCAACACAGTTAAAGAACGTTATATCTTTATATTTATGCAGCAGGCTGCAAAAACGACAATACACTTACTTTACATAACACTATTTCTTGTATAAGAGTCAAATCAGGTTAATTTAGAATTGATGTTTTATACGGTTTTCGATACAGTTAATATAAAGTTTACACTGCAGGGTAGTAGTAGCAGTAATGTAACTTATGGTCACTTCCGGTGATATCGCCCGTGTCACGTGGATATATCCCACCAGCGTAATTCTTCCCTCTTCTGATGTCATTATCTCCATCCCATTGGAAAAACTCATCTATAACCTAAAAAATTGACAAAAAACTTGGTGAAATAGTGGAGGAATTTGAAACACAAATATTCACGAAACAAGTGTTTATGTATAAGAATCACACTTTGTATCTGCTTGTTTAATTAAA
Organism: Apostichopus japonicus; assembly: GCF_037975245.1. Taxonomy (NCBI): domain Eukaryota; kingdom Metazoa; phylum Echinodermata; class Holothuroidea; order Aspidochirotida; family Stichopodidae; genus Apostichopus; species Apostichopus japonicus. The sequence goes on from NC_092570.1 coordinate 15,016,041, forward strand.
AAGAGAAAGAGAGAGAAAGGTAAAGGTAAAGAAAAAGGGCAAATATTGAAAGTTTAAACCAACTGATACCCGACCCCCCCCCCCCCCCCCCTAGTTCCAGGCGGAACCCGGATTTGTGCCCTCATTGTTTGCTGTTTGCTGGTGAGTTATAAAATGTTTAGTCCAATACAGACAATAAAATGTGTCCCACAAGGCTATGTTTATTTTTGTTGTGCACAGATTTGGAGTTAACGTCTACAAACATCATTTCCGGAGCGACTTAGAGTCAAACTATTCACGGTGTTTTTGACTGGGTTTAAATGAAAAGAAAAAACAAAACGGATTTGAAACAGAGAGTGATTATTTCGAGTACTCTAAAAATGATTTTGAAAAAGCTTAACTCAGAACTTCATCATTGTAGCTTTGACTCCCAGTCAATAAATTACTTATATGAAGAAGAAAAAAAAAAACCTTGATTATGTACCAAGACACATGAGTGTTACGTCACTATGACGTCATTTATGTATGAACTATACCAGTTTATACTTGCTATTCTCGATCGCGGTACAAAAATAAAATGTGTAGTGGCGCTATTTTGATACTTTATCTAAGGATTTTATGAAATACTGTGATGGTTAATATAGGCTTCCGTAGACATAGTTTTTGGGCTGATTTTGATTTTATCAACTAGTTCATGCTAAAAGGATACTGTTACTATTATCTATTCCTGTTAACTATTCCTACAATACTCACCACCACCGTACAATTTAGCTGTAAAAGTTAATCAAAATGTTCGTAGATGAAACAAGATACGTACGTTCATGCCAAGAACATTTTGACACATTCTGGAATATTGGAAGAGATAAAATGGATCATCGGTTGGAAATATCGCTGAGACCAAAGTTGATCCGTCATTTCGGCAGCAGAAATATATCAGGGTATCTTCATCGTACACTCCCGCTGGTAATATACCAGACCTGTCGTTGGAATTTAAGGTGTTTTCGTCATCCCATAAAATCCAACCCTCTTGGAAACCTATTATATATAAATAATGATAATATTAAAGAAATGCGAAATGAACCAATATATTCCACATGTTTCAATTCTAAGCCGTCTGCCCAAAACATTCTATTTATCAAATTTGTTGTAGCCTTATAAAAAAAAACGCGGTAACAAGATCAAGTTCAACATTGTGGAGAAGAAGTAATTAATCTTATCTTAGCACGTAAAGTAGTTTTTTTTTCCTCAAAATGGCGCGAGTACCAGTACGGGTATACAGCTCCATGAGAGCGAGGACGGGTACATGCACCTACGCTAGTGTTACGGGTACCAAAAACGACTCACTAAACCAGTCTAGTATGGAGAACATGCATAGAGGCGTAAGAAGGTTTTGTAATCGGACACTATAATCCATAGAACAATGATGGATTGTTGACGTACCCTAAACTTGTCTGTATTGAAACAAAATAGTTCGTCCACATCTCCTACCCGCTCCCATCCACCCCTCCCACCCCCCCCCCCGCCTCCATAACCCAATTCATGTCTCAAATCGCGTTCCTTGTATCTTACTTTTCAAACTAACCTGTGGGACACGTTTCTCCATATTTCATGATGCAGTAAGAACCCGTAGGAAATCTCCAGCCGCTTTCTTCTTCCTCTGCCACTGTTTTGGTACAGTAACTGAGTTTTACTGCCCTCTTGCTATCATGAATGAAAATAATGCAATCAAAAAGTTTAGTCAGAAGTACTAGTTTTCTTGTAATCATACATAAATATAACTTTATAACAACTGGAACTCGACTTGGATGTGGATACAGTGAGCGGGAAAAGTAAAGAGATGGGGGCGGGAGGGGGGGGGGAGGGGTTGAGTGCAGAAATTTCGTTTGAAAAATAAAAGCTCACTACATTTTAAATCTTTTAATCATATAGTACTTTATAAGAATGATTTACTATCATAATGAAAAGTAATTATAAACATATAATGAATATAAACTGGAAGTAGTCAGAAAAATGTCTGCTTTACTATCGACTTTATCAATTAAAAGTGGTAATGTTACCATATAGTGGAACTGGTAATTTACCAGACACTCGATATAGGCTAAACTCGTTAAATACGTTAAATACGTCTACTCCCTCCAAATCCAAATCACACACTGAAGCTAATCCTCAATTATACAATCTCAAGTAGTTCCGTAGTGAAGTGTAATGGGGAAGTAGAACCCCGTTCAACAATGACTATTTGATGTAAGGGGTATCTAACTTACTTGTATGGACCCTGCAAGTGACACGGTTCCGACCAATCATTATCTGGGAAAGTGTTTTCCGTTTCTTGATAGCGCCACCCCATACTCCAATAAAATTGAGACGAGGGACAAGTTGTGTTCTCCACCATTGGTAATGTGTAGGTACCCGCTGGCCAATATACCGTCAACTGAACAGTGTCACCTTAAAAGAGAACGATTAACGATCACATTCAATATGTTAAATGAAATATTGTTTCTGACACTGGAAATAGAGAGAGAGAGATAGAGAGAAGGAGGGTGGTGGGGTGGGGTGTGGGTGCTTGGGGGGGGGGGGGGGTGGCTGGGTGGCCGAGCAGAAGGAGCACTGTAGTCGGGTATTGCAAAGGTAAGAAATAACATGGATCGTGGTCAGTCTTTAGGCTGCTACGATCCTGCTCAGATGCATGGTTGCCTATAACCACAGACAGAGTTGAGTCAATCCTTAAATATTAACGTTTGTTGACAAAATGGTTGCATATAAGTGAATCTACTACAGTTACGCACGCCTTCAGTGATCTTCGTTCTTGTTTATGATTGGATGTTGAATAAGTTGTAAGGAACTAATGATGGTCTAAAAGACGGGAGGGAAAAAAGGTGACTTTAGTCGTTTTTTGGAAATTCCTAGTATCTGAAACAGAAAGATACCCCAGTCAGAGTTGGAACATGTATGGGTTGGGGAGTACACATAAGCTTAGGAGGCAGGGGCTGGGGGGGGGGGGGCTGTAGCCCCCATCCATTTTTTGGGTGAAAATTCGGGCAATATGATGAGAATTTTTCGAGCACCTACTGAAAGAAAAATAATTTGCAATGTGTTTTTCAATGGTTAAACTGATATTATTATTATCATTATTATTGTAACGACTTGCCCAATAATAACAATAATATGGAAGGGTAATTACACGGCAAATGATTGTATGTTACTGGCATGCGCTGTAATAACTGATGCATGCCTATATGATATGCACATTAACATGTTGAATGCGCGCGGAGCGAGCGAAATATTTTGGTTACAATTTTCGGGCAAGTCGTTACAGCCCCCCCCCCCCCCCAAAAAAAACAAAAAAATCAAATTGGGCTCATACGCCTATGGGAGTACATATAGTAAATTTAGAATTCTTCGAACTCAAAATCTGAACGGTTATGGCCTTGGAATGAGACGATAAATATTGGTGAGGCGGTATCTTGGAGGTCGCAGAGAGAGTGTACGTACTACCACCAACTTATAACAGCTTTCATGGATCCAAAATGAGATTAAATTATTTAGGGGACTATAAGCCGACGACAGAAGTATCGCTTCGATGGTATCAAAACTGAGAAATGACCGCCTTAATTGTTCTGTTTATATCACCAAGGAAACTTTGTTGACACAATTAAAAGGCTTGATCAAAACTATGAATTCCATATGTATACATATTTCAAAGATATGTTGCATATGTATTGAATCTATTTGTAAACTTGTCATGAAACTTTAAAAGCATTTCTAGCAATTTTTGGTCAGTATAATGATGGCCACCCGATGTGACATACACCAAAAATTCTTGTCTTACCATGTGAACTTGTGAATTATGCGTCACACGAAATCAAACTGCAAATGTGGCTATACTATTAATAGAATAAAAGAATGACTAGGTTCATTCCGAAAAGAAAGAATGATATGAAAGAATTCAACTGAATGGTGCCATTGAGAGACCGTACATGGTCTATAGCATATATCCAATGTGTGCAAACGTAAATAATAAGAGCGGTTAAGCTAACAAAAGTACAGGCAGATAAAAATAGGGTGTAAATTGTTTTTGTCTGTTGTTTGGAGTGTGGTATTTTTCGATACAATATATTGTATAAGCCTGTTCACGGAACTATACCTCGTACCTTTCACTAACACAACTTTTGTAAATTTGAACAGCCGTCTGTTCCATATCGTATGTTCTGTATACTTGTATATGGTTTAGCTAAAGGCAAAGACTTCGATGGAAGTTTATACATACATTCACCAGGAATATCACATGATGTGAGAGTTTTTCTCTAAATGAGTCAACAATTACTAACCCCTGCATTATAGTTGAAAGACACAAATGGTACCATTTTTAAGGCTGAGTTTAGAGAGAATTTAGTGGTCTTGTTTATGTCACAGTCTGAGAAACAAAACGTGATTGATAGTCAACGTTCCTACAACTAGGCAAAGGCTTGGTTTAGCGGTTAAAGTGTCCGCCTCAAAAGTCTATAGGTTCCAGGATCAAAATTCCACCAGGAACCAGATTCTATTGACCTATTCAAAAATCGCTGCAGTGCAGTGGTGATTTGCTGAGTCTTCCGTGGATTTGGTATTTCTGGTTTGGGAACTTGAGAGAAGCGGTTTGTTTTCTGTTCTTCACTTGGTTTCGAAACAACTTTGTTCGTCATGGCTGCACTGCAGTGATGTCGAATGGGGGTGCCTTTGCCTACCTCAGTATTTGAGAAAGTGGTCAGATGATGGGGCATACAATCTCGTCTGTCGGATGGGGACGTTTACTGTCGGTCCCGGGTGCAGGAAGGGGAGCGAATTCACACCCCTGCCTCGTTATCCTCTGAACACTTATCGAAAATCGAAGGCTTGATATAAGCCGGTGGTCAACCACGATCTAACACGGATAGGATCTTCAATAAGCTACTGCAAGGCTTCCTGATCCTTGGGTCTCTAAAGTAAACTACACTAAACTATAAACTAAACTAACTATTACGGGTTTCAGGATAGTCAGATTTACAATATGCAAAATCCTTTGAATACTCCTTTCATGAAAAGTGCAAGCTACATAATTGATGACGTCAGCTCCTCCTCCTCCTCCTCCTAAATGTTAATGTTTAACCGGTTTTTGTCTAAATTCTTATAAGTCACCCCAAAACATGTTTTTTGAAATTCCTATAAAAACATCAGAGCATTCAAGTTTTGGATGACATTCAACATCATTGCCCTTTGAGAAATTCGTTATGCATTTGTGAACGTATCATTGAATCAATAAACGTTTCATGTTTACTCTCCGAGTTTTGTGTTGCATTCGAGGAACTGGTTCAAAGGTCACTGTGATTCAGATTCAGTAGTACAGCCACTTTAACTGATGAGCCTCAGATATTTAAATGGTGCTTTCCCAAAACATGGTTGTAATTGAAATACAACAACCTTGACAGATATAGCAGTAGTTTCGAAGGGTGTACTTAAGTCATCCCCTTTTATACCGCCCTCATCTCTGATTTCATTATGTATCTGGAACGTATTTACGCATGTATACTCTTCACGCAGACATGTCCATAGCACGAGTCAAAGTCCTCACTTTCAAAAACACATCAAAGTTGTACTTAATGAAACGACTGGTATAATGAACCTTCACCTTCAATGCAAGCGTTGATTTTGTTACACATTCATTGCGCACAATACGCAGTATACCTACTTTTCGAAATTCGTGCGTCGCTTTCTAAGGCATATGACGTCATTGCCTTTGCGATGTTAACGCCCACGTCTTCCAAGTGGCTTGGTGTGCAGTAACCATTTTGTAAGTAGGCGTTCCCAAGCTGCCAAAAGGTGCCATCCAACACAGTGGCAATACTCATTACCTTGATAGATATGGCCTCTTTCAAGTCGTTTTGACTTATCACAACATTCTCGAAGTTGTTTGTAAAGTGATTCTTCTTAAAGGGAGATTCCATGAGTCTGTCAATATCTATAACCACTGATGATCTCTCGCCTGGAGAATTTCTCTGTTTGACTTCGAGCAGCTCATTTCGAATATTGTCAAGGCTTTTCTGATAAGAAAAAAGTTAAAGTTAAATTTATTGTAGAAAATTATGAAACCAAAGAATTACCGATTTATTTTGACTCCAGGAAGTTGAAATTGAAAAAAAACCTGTTTTGACACAGTAACTTAAAATGGTAACAGATAGATATAACTTCGATCATTAGAAAATATTAACATATACACGTACGCACAGGTGGGATATGATCTGGATGACATGAGTAGGGGAGGGGGGGGGGGGAGGTGAGTTAAACATGTTGGAAAAAAACGCCATAATGTAAAACAAAATAATGACAGAAAGTTAATGTATACAGGTGTTAATATCTCCTTAAGTTGCATGAAGTTAACCAAGAATTTGTTGAGGTCATGTACGGAAAAAAAATTGTGCCTTACTTTTCGAAGGATCATAAAATATGGGCTATTTATACTTACATCAGCTAGAATAGATTGGAGTAATTCTTCCTTGGTTGTATAGAGTACTTGTCTCTCCTTGTAACCAAGCTCCACCTCAACTACAATATGCTGTACGTCAAACAAAGAAATCGACAGATTTTAAGACATGTCTCGCTTAGGTCAGACAAAGCTCGTGACATCACTTTGGAGATTTTCTTTCATACGGGAGAAAATAGGTTAAGGTATGGAAGGAGGGGGGGGGGGGGATTAGAGGGGCATCTTTTTGTCCATGTTGGTAATAAAACTTTGCCTGTTTTTTGGATAAAATAAAAGAAATGTAATTTAAGCAAAAAGTCATTTTGTTGAAACCATTAGAATGACTAGAATGATACAGAGTTTTCGATTTATCCCTGTCACAGTTGCTAGGTGTAAAAATCTCAGATATTCGAATTAGTACGTGAGATCTGATTTTAAGAGGAAATGTCAAATCATGACACCCAATTTCCCTTTGGTCTTTAATTGTTTTTTATATATTTTTTTTTATAAAAGACTGCAAATGACGAGTAGCCCGCTGTGTTTAATCATCAAAAAAAGGGGTCAAAACAAGTTGTTATTATGTTCTTTTTGTATAGGCCTACTTACAGTTCCCCATTTGTCCAGAAATGCTTTGTACTTTTCTGACAAGAAATCATGTGACGGTAACTGACAAACATCAGTGACGAATTCAGTTGAAAGGGGAAACGGTCGACTTTTTGCTTCCTCAATCATGTACCGACCTTTTCCCACGCTGCATGAAGTTTGTGATTCGTAGAATATGTGCCAGTCGTTGTCTATCTTGTGTTCCATTTGTAAGTATCCTATATGTGGCAAAGAGAATAGTAAGACAACTCAGGTAATAACTGAATGATCAACACTGACGAATTATCCAGTATCCTCCACGAACAATTCCAATTAAGCAAGACTTATCAAGTTTCTACGACGGGTATGTTTGTGGGGAAGGGGTGGGGGGGGGGTGGGTAGAAGCAAGCACATGATGCCGCACGGTCTAAGAAGGGGTACTACATTAACAGATAGGTTACAATTAAAATGAAACGGACAGGCTCATACTTTCATAATATTCACAATCATACATTAGCGTCCTCCATCTTGTAAAAGCTACATATTTATTATGTAGAGTTATGACAATATAACTCTACATAGTAAATATGTAGCATTTTACCATATGCGCATTTCATATCAAGATTTTTTTCTTAATATGGAGGTGCATAGATGCAAACTGTTTATACATTCTATAACGGCTGAAAACTGTTGAAGAGTTTTCAACTATAGGTTTGTACTCTACTAACATACATGCAATATATTTATGTACTGTGCGCTCCAGGACTTGTCCATAATATTATGTCAGTCGGTGTCTTTGTGTGTGCGGTGGGGGGGGGGGGGGTGGGTGGAGGGGTGGGGGAGCGGAGAATTGTGATCCCCTTCATTTGATTCTTTTGGGGCTGAATACTAAATAGAAGTACATGCGGTTGCGCCCCTGTACTTGATTGTTTCATACGTGAGCATATTCACCGATAATCACCGAGTTGATAGATTGCCAAATTTGCTTCCATGATAACATCAGTTTTTTGAACGATTATTTCAATACTAATTTGCGACAACTTTATTAATATCACAGGATTAATAATAGCATTTGGAATATACATTTTGTGCTTTGTGTTTTCATATTTTTTTGAAAGAGACAATCCTTTCCATGATTTGGTTAGTAACTTAGCAGTGAAATTAATTACGTTTGAAGGACATGGTATTTCATGCATGCACAACAGAGACTCGGAGAACAAAATAAAAGGAAAAAGGTGGGATAATTTTATTGTTGAGCATATGGTTGAAAGTTGTCGTAGACATACCAGTAACTTCTACAAACGGGAAGTTATGCCGCGACGCATATGAAGTCAAGCTGAAAACGAACGGTTCCCGGGACTTTATTATTATTATTATCCTGTCAAACACAGGAATATTCTTTTAAGATGATATAGTCATCTAACACTGTATGGTTCTGCTCCTATATTGTTTTTAATAAATAAACAGGTTGTTGACATTTCATTTCAAGAATTTGAGACCGTATGTTATAGCACTTTAAAATAAATTTAGAAAACAAAAGAAGAAAAGAAAAAAAAAGGTAATTTTTGAAGCATGACTGTGGTAGAATATGTCTTTATAAAAAATGATAATGATTATATAGTAATGGCGGTGATGGTGGTGGTGATGACGTTGATGGTGATGGTGATGATGATGATGATGATGATGATGATGATGGTGGTGGTGATGGAGATGGTGATTGTGATGATGACGGTGACGGTGATGGTGATGGTGGTGGTGGTGACGGTGACGGTGACGGTGACGCTGACGGTGATGGTGATGGTGGTGGTGATGGTTATGGTTATGGTGACGGTGACAGTGATGACGATGGTGATGGTGATGATGATGGTGATGGTGATGGTTATGGTGACGGTGACAGTGGTGGTGATGGTGATGACGATGGTGATGGTGATGGTGATGGTGACGGTGATGGTCATTGTGATGGCGATGGTGATGGTGATGGTGATGATGATGGTGATGGTGATGATGATTTATGGTGATGATGATGGTGACGATTTATGGTGATGGTGATGTGATGGTGATGACAATGAAGATGAGGATGTTGCCGACGACGACGAAAATGTCGACGCACAGTTGGTGTTGTCAATACTGTAAGCTGTTGGTTAACGAGATGTATGTATTTGTCGGTATGAGTGTTTCAACTGTAAATGAAGTTGTTGTCAATAGGGACATTTCAAGGGTATTTTGGTTGTCCGAGAACGAACATAGACACTTCGATTTAGTTGACAGCTTCTCGACATCAGCTATGTGATCAGATACCATAATTTTAGTTAAAGGAAATTTTAGTAAAAAGTTGAAAAATAAATAAATTAAATATTAAGAAATTTAGATTAGCTTACTTTCGTTCTTGGAGAACTCAAAGTTTGCGAAAGCATTTTTCGATTCGTCTGTAAATGAAAAATGAAAAGTTAATATAATTAAATTTTTGTACAATTTATCTTTAATGTTATAAACAGTAGTTTAAGTTTATTCAAAATTCCTTTTTGTACCATTTAAATTGAAAAAATAAAATAAAATAAACGTTTATATATTATTGCGTATAGAAATTTATAATTTTCTATAGAAAAAAACTCACATGGTTTTCGTAATATTATAGTCATGTCGTTTTTCTTTCAAGACTGAATTTAAATTCTGTATTGATTAAAAAAAAATTGGAACTCACCAATTATCTCTACATCTTCCAAAAGTTTATGCTGGTACTTCTTTGTACTCTCATAAATCGTTTCTCGAAATCGACTTGAGCAAGTCTCGAATGTTACATACTCAACTTGGTTGGAAATTGACCCTGATGTGACGTAAGAGGTCAAGTCCAAAATTCGTCTCGAATAGCCATCGGCCCTCTGATCATTATTGAATTCTACATCTGGGTTTCCTGCAAAAAAAATATGGAAAAAAAATGAAGAAAATATAAAAGTAATTGTAGATTGAAATTTTGTACTATTGACACGGTAGATCTAGGACTTTGACACTACCTCCCCTTTATTTCGTACATATTTCATTGTCATAACTTATGTCGACAAAAATAAAGAAGATATTTTTAGCGAATTTCTTGACAAAGGTGAAATTTAAAGGATTAGTTCAGTTGTCATAGTAAACATGTTTATGTTATATGAAAGAGGACAATGAAAGAAACACAATGGTGAAAAAACTGTTCAAATATCTTTTTCGGTTAAAGAGATATTCAAGTGTCAAGTTTTATCAGATTGTGTAGATACTGCTGAAATCTGACTAGCTGTGATGTCACATCCTCACATTCCTGAAAAGTCTTTGTTTCAGTTTTCTCAAAATATTTTGTGAGATTTCATGACTTTCAACCAAAAGATTTGTCAGGAGATCTCATATTTGTCGAAGGAAGTATTTGAGATTAAACATCTGAAGAATTTTTGATTGTATTATTTTCAAATGTGTTAAAAAATTGTAAATAATTTTTAAAGAAATAGATTCACAAATGTTAAGGAAGTGAGGATGTGACATCACACCCTCACAGTAAGTCTTTCTACACCAGTCGTTTTCAAAGAAATTTTGATATCTTCAAAGTGTCATATCTCCTTAACAGAGCATGCTAGCATGGTAGTTTCTTCACTGTTCTTTTTTGTCTTTTTGTGCTCTTTCATACAAAATAGACATGTCAGACACCTGAACCAATCCTTTTAAACTTCAATGTCCTTTGTCCAGAATCTCACATGACACCCACCTCGAGTTCATTGATCGAAATAGAAGGCGGAAATGTTGTTTTCTCTTGGTTCAAGTTGATAGTTGTATTATCCGTTTTCGATCAGATTAAGTGACCAACATATGTAATGTATATGATAAATCAATTTAAATGTACAGCCTAATACTAAAACTATCACCAACACATAGCGGTACAATGAAGTTATGGAAAATATCTAATCATCGGACAATTTTTGAAGTTGTTAATAACTTGATTGACAAATGCAAAAATCGTTATAAGTCGATACTTTGTCTGTCGTTTCGATATATTGGATATTAGTTGAGCCATCAGTGTAATATTATAACTTGAGTTTCTTTTCACATATAATACTAAAGTAATTGACGTACTATAACAGCTCCGTTAAAGGATTAGTTCAGGTGTCAAACAAGTTTATCTTATATGAAAGAAGACAATCAAAGAAACACAATGATGAAGAAACTGTTCAAATATCTTATTCCGTTATGGAGATATTCAAGTTTAAAGTTCTATCTGATTGTGTAGAAACTGCTGAAATCAGACTAGCTGTGATGTCACATCCTCACATTTCTGAAAAGTCTTTGTTATTTTATTAAATGTTTTGTGAGATCTTATGACTTACAACCAAAAGATATGTCATGTGGGTCTCATATTTGTCAAGGGAAGTATCAGAGATTTAACATGTGAAGAATTTTTGATTTGATTTTTTTAGATTTGTGAAAAAAATGTAATTAATTTTTATTGAAATATATGTTGAGAAAGTGAGGATGTGATATCACACCCTCACAGTTAGTCTTTCTACACCAGTCATTTTCAAAGAAATTTTTATATCTTCAAAGCGTGATAACTCCTAAACAGAGCATGCTATCATGGTAGTTTCTTCGCTGTTCTGTTTGCCTTTTTGAGCTCTTTCATACAAGATAGACATGTCAGACACCTGAACCAATCCTTTAAATATTCAGTGTCTGTTAATAAGAAGTTGAAGTGAAATGTAAAATGATTATCAAGAAAAATCATTTCCTGTGTAGTTTGTATGCTTTACGTTAAAAAAGGTAAAACGATTAATATAATATAATAATGTTTAACGACATTTCAACTTGATACGGTAGGTCAACGAACTGGGTCAAGATTGCAAAGAATTTTTCCCCGACTTAATGGGTTTGGGGTACCATGGCCTTTTTCGCACGCCAAATTGCTCGTAACTTTCATTTCACATCGGGTAACTATATCCAATATACAGTTTCAGCTCATATTAGGTGTATTACAATTTGGGAAGACGATTTCAGAAGGGAAAACGGTGGATTTCTCCTGGATGAAAAACCCACAGTACTTTGCTCGTCCAATTAAGGACCAAACACAATACCTCAACTGAGTTGCTATAGGTTTTTAGAATGCTTCTAATGCCACCGCCGAAATATCCACTCGTCCATAGCAAGGCCACTTCCCCAATAGTTTAATATGTTCCTTATATAGGCTTTTTTGTTTGTGAGAATTGTCAATCAAAAACATCTTTATCACACAGGTCGATGATAACACTTCGATTCGCTTCCTCTTTATAACAGAATAATAAGAACGCTTCCCCCAATTTAATTTAATTCCATTTTGTATATGATTTCCTTATATAGTATAGGCCCGGCCATTTTCATACGATAGGCCTTTGTCAGCATTTTTCATCTCTTATGGGTTGACCTAGAAATATTTTCAACATGCCTTTGCCATCGTTTATCTTAACTCCGTCTTCAAAGGACATGTTATAGTCATAAATCTAGTGTATATAAATACAAGTCTCGTATGTTTCCCTCTAATCAAATCACGTCGGAAACTCATGGTCTGATGAAAAGCGATTAAACTTTATAGTATTAGTTCAACGACCCGGGGAGTATAAAATGCCATCGATAGTACGACGATTGGACTATTACGAATCAGGAATATGTGTCAGATTCATGTATACGTCATCAAATGTCATGATTTACTTGAGAAGTATAGTTACTATGCAAAATCTCAACGTGTGTAGCCTATGAATATGCATGTTTAATCGTAATGAATATGCAAAGCATGACAACGTACTTTCAGTTCTTTATGGAATGTAAAAGAATGTCCTCGTCTATAGGCAATGGCTGCATCAGTTTGTTACTACCGTGGCAACGAGAATCCACCTTACTGTGAGGTTGAACGGTTCATTCAACCTGACAAGATTGGTATAAGCCTAGCCTATATATGCAGCCTATACTCGCGTAGAAAGGGTAGCCTATATACAGGAACAGTGAAAACGCAAAACGCTAATGTTAACCCGGAATATATATAGGTATGACTTTTCAATGTCTTCGTCTGTAAGGTCACGTGCCGTACCTATAGACTTATATTGTGTCCGTATCGTGCCCTTCTTCTTGTATAGTTCTATATATATATATATATATATTTATATATATATATATATATATATATATATATATAGATGCACTCAAATGCACTTGAAGTTCGTAAATTATTGTAAAAATATAGTGTAAACATATTACGAACTAGGGTAGATATTCATTCTCCCCCTGTGTTCGGCCAAAAGCAGGGAACTCAAGTGGCATAGGCAGGGAAGATCGTAAGTATAGTTTGATAGCAATGATTCATTATATATAATAGCACTATAGGCGCAGACTGTTACAGAATCTATTAGGGAAGGGCATTAACATTGACCTGAGACCTTTAACTAAAAGCCTTTTTTTACAGGATTTGCAAATGGAATTCGTTTGTCAGTCCGTGTTTGTATAGCATTTATATTGAACTGGGACTTTTAACCAAAAATCCTTTAAACAGGATTTGCAAATGGGATTCGTTTGTCGTTCCGTATTCGTAGGTTACTAAGCATAAATTTCTTCCCCTCGGCCAACCTGTTTTTTTTTTACAAATTTCTATAGTTTGCATTGACTTAAGGAGTTGTCTATATTTGTCAATTCAATTACATAAACTGATTTGTTATCAGATTTTTCCCCCTTATTTTTCTATTTATTCCCTTTCTAGTCTTTTTCTTTTTGCAATACATTCCTTACTTCTTTAAAAGAAATACATAAACAAAGGAATAACACCCTGCTTAAGTAGTAAAAGTTTGACACGGGTTGTGAGTTTTTCTTAAAGAGCTCAAATTAACTTTCCTATATTACCTGCTTATATGTGTGAAGTTTGGTCTCTTTACAAAGACAGTATCTTTTCATCAAATTGCAAACTTTTTAATCAGTTTCACAAATGGTCTTTGTTTGCTTATAATGCTTAGCTTGCACGAGATCATCTATAGCAGGGTTGTCCAACCTTTTGCAGAGGAGGGCCACATGGAATGATTATGATGAAGGAGGGGCCGCATGAAACCTACGCTCGATTTTTTGCCCAAAGCCCAAGGCAACAAAATGTGAGCACTGCGCGCGGAGCGCACTGATTTATTTTCCTTCCTGATAAAATAGATGAATGAAGTCCAGCCGCCCCCCCCCCCCCCTCCGCTGAGAGTGTCACACAAACTGACATGTATGCAGTTTTTTTGGACCTAGAAGGTTCGAATGATTGATTTTATAGCTTCAAATTGTTATCAATACATCTGCTCACTAAAATTTCGCACCGTAGAGCATCTCTGGCGGGCCGGACGCAACCCTGCGGCGGGCCGGACTGTGGCCGGCGGGCCGTAGGTTGGACAACCCTGATCTATATTGTTAAACGATTCAGGTGCTTCTCAACACATCCATGGGGGAAGTGGAGGGGAAAGGGGGATAAAACCAAATTTTAATTTTATTTAGGAGGGGCGCTGCCCTGGGGTCATTGAGGCCAACTCCCGTGTATGTGGAGTCATAAAATTATTAGACATTAAATGGTGTACTTTGAGGCATATTTCCGAATAAATAAATTAGTCCTGTGTTAGTATAGATCTAAGTCCTAGGTTATGCTAATAAGTATACTTTGTGTGAGGTGGAGAAAAGGAGAAAAGGGGATACAATGATAGTAGTGCTCCAATTCTTCCCCTACAGCTGAATGCAAAAACTGCCTGACTAACGATAGGAGGGGCTCCGCTCACGCACCCACCCAACCCCCAACCCCCACCCCACCTCTTTGCGGACGCCAGTGCTCCACATTCACTATGTGGGGGTTATAATAACATCTTAGCACGGGTTATCTCAGTAATGGGTATCTATTCATTTCCATGAACAAAGGACTGCATATCATCCGTATATAGGCCTATATCTTTTTTTCAGACAAGAACATTTTACATAAGGATCTTTGCTTCCACGCGGAGTGTGGAAAAGTGGGTGATTATAGCTTTCAAACTTTCAACAACTTGAAGGCACATTGTTTTGATGGTAACTTTGTTTCTTCATGTCCAACCCAACGAGAATATTTTATCAGATGCATGAGTTTGTGTTCAGTATTTTTGCATATATATAACGACAAACATGCCATTGTTAGTAAATAACGTAAAAGAACCAAATATAGCGGTTTATGGTTTGATATTAAACGCGGTGTGCTCATTGTGAAAGAAAATTTTCAAAGCTGTAATTCTCGGTTTAACTTTAAAGGAGAAACAGACACAATTGCATCGTCATTTTGGCTTATATGATAGTGAGGATTGTGAAAAAACTCCCCGAAACACCTAAATAATAAAATAAAAACGCTCTTCTCTTTGGCAGATATCCTAGTTTAAACTTGATGTCTGGGGAGCTGTCATTTGAATTTGTTATAATTATTACATTTTTTTGGGGGGCAATATTTTGTCACCCAGACACTTTTCATATTATAGTTTTCAGAAGAAGAAAAAAATCATAAGTAAACTTATGGAAATTGAATAGTGCTACACGTAATGACCCATACGGTTATTTTATTTTAGTACCCAACAGAATCGATATATTTCTCACAGTAAACATAGCAAGCTGATTCCAGTTTCTCACGAGTCGATGACTCTTCTATGGTATTCAACAAGTAATTTTTGTTGTTCAATTGGAGAGGTTGTACTCTATACTGTTATCTCAAACACCATCTGCTCGTTTGTTATTACCTGATAGATACGATCTTACTAAACTCTGTATTGTTACGTGCCCGGATCTTTCTTCTATGCAAAGAACCTTGACCATAAAATAGCAGTTGACCGCAGTTATTTTATGTGCTTAAAATTGCCAGCTACTAAGCATATAGACTACTGTATACCTTTCATACCGCAATTGCACTTAATATTCGTAAATATACGTAAATATTCCCTAAAATTTTAGCCTATGGAGTTGCATGGGGGTGGGGCGGGCGGGGGAGGGAGGGGCGGGGGTGGTGACGGTAAACCGGTCCCAATCCGGTATATCGGTATGTCTGTACGCCCCACCCCACCCCGGGAACTGCATCTCCAAGGCATTTGTCTTGTTCAGTTAACGAAGCGAAATAGTACTCTAAAGTGGATTTCGTACAGGAATGTTGCATTCCATATTCAGTTAGCTAAGATTCTGAAAATTGGGATCGGGTCATATATTCGGCATAGTAATGCAACTGAAATACATTTAAACTTAACACTTTCTAATACCCACCAAAAAGGATGTTATAGCCAGTACCAAGGATAGTGAGACCTTCCGGTGGGTTACTTGATGACGTCACCGACGAGTGGATCCTGCTTGCCACAAGGAACAGATGTAAAAAGAAGAAGGCGGCACACCCACCGTGGTCAAATCTTGAAAGAACAATGAAACAGCGATAGAAAGAAAACCGGAAAGGGCGTTGGGGCATAACAATAATCCTCGTTATAGTCGAAGGTTTGATCAACTGTTATATAAATGGACCATGCTATAAACTTCATTGGGGTATATGACAGGCGTAGTCCAACAATTTATGCAACGGTAGACCTTTACTCTCTCCATCTTTCTCCTTCCGCCTACCATCCCCTCCACCTCCCCTCCCCCTTCTCCCGTCCCTACACCAATCTGCGCTCGCCTTTATAGATAAAAAACAGGACCAATTATTACACAATTTTGCTATGATAGACGAATTTTAACTTCATATAGGGTCAATGTATTACAAACTCTTTTGATACCCCTGTACCAGGAATTATGTTAGTAGCAGCCGGCTGCATGGTGTTACAATGTAACTACCAAATAATACCATAATACCATGCATGGGAAACTCTTACAACAGATTGTTTACAAGTGTGAAAATCAAACAAAACTAAACTTACCTTGTCATTGTCTTTCGTTTTTTTTGTTACCGAACTGTAGAGGACTAAATAATGGTTACGATTTACCTCTCAAGCATCCACAGTATAACATCAATGAACTCATAGGTTACTAAGAATTGAACACAAAACGAACACGTTTTTATAAAGAAGAATGACAAGTTAATCGTGTTTAACTTATACCCTGTCTGATGTGTTATTCACACGGGTATTAGTTCCAGTCAAGGATATTTTAAATGTTTTTCTTCTTTTTTTTTGTAGATAAGATAAAAAAAAAAGAAAACCAAAAGACACTGACTTATGTAAAAGTTCATAATTCTGAAGAAACATACACAGTATTGTACATTGCAGTTGTTAGTATAAATTCGATTATATCACTGTAGAGGGGCAAAGTGCGGCCAGAGGGAAGTTGTGGACAAATTTCCCTTCCCCCGTCACCCGTTCTCGATAGGGTTTCCTAATCCATGTGAATTGGGCCCATGGAATCCTATAAAAATATCAGAACAAAGTTCTTAACCATAAATTAACTAAAACGATGAATTCCACTAAATGACCTCCACTCCCTCCCCTCCCACGCTCCTCCCACGCCCCTCCCACGCCCCTACCGCACCCCTCCCACCCCCAAAAGAGAAGTAAGGTTTGTGTATGGGCTCTCTTGTGATAAGATATTTGATTGTACAGATAAACAACGCGTATATAGAACCATGATAATGTCATTTCCCAATTACGGTTGTGTGGGTACCGTATAGCCATATGCCTATAATGTTGCTGGGTATTTGGTACTAAACTGCACTGTGGCCCTACAAGATCAATTTCTCGCCCAGCCTTGACTTACATGCTATACGTTCTAATTATAACTTGCTGGGTAGTTGTTCCTTCCTTTACGCCTATCAGATATCGATATTCGAATAGAGCGGGAGGCGTAGTGGGATGGGATAAAATTAGGGGACCGGGAAAAGTATGGCGGGGTTGGGGGGGGCGGACTTGGAAAACATGAAATAAACATAAGTCTTCTATTCTCACTAGTTCAAAATATGCTTAAGGTTAAATGAAGAATGAATGCACAAAAGAGCCACGGTGATCATACATTTTGTCCACGGAGCTCAATACTTGCTCTCTCTACGCCTGATCTTTATACGAAAGTAAGTACTGTTTTTGCAGTCAATTATGAGTAATACATTCTCTACCAGGTTAAATTAGACTCACTCAAGCTGGAAAACTTTCAACCGAACTAGATGGTAAAAATTAAACAAAATATATAGCCTATATGATATTAAATTACTTCCCCGGCCTCATTTGATTAATCCTCCCAGCTGCCCAGTTAATTATTATTTACATATCAATGATACAAGCCGTATGGTTTTGAAGCGGCACGCCACTGTTTCATGACGAAGTCTTCCCCTTCGAAATATTCTGACAGCACGATTCTAAAGAAATTCAAAGTTCCCTAATACTGGTTTCTGAGAATTATCAGGGTTGCTAGAATAAAAAATAATAAACAAAAAAAAAATTCTCAGCAACACTAATTTATTTTTTCTTTAGAAATAAAGAATAGTAACATCACCATACGTTATTGTACAATGTAAATACTATCAAACATACGGATCATTTTGCCAATTTGAAACATTTATCGGCGTTATATATAGAAAATAGCTTTTGCCTTTAAACGTGAGCGTAGTTTAATTGAGTTGCTTGAAGAATTCCCCAGGATAAAGCTATACTATGGCCAAAATCGCCACGGCTTCAGTGATTAAAGAATTCGGTGGTCCAGAGGTCTTAGCGCCATCAGAATTCAAACTACCGCGCCTTGGATCAAAACAGGTAGGGTTACTCCCTTTAATATGTACTTTGATAAAGATTAAAATGAATTGGGATCATTATATTAAAGTAACACGTGACACGTTGATTTAATAGGTACGTGTCTCACGATAATCAATGTATAGTATAGTATATAGTATAGTATAGTATGTAGTATATAGTATAGTATAGTAAAGCATAGCATAACATAACATAGCATAGCACAGTATAGTGTAGTGTAGTATAGTATAGTACAGTATAGTATAGTATAGTATAGTATAGTATAGTATAGTATAGTATAGAATAGTATAGTATATTATAGTATAGTATATTATTGTATAGTATAGTATAGTATAGTATAGTATAGTATTGTATAGCATTGCATACCATAGTATAGTATAGTATAGTATAGTACTATACTATTCTATAGTATAGTATAGTATACTATAATATAGTAAACTATAGTATAGTATAGTACAGTACAGTACAGTACAGTACAGTACAGTATAGTATAGTATATAGAGTATAGTATATAGAGGGTGGGTAAACAACCGAACACCCCCGGGTCCGCACCTGTTGAAGGCACGTTAAGGGTTCGAAATTAAGAATATGTGATATCGTATCTGGTTGCATAATTAAGTAGGACTTATGTATAGAATAGGCGGGAAAGGGTGTCAGTATGCAAGCCCATACAGATGTACGTAGCCGAGCCTACTTTTCGGATAGTTTTTAGGATGGACACATGCTTTCTTGCGGATGGTGGTGAATGGGGTTGGGTCCACATGGAGGGGTTTGGTCGAACCAACTACCCCCCCCCCTCCATCCATCCCCACAGACGTTTAGCCTCTGGGAATAAGCTGTCTTGCTTGAAAAGTTTTAATTCCTTTTGTCTGTATTGCCATGACCTGTTTACGATCCATTTATTTATTTATACATTGTACATTTGATATCGTATCAATAGGCCTGTCAATTTCCTGTTAATTTTTGCTAATAGTGGATCCAACCTTGAGCATAAATATTTCCTGTTATCTCTTTTCTAATGGTTTGTTTACCGAGAGTCGACTATATCGGATAAGCAGTGTATATGGCATCAAAATACCCTTGATTGGCTAGACATTCATTTATCCGGTGATAATGTTAATAATAAATCTAATAATTATAATCAGCAGTTATTTTTACGACGCTTTAAGCGACCACAAATGTTAATATTTACATACAAAGCATGGTTTGAATAACACAATATCACAACTCAGCGAATCTCCAGGATATGAAGCGGGTGTTATGTGTTAGTTTTGGCCCTGGTATTTACTTAAAACCTTTCAGTCTCTTATCACTTAAAACAAAAGAAGATTGTAATTGATCAAATTCAGACAATATGTCTGTGTTTTGTTTCTCATTAAAATAAAAACAAGTGTCGATCCTCAACACATCATTAATAAATATGCAAGTTTGTTTCTCTCTCCATAATTAGGGTTACTCAAAGTCATGTCAAAACAGATTGGGATGATTTCATATGTTTACGAGTTTTTTATTTTTAAAAACTTTGAAATGATCTTTAAGCCTTAGAATTGCATCCGAAACTTTATCAACCTTATCTGGAAAACCTGAAAAAAAAATAATAAATAGCTTAAAAAATAGGTCAATAAATTCAGATGATTTTTAAGGTATTTTTATTTTTAAAACAATTTGAATAATCATGATTGTGCTGAAAGCAAAATAACAACATAAAAACATATTTCATGTTGAAAATAAGTATAGGGATTCAGGTCATAATTTACAGAATAAATATGCCGGACCGCCTTTTTTTTGAAGTGTAATAGGTATGTTCAGGTGTGTGTGTCTTACTAGCTTGTTCCGGCCCAGACTGTCAGTAATAGAGGTGAGGTATATAGGGAACGAAGGATATTCCTTGATATATATATATGATTTGTTTAAATGTTTACAGTATACCTTTAGGTTTGGGCAACGGATGTTAATTAAATTACACACTGGTACACTACTTTACCAAGTTCTGAAGTTACGTGCTTGAGCGTGTATGGGCCTCCGACATCCATTATAAATGACAGCTTGTTAGTTACATATATTTGAACATTGATTACACCATATCCATTTAACGAACCTGGGATCGTTTAACGCTTGTCTGTTTATATAGCATGAGTCATTAATCGGAAATAATTGACTAACTACGTCTCAGGTCAATTGAACTTAAATATGTAATATACATAGATATATATGTCTAGGGTAAAATGATATGCAATCTTAGCCCGCAGAGAGTTCCGTAGCAGTGTCTGGGTCAAACAGAAGGTTACGCTATTTGTAAAAGGAAAGAAAAAAAGGGGTTTTTATTTTTTTTGTGCTTTAGACTTAGATGCATAGAATTTGAAAGTTAAATGAACTATAATTTGTCATTTATCAAGCTGTTACTTTTTTTCAATCAATTTTTATGAAGACAGCACATTTGTATATAGGAAATTGTTGCAAATATGTAGTTTTTACTCGTTTACAAAATCGTCAGACGAAATTCTGGTGAAAACTTCGTTGAGTCTATATACATAAACGCTTATACCATATACAAATATCGTTTTCAAGTGTCATATCTAATTACCAATTTGTCGCGAACACAAAGCATTGATTGATGGATAAAAAAAATTGATATTTGAAATTTACCCATGCATGCATAACACGCAAAGATTTTTGTTTTAAAGTGACAAAGTTGTTGTTAACAAATTGTATTTGTTCAATGCTTTTTGTAAGTAATATATTGCTGAAGAAAAGAAGAACTGATATATAATTTAATATATTCTATAAATTTTGTGTCAACAGACGCTGAGCTGTGATAGATAACACCTGTTAAAAATGATCAGTAAAGCATCTCAAAGAACATATCAAAGCATGCATGGTTATATCCTGTTGAGATCTGTACACATTTCTACAGCTTACGTAATCACGCAATTGCATTTGTCCACATGAGAGGGCCCCCGAAACCGGGAGGGGTAGGGGTGGGAGGGGGGAAGCATGGTTCCCCAAATAATTTCTACATTAGTAATGATTTCACGCCGGCGTAGAGTATACCCTTAGGCGGCAATT
This sequence comes from Apostichopus japonicus, assembly GCF_037975245.1. Taxonomy (NCBI): domain Eukaryota; kingdom Metazoa; phylum Echinodermata; class Holothuroidea; order Aspidochirotida; family Stichopodidae; genus Apostichopus; species Apostichopus japonicus. The sequence continues at coordinate 15,037,863 of NC_092570.1, forward strand.
TTGATTTAACATTGGTCTGTGTGTTGGCGTCCCTTGTTTGGTTATTGGTTTACTCAGCATAAGACTGAAGAAGGTTATGTTATTCAATTATTTAGGTTAGTAATCTAAATATACTTAGAATATACAGTTACACCCCCTCCCCCCACTGACTCTCCAAATCCCGTCGATAGCAGGGCACTTACAGAGGGAATAAAGGTAGTTATTTCGTCTTCTCTAAGGGGAACCCACGAAAGAGTACCGAAACTTGCAGAAAACGTTGCATAGTAAGTGCCTGGACATTTTACAGTTTAGATTTTGCAATGTAACTACATTTAACCCCATTTCTTAAACAGGTGCTTATTCGAATGAAGGCGGCTGGCATCAACGAAGTAGAGCAAAAAATGAGACGGGGTCAATTTCGCTTTGCGCAACCTCCTTTCGTTATTGGAATAGATGGCGCTGGTGTGATCGAAGAGACCGGAAATGAAGTCACAAAGTTCAAGGTTTGTTATAGTGGGATGGGGTTGGGAGAGGTTGTTTGGTTGGGATTCGTTTCACAAATGTTTGCGTTTTTCATCTTCTATGGATGTTGTTTCGTGACATTATTTTCCTTTGTAACTTGTTATAGTTTTACGATCTTCGTTGCTGCCCCTCCCCTCCTCCTCCTGCCCCTCCCCCACCACCCCTCCCAAATATGCTAGACAGTCAAGTACCGGTCACTCATGATCAAAATTCATTTTTCGTAAATGATCATAACTGTCGCCTAACGGAACCCAACACGTGACTCTGTTCAACAGGCTTTTCATTCACGGGCGTTGGTTTGCTTTTCAAATTGTATGTGTGTGCGTGGTGGGGTAGGGGGGGGGTGGGGGGCTGGTGGTGTGGGGAATGAAAAATTATGTGACGGAGGAAGCCCTTACAAATTGGGGGTGATGTTGTAGAGCAGGGAGCTGCAGATCAATAATAGTTCCTTTTTTGCTATTTTTCTCACTTTTTTTTTGGTTGCCTAATTTCTCTCTGGCCGCCTCAACCTTCCCCGGTCATTCATCTGATAGGATACCTTTACACGATGATGTTCTTCATATAAAATTTTAACACGAACTATTTGATTATTTGGTGAGGGCGTAATGGTCAAGTGGCAGTGGACTTGTGATTTAAGGATTACAGGTACGAGCCCTGGCTAGATCATTGCGTTGTGTCCTTGGGCAAGGCGCTTTATATCCATTGCCTCTCTTCACCCAGGTGCATAAATGGGGACTTGCGACGTAACTTGTAAATATAGTTGCGTGCGCCGGTTTGTGGCTGCACCCTATGGGAAGTCCCCGGGGACACGTGGTTGTGGTGCACTGTGGTGCACTGTGGTGCCCCAGGAGAGATTGTTTGAATTGTGCACACTTTGGTGTGTAGGTGTGACAAGTTACCAATGAACAGGGTTAAGTTGTAAAAGTCGTGTGAAAGGGCCTTGGCCCTGTACAAGACTGTAAACCTAAAATAATAATAATAATTATTATTTTCATTTGCAGAAAGGTGACAGGGTCTTTTTTATGAAACCAGACACAGGTTCTTATTCCACCCTGTGTTTAGCCCCTGAAGACAATGTTTATCACCTCCACAAGAATCTGACATTTGAAGAGGGCGCTATCTTACCTGTTCCATACATGACCGCACATAGGGCCCTGCTGCAACTTGGCAAGATGAAGCAAGGTGATTTGGTTCTAGTCCAGGGAGGCAGTGGAGCGGCAAGTGATCAAATTTTGGTATTTATTTCTATAAAAGGGGGTTTCAACCTTTACCCAAGCGCATATGGTAAAGAATGGTTAAAGTTGAATGGATGAATAGATCAGTTCCAGCTAACTTCATTCTTGATATAGTGACTGTTATTTGCATTTATGTTAGTTGCTGATATTGTTAGTCAAAACAAAAAGAAAAGAAATATCTCCCTTAGTTTTTACCTATCATGTCTTGAAACATACATACAGTAACGTACTCAGAGTTCCACCAATGACGTCATCAAGACGCGGAACATATCAACCACACTTAATTTGGCATAAATAAAGCGATGTTATCGGGTAAAATGCATAAAACAGTATATAATTAGCAGATGACTTTAAACAGGCATTTTATGATTGATATTTCACAGTCCAAGAGAAGCAAACACCTATTCTGCACCTATTCCAGTTGTCAAGATGTTCACCTTTAAAGTATGTTCAATGTTCGGAACGCTCCTTTAAGGCTACATTGATGATGATATTAGCTCCTGTGCGCAGGCCTAAAGGTTTATGCTAAATCAATTGTTCTATAAAATCCAATAACTTATTACCAAACTATCTTATATATCTATATATTTTTATGCAAGAAAAAGGAAAGGGTGGGGGAAAAAATATGATAATTATCATTTTCGTTTTACTTCCACAGGTTGGCTTAGCTGCGATTCAAATCGCGAAAGGACTTGGGGCAAGTCGAGTGATAAGTACAGCCGGTACAGAGGAAGGGATACAGTTGGCATATAAACATGGAGCCGATGTCGTCAGGAACTATAAAAGCCCTGATTTCAAACAAACTTTAAAGGTTCGAGTTCAGACATTATAATTCTTACATGTGTGAGGAATCTCTTGTGATTAAAAGAAAAATTGTTAGTGGCACAGTATCCATAGAAATTATACTGTGTAGGTTTCCATGGCAACGTCTTAGGATATAAAACAAGCAAATTGTCAGTTTAGTGGTAATCAAATAATAACGGTATCCCGACATAATGAGCGGATCATAGAGATCGGATAGAGACAGAGAGAGAAGGGGGAGGGGGGGGGGGTTGGGGGTGGAGTGCTACAAACGTAGTTTTGATCTTAGCAAAGTACATTTGAACAATTTTAGCATGCTTCGCACTTGTACATTCTTTATATAGTTAATAATGTTCTCTCATACCACATTGTCGGTAAAGTAATTCTATAATGTTAACAACGGTGATTTATAACGTGCACATATAACGCTTTGTTAAACTATACCCCTTGCGCATGATCATTATTTTCCTCCTCCATCTTTTCTTCATTTCTTTTGTCATTCTCTTTTTTTTTCTAGGATGACGTCGGATCGGGATTAAATTTAATTCTGGAGACCAATGCCGATGTGAATTTCGACTTGGATTTGGACCTTATAGCACGTCATGGTAAAATAGTGGTTAGTATTACAAACGTACACACTGTATAGTATATATAATGCAACACGAATCTTCTACATGCGTGCATTTCTTCAATTGTTACCATGCAGGTAAACAGGCTTTTGTGTACTGTTATTATGCGGTTGGCTTTTAGACGGTTGGTTGAAAAAATTGAATCAAAGAAAAGAAATAAATCATGAATAAACGCCTTCCCCACCCTCTCTTTACCGCTCTCATTTCACACCCGACATTCTTTTATAATTGATGACGTCACGAACGCTGAAAATTGACATAATACTAATAGAGCAGTATATTTTATAGTGAACGTGATATGCAGACTGCGTTAGTATAGCCTAACCTTCCAATTTTTGCACTCTATTTTGAGTTCAATGTTGTAAAATAAGGAAGTTGTCCTTTGTTCATATGTCTGTATTAAAGACATACTCTGCATGTTTCCTTTCAGTTCCCCTTTGAAGAAGTTTCCCCCCCCCCCCCCTCTCTCTCTCCTTATATCGACATATCAAATCATGAAACAGCTTTGAATATTAAATCAAAGCTTCTTTATAATGTTGCTTATCCTTTCAGATTGTTGGTAAACGGGGCCCTTGTCAGTGCGATATCGGGAAAGTTTTGTCTAAGGAAACGACGATCTTAGGCTGTGCTTTGCTGTATGCAGCAACGGTAAGCTGTATGCTAATATATAAACGGTTTCAAATGTATATATATATATATATATATATATGAAAATCGTAATGAGTTGGAAAATCAAGAACAGTGAAAAAACTTTCAGCCTCCACCGGGATTCGAACCACGGGCCTCCCGCTCTGCACGCGGACACCCTAACCACTAGGCTATGGACGCTGATTGTATGTCCAGAGGCTCGAAACCGGCAAGGAAGACGGCAATTCCACTGTAGGCGTTTGTCACCCACATCGAACAACACCAGTTCTGCTTTTGGTGACATATCTCGCCCCACTCTAGAGATCAAACATGATGCTATCCAACTCGAAAATCATTTGTGAAAATTGCATGTATATATATATATATATATATATATATATATATATATATATATATATATATATATATATATATATATATATATATATATATATATATATATGCAGGGAGATGGCACGCGTTGGTGAATGAGGTGGTGTTAGAGTTGTTCTGGGAGATGTGAGTAATAAGGGCATGGTCGTTAAACCAATTCTGATCCCTGGTTTAAGCTACACATAATATCCCCTGAAGAAGAGCCTTAAAATTACAATTATTTGAATCAGAAAACGATATAACGCTCTGATAGTTGTTAATTGTCCTGTGGTCAAGGTCTTTGTTACGTTCATTGCCATAACAATATATAACACAGTAACAAAGCACGTGATTTTAATCTTTACCTATTGTGCCTAGATAAACGCGTATATAGTGTAGGTCGAATATCATACGTGAAGTTTAATTAGAAAGCTCGGCATTTAGTATACACTTGCGATGAATGCTATTTTGTACCAATATCTTAGTCGGTTGATCAGTAAGATTATATATAATGTAATTTTCTTAACAAGTAGTAAATATAAATAAATCAATCAACCAATTAATCAATCAAATCGAATCAAAAACAGAATACTACTTGTTAAACAGCTAAGAAAGTTACTTATAGATTACAGGGCCATAGTTACACTAACAGTTTAACAGGATTATTGATCCAGGAATGTTCCAAATATTGCTGAGATTGTGAGCTTATGTGATATTACCTCCCCTGCCTCTCCCCTGCCCACCGTCTTCCGTTACCACCCAATGAAGTTAAAATTACTACCAAAAGCATCCGTTAATCTTACCAAGACCCTCCTCCTCCTCCTCCTCCTCCTCCTCCTCCTCCTCATCCCTTTCCTAAAGTCACCACAAAACATGTCATTTGTTTTTACTAACATTTTGAAAGATACAACCTTTACCCTCTATTCCCTAGAAGACAACATGATGGGTATGAGTTTTCATGTTTGCGTGTTTAGCGTGGGCTGCTCCAGTTTGATTACATATTTACTCAAATCACAAACCAAACACTAAACTTGTCACATGCTTAGCAACGACGTTAACCGATTCACAACTTGCTTAAAAGAACCTACTGTTCTGTGACCATATTTTCAACTTTTTAACACTTTCAAGACACATACAAGACGAAAGGTATAGCTGGACGGCTATTTTGGGTATGAGAGAAGTCCCAACCTTTTCTCACACATAATTTGCGATTCACCTTGAAAACATACATGATTTCATACGTACTTGTTTACCCATAAAACTGCAGAGCTGCCGGTTGATTTGAGTTTTAACCAGACTTCACTCGGCGTGAAAACCAGCAACCGTGGAACCATGGGACGGACTGAAGTTGATCGGAGCCTCCCTTCTAGCAAAACGTGCACATTTTAACACCTCCAACAACGGCATAGCCAACAATACCAAAAAACAATAAAAAATAAAATAAAAAAAAACGAGTGCCAACAATACTCCCCCTCCAAAAAAAAGGGTCCTCCATACCCCATCTATAAAAGAGTGTCCCGAATTAGTCTAACAAGGCCCACACTGGAACAAAACTTGTACTGAAGCATAGGATTCCATTAGGAGGCTATGGGGGCAAATGGGTCTACTGTTGTTCTAGGCCCTCCGACAGATTTCAACACCGGTTAGTCCGCCCGCCCCTGCATGTGTGTAATTGTCAAACATAATTCGAATATCCTTGAATCCTCTTACTCAGAGAATAACATGTGACGGATGCTACTGTTTGGCATTTCCCATATATAATTGAGTTAGTGACCGTTTAATCGAGTAATATAAATTTTGTGTCCCACAAAATTCAGTAATTTTTTGTTTTACTTTGGTGAGTCTTTCAAATTTATGGTTGATTTTACCCGTTCGTTGGTGTTTTTTTTGGGGGAAAGAAAAACCCGTGATGCGGCAGCTTCCTGAAAGACCTTTGTCTGCGTATGAATATTCACGAGTTATAAATGAATATGTATTATATTTCTTTTCCAACAGGAAAACAGGCAGGACAGTGCAGACGCTTTGCACAGATATATAGAAGCGGGGTGGTTGAAACCATTCGTAGGGAAAATTTACAAGTTAGACGAGGCACCACAAAGTCACGTGGACATGACGTCACGGAAGGGCGCAATGGGCAAAGACGTCATCTTAATTGAAAAATAATCCCAGTTATTTAATAGGAATGTTTTTCTTGTGAATTGAAATGATGAACCGTATAAAACTTGTAATTCTTTAAGCACACAGTAATAAATATTGAATAAAATGACTGAAAATAATTAGAAAAATATGATTCAGTCAGAAAACAACGGGGTCAACGAAGGGACTTCGAATATATCGCATTTTGCAATGATATTGTACCCTGAGTTAATGTGGTCATTTCGGACCAAGGGCAGTATTTGTTCCCTTTCGAAGGGACACGTTATATATCTCGGTGAATGAGGCTGTATGGTTGAGAATGGATCAAGTTGCTTGGCTTTTCGTGGTCCTATCTTGAAGGAATTTTCCATAAAACGTACTAATAATTCAATAATCTTAACAAGACATCAGAAACTTAACTATGTGCCAAAAATGGTACGTTTCTTTATTTGGCCTTTTGATCGATATTTGAAAAACAGAAGGAAAAAAACGTCACAAAGTCGGATTACACCAATAAATATATAAGATCAACTTTAATTTATGCCGTGTTGCTGTTTCGCTTTAAGTTTAGTGAAAACTGAGTGTATGAGTTGAAATAAACGCATAATTGGAAGAGTCAAGCGTACATTCTAATATATTTCTATTTTGCCGTTGCTTCCGTTGCCGGGATGTTGGCATATTTAGACAGATGGAGATCAAAGGATTACACACCTTTCAAACTAGTGTACAAGTTAAAGGAGACACAAAACCTGCCATCATTATTAATTAGTATATATTTGATAGAGATAACTGTCATGAGAAATGCTATGAAAGGCCATAAATGTTAACACGGCGTTCCATACAATGCACCACAACAGCTGAGAAAAATCGTATTCCATTTTGGGAGAGGTTTGTTGTACCTTTGCACAAAAAGTTGAAAACTTGATCAAGTCTAAATGATATGATATCATCCATTCACATGTGCTTCAATCGTGTATGCTCTTCTTTTATTTATTTCAATGTTTATTTTGCTGCAAAGGAGAGGGATTTTGCGAATGATGAATCTAAATTTGTTAAGCTATAAACATGAACTAATAACGGTACTGGTGCCATTTTCAACAACTGTCAAAAATTAAAAATATGAAAAGCGGAGATCAAAGAGAACAAAGATAAAGTCAAAGACTCACTTTATTGCGGCACTATGACGTCAAAGACTTACAAAATTTTCTTAGATGTGCACGGGAGATGTTCTTCGTTAGGACCTCATAAAATTCGGTACACTTTCGGTACACTTATACGTATACACGGCCGGACGAGAAGGGGGAGGGGTTTTAGGGAGGGGGAGGGGTTTCAGGGAGGGGGAGGGGGAGGGGTTTCAGGGAGGGGGAGTGTACGAAACAGCATACCGTAATTCCGGTGACGGGGGAATAGCATTCCCATTTACCCCAGTATCTGAGGCATAACCAGTTTTTTTGGTAAAAATGCTCCCGTTCGTAAACCCGATGGAAAACATGGGACCTGTCCTGAACCCATAAACCTACCAGAAGTCACACGTCAACCTCTCCCACCCCACCCCACACCTCACCCTACAACCTACCCCCACTTTCATTCCTGAGAAGAATGTTTTCAAACAAACCGTCGTCGTAACTACAAGCAACACTTTTGCACGAACGTTTATTTATAGTACAATTGTTTCTTCGGTTGTGTGTCAAATTAAACACTCTTCTTGACGTCACTTGTAAATTTTGTGAAACAACAAACTTACAAAAGGAATTTGGGTCACTGATGATGGGCGTCACCGTTAACGGACTTTACTGAATGCAATACCTACATAATTGGTTTTGTCCAAACCAGGGACTTAGCCAAAGGTCTAAGGCAAGATAATCCCTGGCGCCAAAAGTGTATAACAGTAAATATGCATTATATACGAAGATAAACTTGGACTTATCTAAGAGATCAAACAAATTATCAAAAATAATGCTATAAAAAAGAGCAAAGAGCCATTATACGTGAAACCTTAGATTTGATCTTTGAATTATCTTTTCAGCTTCTGAAGCATTCTGCTATCAGGGTCAGAGGCAATAAAAAAAAAATGAACATTTACAGATAAAGCTGTAAACTATTCAACTTTTTATATCGAAAATTATGAGGAAAAAAAAGAAACAGTATTACAGAGAAAGGTCAATGATGCGAGAAGAAATTTAACATAATACTGAAGTTAAAACTTCGATAGTAGAAATGGTGACTCGGCCTAAAATGAATTCGAAATTGTGAGAAAGTTTAGTTGAATTTCTGAGATAATGTCTCACTTGTGCCATTTTATTTCCGTCACACTACAAAACAAAACCTCTTCTGGGGAAACCGCCAAATCACATCGGTATGCGGCATCTAACCCTCTCACTTATTTAATAGCTTCCTACGCCACTGCTCTGACATCATGTGTTTTTCACAACATTGGAATAAAGAAGTAACAAGACCAAACCAACTTTAGTATGTTAAAGTGCACCTTTAGTTGCCTTGTTTTCTCCAATAGCTGTTGATTTATTATTTTTTGGCAGCCATGGTCATGTTCCCCGCCCGCCCCGGCCCCCATCCCACCCCTTGATCACACCACTGATTCAGCTCTCCGTCGTTATCAATGGGTAGAGAATTTGCGAGCAATATGAACATATGTATATGAGATGAAGATCGAAGATTTTACACACACAAACAAACGCAACAAGTTAAAATATGAACCACACATTGGACTGGGTAGTGTATGTTAAGCAACGCCCTGGGGTAGGATTGTGAAGCATAGGGTGGTCCAAAGGGTCTTAATCCGTCACTTAAAAGGAGTGACGTTGAACGTCACCTTATATGGTTCAGACGAAGTTAATGTAATGTTACAATAACCAATTCATGCATTCATTCATTCATCGCCAGTCATTTACTAAACCATGTGATCTGATTCATTTCATTTCAGTTATTTATTTGTTTTATCACAACTTTCAGGTGATACTAATAAGCACATATTAAGTAACAGAAATACCCAGAGTTGTGAAAGGAAGTGCTCTAAAATACTTTTATGGCTTAACGAGTAGAGCACTCTCTATACTTAACTTTGAAAATATATATATATATATCTAAACAAGAAAATATAAAAGAGAAAGTAAAATAAAAACCTTGTCGCTAACTCCACTCAAAACCTCCCGACCCCTGCCACGAATTTCACACCTTTCCCCACCCATAACTCCCAGCTTAAACCCCATTCACCCATTCTAAAACCCTCCAATTCCTACCCTCATTTAACCTTCGTCGCAGGTGTGCCAATATGCACCATATTCTAATATTGGTGGTATGACGGATGCAGCTAACCGGTGCAGGAGTAATACACGTCCTCTGTGTGCAGGGCAAACCCTCACCCAACATCTGTTGAATAATTTGCCTGACACAGATACAATCATCTCATTCCATTCTACAGTAGTTCTGTCATGCCACTAACTCTCACCAGGGGAGTTGTTATGGAATAACACTCCCTGCTCACATGGTCTCGTGCTCACCACCTTTGACTAACAGTTCATCTTTATACAACACGTAATTGTACTCTGGTCATTTGATTGGTCAATTGCTCGTTGATTGCATGCAAAATTCGCTCTATTCATGAAATAGAACAATGGGTTATACTTTTTTGGTAGCACTTTTTTCAATGGTAAGAGAGCAGAGAAACCTGTCTGTTCAAAACAATCTGTTGCATGAGTGCATTTTACCCATCTTAATATAATATGTTGTATAAAACAAATAATGCTGCGCCTTGTTGAATGGAACAAATTACATCTTTCAACTCATGAAATATTTACACTATTGCACTCATAACCATTCATTATTTGTATACTATTCATCTCCATTCCACCACATTGCTGTTCCTTTGTAGCTCTATTGTCTATTCTTAGCTGATCAGGACAAGGTATAAGAAACATTTATTTCATACCTGGGCTCAAGGAAGTGTCCTGAAGTATAAATATGAATTTCTGTTGTATTATTTTGTAAGTCATGCTTGAAATGTAAGATCTGCGCTCGTATTTGATTTCTTACGATTATATTGGCACAAAACTGTTAGAAAATTCTCTTGTATTCATTTTTGCTCTGCCTTTTTGTGAAACCTAGTGGTCTGGGCGCGTGACAATAAGTAACTTCACCTTTACTGAGTTATTGAACTTGATTTGTCCTGACGACGATTCATTTCGGATAGAATGGAGTCATTAACTACTGACGATTTTTTAATTTCACATTGATTTGGTGAAGCCGGAACCTCGTAGGCTGTGCTAATTGAATAAATTTGATAACATAATTAAATAAGAACATGGTAATACTTAGCTTGATGGATCGATCAAGGATTTCTCTGAAGAGGGAACCTGAGAGATACGTATCGGTAGCCTACACAGAAATAACCGTGCATAAGAAATCATTGATACACCCAACATAACAATAATAATAAAACGTCAAGAGGTTTACACCTCCTCGTTTAAAACGTTGCGAAATGCTTGTACTTTCTTATTGTTTTGCATTTCTTAAAGTTTTGATCTACTAAAACTTTTCTTCGTGTTTGTCCCTTACTTGATTCTTTAAATTGACTTTGTGAGTCTCCGTTAAACATCACCATTTATGACGCACGAAGTCTTTACCGATTAGCCCAATTTTGATTGTCTCTTTCCCAGCTCATAGAGTTAGAACTGACATTTGGTATCTGTAGCCACTGACGTTTTACGTTTGATATATCACTGGGCATTCCTTCCGGTATTGTCTAACCTGTCTGGTTTCACGACCTTCTGTAGTTGTAACTTCCTTCTAATTGCAACGAAATCTTTGACAAATGTAAACCACTATTCAACGCGACTCGGTCAATGCATGCCTTTTAGTTTCTGTTCTTCCAGCGTAAGAATGACAATAGAAATATATGCAACGGTTTTCACGTTAGGCGTAGGGTTGCCCTATATTGTTCTTCTACAAACATAAGAATACGTAAATCACGCCAAACAACAGTTGACTCAATATATGTTGTCAAGGACACCATGGCACAACTGTAAATAGTTGGCACTTTGACTGTGAGAACCATCGATCCGTAATGTTGGAAAGTTCCTACTTCACTTTCAGCCGGTTGTGTAACAAGTTCAGCCGAACCACTTGGATTAATTCTGCTATTCGACCTTCTAACATTAACCAAGCAGATTTTTGTAAAAGGACTCGATGACTTCGACGAGGAATAATAATTTGAGGCATACAATCTATTATTTGTGCTTGGTAAGACGATCTGGAATATGCAAGGAGTTGGTGGTATCATTGAGCAATAGCAGACCTTCCTCAACTATTTCATCGCCATGCTGCTACTAAGGGGATCTCTGCGTTTGGCCTCAATTTCAGGTAAATTACAGGCAGGAATAGCTATGCAAGGAGTATTTGTCCTGTGCCTGTGCTACAGTTACATTTATTCATTGAATACTTACTCTCAGAGTAGACACGAAGTGAAACGAGACCTACAATTTCAACTGCCCACGGATGTCGATCCGACCTTACCATTACAATCACCTTTCTTATCAGGCAGTACAACGAACAGCAAGCTTTGTGAAATCAATATTTTATTCTTTGGAATTGTTCCTTATTGGAAAGACATATTGAATAATCAAGAACATCGGAATAAAAAATGGATAAGAAACGTTCTGGAAGGAACAAGAGTCCGCTGCAATGATGAAGCGTGTAGCGTCCACGTATCATATACTGAGACCCCGGAGGAAATTGTGAAAGCAGACGTGGTCATTTTCGCAAATATTTTTAACTGGATGGACTCTGACGTTTGGGATCGTCTAATCAAGCTTCGCCCCGCAGAACAAAAATGGATTATGTCTACTCAGGAGAGCCCGCCATATGTTCCTGGCTTAAAACCTCCATTAATTTACCGAAACATATCCTATGATTGGTCGGACACCTACAGGGCTGATGCAACCTTTCCTTCACCATATGGAAGATATGCCCCATCTGCTTCCAAGGATCAGTTATACGCTAGGCAACATAAGTTAGATGCACTGATTAAAGGTAAAGCCAAATCTGTCGTATGGGTGGCGAGCCACTGCGAGACACTCCAGTGGAATCGAACCAAGTTCGTTGAGGATCTACAACAGTACATCCCGATTGATACCTATGGGAAGTGTGGAAGCAAGCCGTTACCATGGAGAAGGAGAGAGTTGATGAGGAAAGTTATGGAGCCGTATAGATTTTATCTCAGTTTTGAAAATAGTTGCTGCGATCAATATATTACCGAAAAGTTTTGGAGAAGTTTGGACTTTGGAATGATACCTGTGGTTGTTGGAGCTCCTCTTCGACATTATCAGGATGTAGCACCGAAGGACTCATTTCTGCACATCGACCAATTTGATTCTTTGAAGGACATGGCGGATTATATGATAGAAATAAGTGAAAATACGAGTAAAATGAGGAAACATCTAGCATGGAGGTTAAAAGGAGATATTTATACTGAGGAAATACAAGACCATATACTCAAACCACTACGAAACACAACGTTATGTGCTATAGTCAAAAGACTGAAATCAAATGTTGTTGAAGATCCCAAAAATATGTTTGACTATTTCGGAGATAAATGGGGAAATAGCTGTCATGCGTGTGGTGCAAAGAGGTGGATGAGGTCTTACCAAACTTAGTCTATGGCATGTTGGCAATATACCACTCCAGTACTCCCACGGATACACATATTCGAATGACTTTGCATATATCACGAAATAATGAACTGGAGGTCATTTAATGGTAAACTTGCACTGAATGTATTTCAAACCACTTTTTGATCTTTAAATGGACACGATAAATATTCGGCAGACGGTTTGGGTGTTTTCAAATGTTGGGCGAAGTTCCCCCTAAAAAAACAGTTCATCAACAAATATTCCACATATGTTGTATCTGAATTAGTGCATTAGTCTACTAGGTTATATCCCAATAACCGGAGGAAACCATAATATACTATAACCTGAATGGCGGAAGGATACAGTTGTATACAAAGATGTACTGGAGTTCTTAGCTGATGTTCCCTAATCTCTGGTATATATGGCAAATATCTTTACCGCTTGCCAAGTTACCTTTTTATATACATATGATAGATATATATATATATATATATACATATATAAATTTATATATATATATATATATATATATATATATATATATATATATATATATATGTGTGTGTGTGTGTGTAACGAAATTGAAATCTGGTTCAAATTGTGATATGTTAAATGTTTTTATGTGCCTTTTTCTTGCCTGAGTTTATTACTCTAATTAATTATAAAATTAACAGCTGCTTTGATAGACAATTAAATTATTCAGTAATGTTTCAAAAGCTAATTAATAATATTACATTAGATTGACCTATGTTCAAAATGATGTAGATATTCACGATACGGTTTGATAAGCAGCTGTTTGCGTGTTGCTGATAATTACACCAAAAAGCATTTGTATTACTCAAAATAATATAGGAATTGTTCATTATTAAATCCTTTTCGATGTTGTTTTCAAACTAATGTCGCATTCTGAGTTTGTGCTAATGATATATGTCACATACTAACATAGAATTTGTTAATTTCTTGGCAATATTTCTTGATTATTTGCCAGACTGGTTGACTATTCAGGTTAATATTTTTTGTTACAAATATCAGAATTTCGACTATTCAGATTAATATTTTTTGTTACAAATATCAGAATTTGAGATAAACATGCCATCGAACATCTACCAAAATTAACTAAAGCTGAAATTTCATGAAGTATCACATTTCATGATTGATATTAGCGTTTATTAATATTCCTTTGGAGAATGGACTCCAAGAAGGAGGAGAGGGTAGGTCAGGTGGTGGGCTGGGGGGGGGGGGAGGTGTCGGATTAAGGAGAAAGGAGTGTTTGTGTGATCGGAGCTCAGGTCTAGCTCTATCAAAGTGTGAAAGTTTGCTCTCAGTTGAGAGTGAACCTTTTAAGTGGAAATTTAGTGATTATAATCTACTATGTGGAAGCAAATGAAGTGACTGAGTCTGCTCTATTTCGGGAAACAATGGAATTAAGCCATCCGAAAAGTTATATAATTGTTTTAACCTCCACAGGATCAGTAGTGGCCCAAAATATGCTGAAATCCCCCCCCCCCCCCTCTCAAAGAATGTTCACTCATGTGACAAGCATTTCTACTGCCATACTCAGAGAAGTTTACTGAGGGCTTTTAATGCTCTAACTTAAATCTTCTCATGATGGGAATAATTTAAACGGCCAGACCCCAACTGGAAAACACTCTTTTAAATACGTTTGAGCAATTCTTAGAATTATTACATTTGTGACGTATAGCTGACATTGGATAGTACTGTTTTAACAACCCAGATATAGCATAATATTGTTAATATCAAATTGTACCAAATATTGCGTAACATTTTCAGAATATTGTATCATCTCATATTGCATACTATTGCATAACCTACTGCATAATATTGGTATAATATGTGTATCACGTAATGCATATCATGTTATGTCAAATGTTGTGTTACGTAATTGCATAATATTGGTATAACATTGCATCATTATATTGCATGATATTGTATCGAATTTTGTGTAATATGGTATTATCTATTGCAAAATATCAATAATAATAATAATACTGTTTATCACATTTGGAACAATTTTAATATAATATTGTACCATATATTATACATAATGTTATAAAATGTTATCCGATGTCATCACAGTGTAGATGGGTATAAGTTCCTTTGTTATCGTAACAATAGTGACTGTATATATTATACATGATGAACGTTGCTAGGGACAATAACAGATCGATTCCAAGTAGGTTACACCTAACACGACGACGACGTGATCATTATCGAAATTCGTGTGAAATTATGTAGGAACCTGTTATAGTATCTTTATATTCCATTGTACCACTTGGAGATCACTCTGTTCTACTTGGTTTAAAGCTCATAAGTTCGATTGTGAGTGCCTGGTCAAAGAATATAGTGAACAACTCGCCAGGTCAGTCTCTGAAGATTAGTGAATTATGACACTGATCCATGGGGAGACAAAAAAATAATAACAATACATTATTGCCGGTTGACCTGTGTTGTGCGAAAACAAATAATTAACTTTTATCCGAGGCATATCTTAATATCTGTGTTAGCTAATCAGCTTACATACATGTGTATATGACCATTGTAGGATCGGCGTGACAATCTTTATGTAAAATCTACGCTTTAAAACAACTTTTTGAGTTTCGTTATGGTCAACACTCCCCCCCCCCCCCCATACCTTTACTTAGTATGAAACTGAACATAATACATTTTTATCTCACCAAGGTACTTAAAAATATAGTTTTCAACCAAATGTAGGTTAATGAGAAAGGTAATTTACAGAACTTGTTTCAACCCTGAGCATTTGTTGTCCGGCTACTTTGAGTCACAGTATAGCAATAAACAAAGATTACTAAAAAACATGGACATTTCAAAATGTTGAAGCTTTACTTCACACTATTTTGTTTTAAGAAGGAATAAAAATTGGCTGTAGAGTCAAGTTGATGAGCTCTATTGGTATGAGATCTTTAGTATAAAACAGCATATATAGTTAAAGGTAAGAGATGGGAAACCTACGCAAGCTAAAAGACTATAACGAACATTTCTTTCTTCAAATTATATCATAACAACTCCCTAATTATATGTAGGCGGTATATATATATATATATATATATATATATATATATATATATATATATATATATATATATGTATTATATAAGTACAGATCTAATATAATATTTAAGTCAGTTAATTTATAAGAAGGCTCTGCAGTGTGCTTTTGTACTTACTCCTTTACTTAAAGGAGAGAATTTAACGTATCATCTTTCAATATTTATATGAAGCCAAATAAATAATATGTGTTTTACTGATTGTGATGTAAAATGTATAATGAGTCAAATGAATTCGAAACAGAAATATGTTTTCATTTACTGTACGTTTTTTTGTTTGTTTTTGTTTTGTTTTGTGTATGCCGGTTTGTCGATAAAACAGCTGTTGAGCTGTCGAGCTAGAACGATACACTCATTTCTACACATATTGCATTCGAATTGAATTCAGTACAAACGGTCTTCTTGACTACAACTTGCATAACTTTTGATTTTGGGTATGAGATTTGACTTATGGCAGTTGGGGTAAATGACTTTCATTTTTTACCATGCACGGAAACGTGTAGGCAATACCTGACCGGTTCCTTTCAATCCACTGTGGCTGCGATTGTTCTCATTGTTTATATTAGCAATAAGTTAGACTTATACTTGTATTGGTTGTTAGGGAGTGTACCCGCAAGAAAATCTATCAAGCGAGGCGACGTCTGTTATAGTCAAAACAATGTCAATAACCACTTGACACATATCTTTATGCACAGTCTTTGGTTCACAGCCAAAGTTAAGTGTATATTTGAATTCCGCCATATGGTAACGGTTGCCCTTATACCTAATACCATGCAAAAAGTGAACCTGGTACAACAGCTGTGTAAACGAAAACTAAACTTGGCAAGTGTAAGCTGTAACTGAACAGCTGTAAGTGTCTACTAGGCTATAGACTCATGTGAGATCATGCATGCCGTGCGTGACAATATATATATATATATATATATATATATATATATATATATATATATATATATATATATATATATATATATATATATATATATATATATATATATATATATATATATATATATATATATATATATATATATATATATATATATATGTATACCTTATACCGTGCGGTTATATGGAAAGGGGGGGGGGGATATTGTAGCGGAATGACCGATGCCTCGCTTAGATTTCTCTGCGGCTTCCTTTACACCTGTGATTAGAAGAGTTTAGTTGCAGATAAGATCGTGTCTCCGGAAACAATAAGGGAAGGATACTTTTTAATGATTACCAAATGTGATTAAATCTGTCCAGCATGTCGATATATGGAGCAGTTTTTACATGGAATTTATACCCTCGGTTGTCAGCTACTATTACTTAACCATGTATAAACCAAGATATAACGAAAACAACGCAAAGATGTAACTTTCAGTTTAACTTGAACTGACACGAGCCCTTCGGTCGGTGACGCAGGGTGGGGAGGGGGGGGGGTCGGATCTTGGTGGGGAGGTGCTTCTATAGTCCCTCAGACCCTTTACGAAGGGCGTCCTGGATCCAGAGGAGTGGTCTTGTCCCCTTCTTGACCCCTTCCTCGTTCATTACACTTTCTACTGAGAAACGTAACAGTCTGCTGTGAACATATATGACAAATGACACACCTGGGCCAATTTGAAAAATAAAAATAAAATTAAACGTTAAGTTACAGAAATCGCTTTATGATTGACATGGTGCCACTGGTTCAGTGGCAGAATATATGGTAAGTTAGAGACGGCGTCACCCGGGCAGAATACATTTTTTTCTGCAATTTTGCTGCATTTCATCCGAGACAGTGACAGGTATACACACGCACACACACGCACGCACACACACACACACACACATATATATATATATATATATATATATATATTTAAGCGCATATATACGTATCAGTACATATGCCACAACATGTATGTAAACCAGCCCATGTATACGTATAACCGCACATATATGCTAACCAGCACATATATAAATACATGTAAGTCACATGTGCGTATCTGTATATATATACATACGAAGATTAGCACATATAGGGCATATACGTAATTCAGCACATATACGTATACGGTATATTATAAGCACAAATACGTTAATATCAGCATAATTATCAGCACCTATACGTTTATCTACATATAAATATATATATATATATCAGCACGACTTAATTAAAGGTGTGCACTTTCTCTAATCAATTGAAAAGGTCATATTGGAATTAAGCCGTTTTTCAAAGAAACGGATTTGGATTCATGAAATCTTGTTCAAATATGCGGAATGCCTTTCTTTTTTTGCGGCCTAAAGGCGTACACTAGTTTAATACGGTCATTCTGGGTTTAAAACTAATCGGGTTGCAAATGCAATGACGGGTAAATTTTCATACAAGTGAACGTTAAACTTAAAGTTTGTATAGTAATGCAATATGTTAAAGAAAACAAGGAAAATAAAATAAGCGCCTTGCCTCTATATAGTTTAAAAACTCGCTGATCCAAACCCTTAAATTATTATCCTACATTGATTCATTCCGTTTCTTACATAGAAGCTTTTGGGAATGACAAGTGGGGGATTGGAAACTTTCGGAAAATAATTCGCAAACATTTGGCAAATTTAACACGCTGATAACAATCCAAATACTTTATATTTTTGCCGACCCCCAAATTGACTCCGTGGGTCCCGGGGTCTTAACCAGAATACCCCTATCCTTTATCCATCTTGCCAAGCCTGATTCAGTGGGGCTAATAGTGAAGATGGTGATCTGTGTGTGGGTGGGTGGGTAGTTGTTTGGGTAGGTGGGTAAGTGGGTTTATTTAAAACAGGGATTCATTGCTAGATTCCTGTTCATTCAGCGTGGTCTTTACGATGGAAATTTAAACACAACACATTTGCTCCACTCTTCATACATCATCGCCTTCCGTCGGCGTAACAAATCACTTTTTTTAGTGGGGCGGAGGGGGAGGGGGAGGGAGTTCAAACTTAAACATGAAAGCAGAAGAACTTCGTAAAATTTCTAACACAAATTTGTGTCTAAATTGTTCCAGAATGAACAATAACTTCCGCAGGACAGTCCTAGAAGCGACGAGTGGACCCCTTTAAGCTATTACGTCTTGACCTGACCACTTGGTTGACTAGATTCGCAAGGTACGTTTATTCTTACTATATGTTGGTATACTCCATCATAGACTCGATATTAATCCGCACGAATGTTCTTCCACATAAATGGGATAGTACCACAAAGCAAAATGAATACATCTTTTTCGATCTGTTTTCAAACGGACTTCATTTTTTTTAAACTTTTGTGGCTTAGATGAATAAATGTAGAGTACACAACATGGTAGGTCATGTGGTGCAAAAAGCTGGGGGGGGGGGCAATATTATGCTATTTAAGGCCTTCCACGAGCAGCGTGAGAAAATTACTGACTGGTAATAAGTGAAGAGGCTGGTATCACAAGCGACTAGAACACTATGAACTTTCTTAGCTACAAACCTACGTGGTTAGTATAAGGTAAATTAAACGGTTCCATGAATGGCTAACAACTTTTCATCTATCCAGTAATCGGTAAAATGGACCCAGAGAACATATTGGAGAGACCGAATTAGTGTATACGTCAATAGGGACATTATTTGCGGTAGTAGGCCTATGTGTGACCATTTACTATATAACCAATATGTCAGGTTGGAAAGGTCAACTTTTTTTTAAAGGAATTTGGCAATTGTTGTCGTTGTTAACACCCAAAGGTCTAAAGCCTTTTGAAGTTTCGTGGACGTCAGCTAATGGTAATGATTAAATCTGGATAATGAAAATCCAGCATTGCAGTTTACTTCGTAGTTTATTTCCCTATAGAATATTTGCTGAGCCTCATTTCTGTGGTATACGCGGTGAGTATTAAAGGTAGTCTGTATATAGGCCCCAAATTATAGCACTATATAATTGCTAGAAGTTTTCAAAAAGTACTTTCCTGGAGGTCTTTACTCTCCAAATTTGTTCTCATACATTTTTAAGGAACACACAAGATGACAATTTCCTCGAAGGTTGTAACAAATACAGTTTAAGAATTTTTGACCATATAGGTGACCATATTGGAATATCTAGCATATTTGGGGCCAATACAGCATACCTTTAAAGGGATTACATGAATTGGAGTGAAACAGAGACGCATCGCTTCATGATAGCAAGATTCCTAGATCCATCACCTTGAAGACATGTGAACAGACACTTGTCATATATGGAACGCCGAAAGGGCAATGTTTTATGTGGTTTACTTCTATAGCTGTCTGTTATCATGTTGTTGTCTCTTTTGATGTATTGTCTCATTTCGGCGTTCCATAGTCACAAAGTAAGTTTAGGCATGGCATGGCGCGTCCTCAAGCATATATCAGGTATAAATTAGGGTCTATAATTATGTCAACACGGAAGGTTGTTACTTGTTAGTTAATAACTAATTTCATGTTTTTTTTGCGAGGGGTACCAAAATAATTAGGGGGAGGGGGCGGGGGGGGGGGGTACAGCCGACACTAAATGACGAATATATGTATATATCCGTGTTCTTGTCAACGCACGTAATAGTCTTTAAAGTTGTTGCGAACTGGTTTGAATTCTTGGAATCTCTTACGCGGTATACCAGGGGTTGTGTGGAATTAAAACAGTGATCATTGTACTGTAAAACAATAGATGGAAGGTTTCTTTCGGCCGGTCACAAGGAACCCAGTCACAATAATACTTGGATAAAGTTCAATTAGTTACAGCTATAGGTTGTCGTCTAGGCTCGACGGAGTATATGCAGAAAGGATTATATATTTTGAACGGTTCTTATAATACTATCGTGATTAAGGTTAACGTATAAAACAGATACGACAAATGAGGACTCAATCAGGAGGAAGGGGCACACATTTCAAGGGGGGGGGGACATTAGACGGCAATTTAAGGGGGGGCGGTGGAGAAACCAACCAATTTGGTCTCACACTTCCCGACAACATGAATCTGTTGTGCATTCAGTATAACCGATTCATGATTTTTTTTTCTCAACAAAACGGAACTTTTCGTCTCAAGGGATTTTTTTTATATAACAAAAGGACACTTTCTAGTTGCGGAACTTGGGTATAGCTAATTGATGGAAAAGGGAAACTTGTGAAGCTTTTATGAAGATTTTAGGGCTATATGTACCCTCGGTGCTAACTCCTCCCCGGCTCAACCGCCACGTAGTTTAAAATATTTACTGAATGAATACGGTAGCTCTTGTTGTATTACATTCTTTCTATTTTCTCAAGTTCATCGCAGAGTGCTATGTGCCAGAGGAGGGGTGGGAGGGAGGGGACGAAGGGGAGGGGTGGGGGGTATAGGGGAAGGGAAGAGGAGTGGAAACTGGCTATACTATTGTTGAAAAACACAATTGGGTAATATTTGGTTATCTTGAACAACACATGTTTGTTTACGGACGTTTGATAAATTCTTTCTCATCTCTTACTGCCACCCCACCCCACCCCACCCCTACCTCTCTTACCCTCAACATACCCTCAACACACCCTCTCCCTTCTCCTGGCTTTGGCCGTTCGACGGTGATCTCAGCTTTACTACGACACGATGAAACCGTATTTTGTTCCTTCTGCATATATCCTGTTTAATTAGTGATTTGCAACCCCCTTGGTCAAATGGATGGAACCCCTGTCGAGTGGGTTATGTATATACCATTGCTAAATTCGCTCAGCTGGTCGATATGGTAAACCATAAAACGCCAGATTGCCACGGTGGAAGATAAACTAGTTCCTGTATAACATTGATATAGCTGTAGAAGTGAAAAAAAAACGGAGCAATTGAAATGATTGACCCGTGTAAAAGGGAAGTAAGATGGTTGTGTAGATGGAAGCTTTTTCTCACGTCTATTGTAAGCTTTTCTTGTATATGTAGAAAATAGTAACTACACCCAGTAACTAAGAGGAACAATACGGCGGCGAATCTATGTTATGTCGCACGTTAAGGTAAAATAACAAGAACGACCTTTGGTCACCTCGTGACTTACAGACTTACAGAAAAAATTATATACATTGATAGATTTATTTCGTCCATAAAATATGGAAATTTGTCTCCATGCAGCAAAACACATAAAATATCAAATATTAAAATTATAAATAGAATACGGTTAAAAATAAGTAAAACAAAGCACAGAAAAGTTGTAAAAATAGGGTAATAGCACCAACAGCAACAATATGCATGCATGTGAGATATATATACATCTATATACACATCCATACACACATATATATATACGTTGATACAAATACTTACAAATATAAAAATGCAAAACACTCTAAAAAAAAAAACAAGAAAATAAAACGCAAGACAACCTATCGATCGACTCTCAGGTTGAAAAGAGAAACAGAATTGAGTACAAAGGAAAACCTGAATTTGTTATGTTTAGACCGTGGCATGCGAAATTATTTAAACTTAAAAAAAAGTAGAAAAATAAGGAAAAAAGAAAAGAAAAGAGAAGAAACACCCCGATGCACGTTGACAATTTAGTGCAACTCAGCTCTGTGATATAACATATTAACATGCCGTACGTTATGTGAATTCTCACCTAAAAGGGCTAAACCAGATAACATTGCAAAAGACTTTTGTAAAGTGTTTTAGTTCATGATGATGACAATACATACGAAATAGCAAATCAAAAGGCATACAGAGTTATACACATTCCACATAGTTAATGAAGCCCATCAAACGCATGATCTGAAACAAGGTAAGAATATGAGTTTATATAGCTCACCTTTGTTCTAGCCCTTTTGTTCGCATTTCGGTGCATTGTTAAAGGCTGGCCCACGCAATTTTGTTGGTAGAATGATAGATAGACGGCTGGATTTTATGCATACCTATATTACACGATTTGATTTTTCATATTTAAAAAGCTGTCAATCAAAATGACAATGGAAAAAAAAAGGATGTTAAGCTGAAGAATGAAGAGAGAACAAAACGAAGACTTTTAAGATAAGCAAATGTTTATGTTAAGAAAATAGTGTGAAAAATGTAAATATATTTAACATATATAGTATAATAGAGAGGTGCATGTGACATGATCATATCAGCAAACTTTCATAGATAATATATTACCGAAATGTTTACATGTTAAACAGAATTAAAGAATACGCTGCTAAAATAATGTTTATGTACTAAATTAAGAAAAAGAGTGACAAATGTAAACACTATTTAACACTTTTAACCTTTTCCGAAAGCACGCCATCGATTGAAAGCACGCCATCTTAATTGTTTACACTGTTACATGTTAAACACAACTTGTGAGAATCGCATGCCTCAACCCGTTTATGAAGAAAAATGAAGAAAATAGTGTGAAAAATGTAAATATATTTAACATATAAAGTATAATAGAGAGGTGCATGTGACATGATCATATCAGAAAACTTTCATAGATAACATATTACCGAAATGTTTACATGTTAAACAGAACTTAACACGGATAATGAATATGCTGCTAAAATAATGTTTATGTAATAAATTTAACAAAAAAAGAGCGACAAATGTAAATATATTTAACTCTTTAACCCTTTTCGAAAACACTCCATTGATTGAAAGCACGAAATCTTAATTGTTTACACTTTTACATGTTAAACACAACTTGTGAGAATCGCATGCCTCAACCCGTTCTGTCCTTTGCCCTTCAATTGAAAACAAACCAGTTCCTCTTCAAAATGATAGTTTGGAGGAGCGGAGGTGGGACTGGGAGGGGCGGGGAGTGGCGGGAAGGGGGCAGTTTGAGGTAGAGGGATGGTGTTGCAGGTGTTTGTTTCTCAGTTTCAAATGAATTTAAAAATCATAACGACCAAATAGGCTAGAGTTAAAAATTAAATCGCCTAACATGTAGGCCAACTATAACTTAATTTTCACTGAATTCACGACAGTACTCGCCACTTTTCGTCTTCGATTTCCAAACCTTTCTGGATGGGTTCGGGTGTGGTTGAGATTACAGTTGGGGACAGTGGCGTAGGAAGGTACTTTTGAGTGGGGGGCTGAAGACTGATGGCGGGCCTGGGGAGGGGTCTAAGGGAGGGGGTGTCCCCCTCCTCTTTGGAATTTTTTGCATTTCCAGGTAGCCTCAGATGCAATTTGGTGCAATATAGCACACTTCAACACCCACTCCATTTTGTAAACTTAATTTTGTATTTTCACCAGGCCTTAGATGCAATTTGGTGCTCCAAATGAGATTTTTTTTCTCATATGGAAATGATAAAGGGGTTTTCTGACTTGCGAAGCGGGGGGGGGGGGGGGCGGAATGATACTTCCGCCCTCCACATTTTTCACTGGGGGGGGGGGGCTGGCGCCCCCCAGCCCCCCGGTTCCTACGCCCTTGGTTGGGGAATGGTCGGTCATGTTTACATCAAAACCTATCGGTCGTCGCAAGTGAGGCTGTCTTATTTAAACAGTTTGTACTCACACAAAATTGGGGGAAACTAGACTGGTAAGGAAGTTCCACAGATTTGTTTCATGCTATAGGCCTATTAAATTATTTGAAAAGCAGAAAACAAAACAAATCTACTTATTATTACAACAAAATTGAACATTGAATGAAATCAGAGGATATCCTTAACATAACTGTTTTTTCCCCTCCATTTTTCACTCTCAGTTTAAATCCGTACTTTTCTACTGATTATTCAATTTGTACTGGAATGTTAAAATCAAGATTCAAACAAGATATTTCGTGCCTAAGTGTAACTTTTGTAGCGAGTGGCGGCCATCGATTGGGTTGAAAGGACCGATGGTTTATATAATTAAAACGTTTCTGCCTACCTGGCGTTCATTGTTAATTTGTTGAGTGGTGGTCATAGCTACGCTAACTGGAATGCCCATCTGTTGTATAGGTTATATCATTTCTCTATTTTACAAAAGAAATACATTAATCAGCATTGATTATCGTTTTTTGATTAATGATGAAATAAATAAAAAATTATAAATATTAAAATGGTTAAAATGATGTGCTATAGGCCGTATTTTATTCACTGATATGAATCTATTTGGAAACAATCCCTATTGTAAATAGAATATAACACCAAAACAAGGTCAAAGGTCATATATAAAATCCTCTAGTAGGACCTGGCATAACGTTAAAAATTATTGACGAGTATTACCTGACTGAATTGTTCACTGCAAATTTAATGTGATATCCATGATGAACGACCGTAAATAAAAATGATCAGTGAGTGTGTTTAAGATAGGTTAAGAAATTTGTCAAGACACAACGTTTCTAAGACAGGCAAAGTTAGAGGCCTAACATTTCTAGAGTTAGTGCAATGAAATATCGCAAAAGGGGTACACACAGTTTCTTAGCACACATCCTAAGTTTAGGACAAGAAGCTGGACGTGGTTAGGACTAGCTTAGGTACGAACAAGTTAGATTCTAAGTATTATCCTATCAAAAGGCTGAGGCAGTGATATTGGCATCTAGACTCTTGTTTTCATTACAAGTTGAAGTAAGGTGTAGTTCTAGTGATTTTGATATGAAATACTAAACATGCGTGCAGTTCATTCATGAAAACCAAATTAGGTCTTTTCTATGTAATGTTACTGTATGTAGGTATGCATGGCATTCATTACCTTCACTTGCATGCTTGTGTTTCAGACATACTGTAAGGTACAGTAACATGACAAAACGTTTTGCACCATATGACAATTATGCAATCATAAACTCCTTCATAGTAAGTTTCAGTATACATGTATGCTACATGGATCTCACTGGATTTTGATCCAAATTTCAGGAAATTTTATCAGCATTATGTTTTATTAGCTTATTCTCATGGTATTCATATTCTTCCTTATTCACTGATATTTGGAGTGAAAAAAACCCCAGCAGTTTTGCATGAAGTTTTACTACCTACCTATTTAACCTAATCCAGTTACTATATGCTTCAGCGTTCCAGTTGGTGCCTTTTTTTGTGTAGCCAAAAATGCTTTGCATAATTGGTTTTGTATAGCGATTGACCAAATATGGGTAGCAATTTTTGCCCGGCAATAAAATTGTACAGTTTGCAACTGTTGATTTTAGTATGAACTGGACACTATAAACTACTAATAGAGTTGTAGCATGTTGTATTCCTCTAATCATTTGCAGCATGGAAGTTTTCTTGTCTTTTCATCTTTGCCATAAAGAGAGCATTCAATCAAGATGACTTTTGATTGATCATCGCGACTAAATTTGTACTTTAGCCAAGTGTCCTCCATATCCAAATTCAACTTCCACGTTTTCACTGTGGCGATATTTGCCATTTCTTTTACAAACCCGAGAATATAATGCAGTCATTTACTTCCAGTAGTATAACTTATGTATAGGCCTAGTAAGTGACAATGAAATGCTGAGAGTGCCAGATAAAGCAGTAAGGACCTTTAAAGTCGTGAGTGAGTACTAGGCCTTTTAGGGGGGGGGGGGTAGGTGGTGGTGGTGGGGTTGACATTTATACGTAATATTTTATGCTACATTTAAGGTATTTGTTTTTAGGTATTTGTAGCCCATTCAAGCCTAATTAGATTTAAAATACAACCCTGTGCGATGCACGTGGATTCTCTCCACTGTAGCTGTCCAATGCTCAAAAGTTTGGTAACCATATATGTAGCCTAAAATTATTCTGCAGATTTATTGCTTTTTCCAGATGGACTGCAATCATCATGCCTTCAGAATTAGAAATCTACGCTTTTCCAAGGTTAAAGTCCGCCAAACGTGAGGTCAATGCAAATCAGCGTGACTACAAAAGTGGAGCATCGTTCTCGGGGAATTTAAAAGGTGTTCAGAGGTCAGGAACCGGTGCTTTCTCTTGGCCAAATGGTGACAAGTACACGGGTGAATATGTGGATAACGTGCGGCATGGAAAAGGTGAACAACTCTGGGCCGACGGATCAAAGTTTACTGGGACTTTTTTGAAAGATGTTAGACATGGGTATGGTGAAATCAAGTGGCAAAATGGAGAGGTATGTGTACATAGTAAGGTATATGATAGACTGGCCCTTCCCCTCCTCCCACCCCACCCACTCCCACCCACCCCACCCACCCCACCCCAACACACCAATGTGCGACATTAGAAAGTAAAAAAGTAAAAAATCAATTGTCTCTTGTTCTCAACAGTTCAAACCTATTAGCACCACCTTATAAGCATTTCCCTTCACTACTACACCTTATTGTGTTATTTGATATTACTCTTTTACTTTGATAAATGAATGTAAAATTGCTTTTTTTTTTGAGTGATGACAAAGATTCAGCTTGTAAAAGAGTATCATGTGACTTTTCTTCTTTCTTTTTGATTTTTCTAAGAGCTTCCAGGGAAACTATTTTAAAGACCACCGACATGGAGAAGGTGTCTACACTTGGCCAGATGGGTCCTCCTTTCGAGGCACATTCTACAAAAATCGAAAGGAAGGTTATGGAGTATTCAAATTTCCAAGTGGCAAGAGATTTGAGGTAAACTGGGAACGATTTCCGTATATTTTGTTTTATTATAAATCTGGATATTTTTTATTTAATTACTTTAATACCTCTAACCACACTTTTATTCTGTAAGTGCTACGGTGTTGAAAATATTATCACTGACCAGTAGATAAAAGCTTTGGATAAGGTGTATCTTTCATTTATTATGACCTTCTTTCTAGTCCACTGCCATCTTAGATCATAAAAAAAAATAATAATAATCCTGACAATTTGGATTGACAAGGTTGCAGTGTTGATTGTAGTTATCTTAATTTCAAACACAAAATGAAGAAAAGGGGTGTTTTTACACTCCCCTCCCTTTCTTCCACCATCTTGACTGAAAGAAGTAAATATTACACAGAAAGACAGGCAATCCTATGTAATAATTGGTGCTCATTTTGCTCCTCATATGTTTGTGATCAAAATACTTGGATTTCCAGTCTTCTAGTTTACCATATTTTGTATAATTTCAAGGTATTCCTGAATTTTTTTTAATCAACAACAGAAGAAAAGCCTCTACTGTATGATGTGAACCCAGGTCTAAAAATATTTGTTGACAAAATGTAATTGACAGAAATTTTCTGATTTTTGTTGTTGTTGATATTTGAATAATACAACAGTTTGATGAATCAAAATAGAGAACCAAAATCAATTAAGAATGAACATGTATTAGTTAAAGGAAACTAGCTCATTTAATACACTCAGTTTTCTCATTGGTTTTTAAGAAAAAGCTTGAATACTGACATTTACATATTTGCGATTTAATATGTTTGGTTTCATGATTCCAAATTTGGCAAAAAGTTCGCAAAGTTAAAGAAAGGTTTTTGATACAATAACTTGAAATTAAAATGATGGATTCAGTCCCCTTGCTCAACATATGTTTTATGTTGATTTGACGATGACCCCAATTATTTTTCTCTCCACGGACAGGGTCTGTACAAAGATGATGAAAGACGCGGCCCAGGGCTCTTGACATATCCCGACGGGTTACAAGATTTCGGACTCTGGCACAAAGAAAGGCTGATCAACTTTTGTAGTACAATCGAGGAGACTTTTTCATTATCCGATCATGAGCATTGTGGATTTAATCAAGAAGAACTAATTACCGGTACGGAGGCAGAAAGGATGGAAATGTCGGAGCGAAAGTCGGATCTAAGAGACTGCCTATCTCCAGAGGTTGGATCTGGTGATGCTTCCAGTATCAACCTGAGGGATATAATGAACAGCTTAGAGAAACCGAATTATAAAACAGACTTTGAACAATTCCAGCCGGGCTGCCCGGAAAGCATCGATCTCAATTCGCTAACCTACGACAGGGAAGAGTACGATCGAGAATTCTTCGGAGAAGATGCGGAGCCCGTCGCCGCCGACGACGAGAAAGATACCTCGCTGATGAATAGGACACCGTCGTACATCGCAATGATGGAACACATCTCGAAACACAGAAACAGAGAGAACACGATGCCTTTTGCTGTCTCAGATATCTTGAAAGGTTTGTATCTGCATAAGTTACTCGTTCGACTCCTTCTTTTGAAGTCAATTAATCGCATAGCTCTTCTCACGGTTACCTCGGTGACAGTTATAGCGTCACCACTGTCATTTTTATATTGCAGAAAAAGTTAAAAAATTAAACATTGCTAGGACTGAATGTTGCATTGCAGAACAAGCATATTACTGAAAAGCAAACGCATGAATCTAACCGGAGCAGGTGCTTGCTGATTTTTAACACAGGACAGTGTTAGTGTCGCACTGTGAGAACCTGTATACTTTTGCGATATTTGCTGACAAACTGCTTTAGTGCTGTTTTTGAAAGGTTAGGCTATTTTTCAAAAGCAAATTATGTGTAGTGCTAGCTTGTAGTCGAGTTATCGCAACTTAGGTTGTGAGCGCGATTAATCAAACTTCCAAATTGTTATTGCAACTACTGGCAATTAATCGATTAGGACTATCAGCACTAATAAGATATGACACCAGCTTGATTCATATCTTGCTATATGTACAAACAAAATTTAAACTAAATATGATCACTTTTTGCCTTCTAATAGATTTATACAAGTCACTGGTACTCCTTGCTGTTAAATCGTTCAATGTTTTTCAGGGCTGCCACATTTCAGTTCCTTCTAAGCCACCCGTACTACATATCTTCTGTCAAATTGTTGAGGGCCAAATGGCCAAAATTACCCCTTAATTTACCAAACGGTATCTGCGATCTCTGAGATGTAAGGTTGCGGGAAGGTTGTTTTTGCAACTTTGTCACGACATAGGGACTAAAGTGGTAGAGATTCGTGTTGAAGTCGGAGACTTGAAGAATACAACATCGTGGTGACCTCTGTTTCATTGAATGTAAAATAGCAATGCCTATGAAACAAAATTATTGTCAGCCTATCAATTTGGGTAATTATCCAATCATGAAAACTTCCTTTGGATTATCAATATTTTTGTAACTAAACATTTGTAAATTGATTAAGTGTCGTCTTGTTTCTCAAGGTAACAGGTCTTGCCACGGTGACAGAGGTCCGATTGAGAGGGCCTCCGTGGCCCTCATCACCGCCGCAGGGGAAGGGGACTACGATTCGGTCAACTCGTTGGTGGTGGACGGTGCGGTGGATGTGAATGTTGCTGACAAGAATGGCTCCACGGCATTGCTCTGCGCAGCGGTAAATTTTGGACATTTGCAGCCTTATTAGTGTAAAATTGTACACCATTTTGTATTAAAGCTATAATGTATGCATCTGATGTAGTGGAGCAACATAGTTCCAAGACTTTGTTCCTTCGATTAAACTAGAAATCGCTGCAAAGCAGAAAAGTTTTAACTGAAACCTTCTGCAAGGAAATTCACAAATCTAAAAGGCTAATGGATGAACCAGAAGTGAAAATGTTATACAAACTAAAAATTGACTAGATAAGCTATCTAGCCCTGATGTTCTGTCATATTGGTTTTTAGGTTCTATCTTCAGTTGGAATTTTCACTTTTTAGCATTTCAAATTGTAGATTTTATTGTCAATCTGTTTTATCGCTTTACTCCTCACCAGTGCTTTTAATCGTTTTTTCGATCTCATATTCCTGTATATATCTGTATATGGAATGTGTATTTACTGTTTTATGTATTTACTGTTTGATGTCATTGTATATTCTAGATTTTTTTTGTAAAGCGCACAGATGCATCGCGCGTAGTGCGCTATATAAGGTTTTTATTTACATTTACATAAAGTTTAGTTGGGGAACCTTACAGTATATAGCAATTTTAGTGCTGTTGGAAGGGGAAGAGCATGGGGGTTGGAAGACAAGGATGTAAGGTCCGAGGTTTCATTTGTAACTGCTTGCAAGAGATTTCATTGCCACTTTTTGCCTCTTTTTTTCAGGTCAACATGCATCAGAAAATCATCAACGTCCTGCTCGACAATGGAGCTGACGTCAACAAGCTGAACGACGAAGGGTTGTCCGCCCTAGCGGCATGCCACGTGCTCTTTTACCCTACGGATTCTTTCAAGTACAACATCGCAGAGCGGTACCTCCCGAGACCTCCGGGGGAGGATCGAGGGCTCATGCCGGAGGACGGAAGCCAAGGGGAGGGAAGCGAGAGGAGATTCACTCGAGGGAGCAGACCGCCGTCCAGTCACAGGAGTAGGGACCTGCTATCGGCGTCGAGTCACGAGAGCAGCCTCATCTATAACAATGCATCGGTCTACGATTACGCCGACCGGCGTGCCGACAGAGACAGGATGGAAGACGAAGGGGATGATGACAATAACGAAGGAGAAGAAGAAGAAGAAGAAATTGACGATAAAGACGATTTCTTTGACTTGGTAAGCTCGGCCGTGACGGAAGAACACGTCATGGTGGAGGACGATCGAGACGAGGACATTCCGGAATGGGACCCGGATGCGGCCGAATCCGAGACGAGGGTCAGCCTCGGCAACGGTCTCCATCGACAGAGGGGGCCCACATCATCATCCCACAGGACATCCGACAGTCCTACGGAGGTGGAGACCAAGGCAGAAACCGGGACGGAGAGAGACACCTACAGCCTACTGGATTTTGAATCCAATACCAGCATGGCGGGCTACAGGATCCAAGTCACCGAGGATATGATAGAGCGGAGTGCCACGGTCATGAGCCAGAATAAGGGCATCACCAGCGGTCGGAGCTCCAAGTGTTCGGATCCCTCCTTGGACGAAGCGAGGAGAAGGGCCATCGCCAAAGCAGAGTAAGCAAGTCGTAAAGGAATCATGGCTCGCTTCGGTATCGAATAACGGCCAGTCAAGTCAAAATATGCAGATGGCTTGATGCATACATGTATTAGCAGGGTCTGTGCAAAGAACTACAGTATAGAGACAAAAACTTCATAAAAAAACTCAAAAGATCGACAAAAAATGTGAATACTAAATTTTATACCTTGCTTATACTGCTATTAAGTTCAATTTAAGCAGTTTGAGTTGACAATTTTTCAAACACAGACAGTTAATTTAGTTAAAGCCTCATTTATGCATTCCATCATCAACAAAAACCACCCAATCCCTACCGCTACCATTGTTTTTTATTAGGTGGGGGAGGTGCTTTTATGTAGTATATAATTACAAAGTCATGACAACATACTTTGTTGTTATTAAACCTAAGCCCATTTGCAGAAATAATGCGAACTAAATATTTAAACCAAGATATGTTTGTCCCATGTTTGTATACAAGATTACCGGCAAAACCAATCTTTATTCAGGTGGCGCATGCTCAAACAATACTTTAATTTTCGAAAGCAAACGTTAGCCTAAACAGTGGACAATTCCCTCTGGAATCAGTTACAATCATTGATTAAATTGAAAACAGAGCTGTTTAGAACCTCTGGCATGCCCCTTTTAAGTTGAAACTAGTCATCGACATGATAGCAATTTCTTACATTTTCGCATGTCATAATCAATGTCATAAATTCATACTTTGTCTTCACTGACTGGTATTAGATGACATTTATTAGTTAGTGGCACCTTCTTGAGAAAGAAAAAAAATACTTGATATATATTATACCCAAACTTTAAGTATTCTTTTTATCCCGTAGTCTCTCAGAATTTGACTGATTGTATTTTACTGACATTGCAATCAAAACTGATTTACTTTTTCAAACCTGAATCTGTGTTCTGTTTGTTGCTGTTTATCTTTACAGACTTTTAACTTCGCCATTCTACTTGTCAGAACTTCTGCAACTATATCACGCAAATCGTAGTTTCATGAGATCACACAATAAATTACTTCTGTGTGAAAATCGCTAAAATCGATCATGGGGCAAAAGAGCTTTTGCTGCTGCTGCCCCTTCTCTGTGGAACAGCCTTCCAGAACATGTAAAACACAGTCCATCTCTTGCTTCTTTTAAACGCTCTCTCAAGACTCATCTGATGAAAACTGTTTAATTAATTGTTCAATGTTGCCCTTTTTTGCTTGCATTTTAGTCTTGTACTTTGTTTACTGTTTTTATTTTGCTGTTGCACTGTTTGTGTCACTGTGCCATGAGCGTCTTTTTAGACGGATACCGGCGCATTATAAATGTCCAATATTATTAATATTACTACAGGCATTCGGAAATGGAAGCAACGATTCGTCTCCTCCTTAAGCGAGGGGCAGACCCAAACTCATCCAGTGTTCCTATGCCCGTTGCCTTCTTTGCCGTTAAGGCCACAGATGTCGAAGCCGTTCAGGTCCTCCTCGAGAAAGGTGCCGTTACAACTTCCAGACTGTCAAGAAAGGTGGGGGTTTGTTTAAAATGTTCATCAAATTTCAAAATTCATAGTAATTTTCATATGATTGAAGGTGGTAAGTTCACCAAGCCTGAGTGTAACACACTAGTGTGTTTAATGCCTCTTTGCTCAATTTCATGTGATGGAAAAAATTATGACAAGAATGATCTGATAAAAATGAGACAAGAATTTTGGGCTGGAACAAGATTCGAACTGACTTAAAAGATTCTTTGCTCTTTTCAAATTTGTGTAATTACCCAGTGTTTTCATTGTTCCATATAGGTTTAAATTAAAACGTTCATAAAAAAGCAGAATTTTTCTTGAAATCCAATCCTTGTTGCTATCTGGGTTTTTATCGAATAAAATATGGGCGTGATCACGGTATGCATATTTGCTTTGGACTGGGGCCAACAGCAGAGAAACGGTCATATGGAGAACACAACCAACTTAATGTCTGAGTCGGGTGGATCGCAGGGTGGTTTGTAATCCAGAGGTCACAAGTTCTAATCTTGATTTTGGTCATAAATTTCTTTGCTGTTTTCAAGTTGGACTTTGTAACTATTCCGATTCTTTGATTTCGATAAACGTTTGACAAAACGAAAACACACTTCAGTTTCTGTTCTCATCGTAGGCGTCTACCCTTAGGCTAATGTCTTAATTGCAAATGAAGCAACCTTTTGAAAAATGCTTATTTCTTCTTCTTTCCTCTCTCTTGATTGTCTGTCGATCAGATGGACGGTCTGTCTACCTTACATATCGCTAGTGCTTTACGAGGACCGGAAGGGGTCGAAATCACCAGGCTCATCTTAGAGGCCGGAGCAGATCCCAACATCAGGGCTTTTGACGATCAGGATGAGGAGGAGGAGGTAAGTGTGTAACCATTGAGGGCAGCAAAGGAGATTCCAGTCTGGAATATTTAAATATGTAATAATCACCCAATTCATTTCCTAATAGTCAGGGGTTCGCACTCTGTCACGCTCTGGCATGTTTAATAGATAGATAGACAGACAGACAGACAGACAGACAGACAGACTGACTGACTGACTGACTGACTGACTGACTGACTGACTGACTGATTGATTCTTTATTCAATCAATGAGCAATAAAATTACACATCGAAAATTAAAACATTCCCCAAGCTCCTTAGAATAGAAATAGAAAAATAGAATAATAGAATAATATAATGTGCAAATAATAAATTACAGGTTATTATAAAGTTTGACGGCAGATGGAAAGAAACTGGTGGTAAAACGCCTGTTCCCTCTAAAGGTACGGAGTCTGCGGTGCGATGGCAAGAAATTGAAATATGCATTGGCAGGGTGATCTTAAGTACTTTTGTGCCCCTCCCAGAAAAAAGTCAGTTCTTGTTGCCCTTGTTCATATTGAAAGATTCAGTTCTTGAAAAAAGAATACGGAAAGACTAATAAACCATTGAAAAATCCCAAGATTTGGGAATATTTATGAATATATCCATAAATACTAAGATACGAAAATGTAACATCATCACGAGAGATTGGAGACACAGATCAGGCCCAAAGGAAAATTATGTCATCGTTCCTCTCCCGATGTGAAGTCTTCATAAATTCATGGCTCAAAAAATCATCCAGAATTCATTCTTTCTTTATTCCATATTTTGACCCTAGCCCCGATTATATACCCCCCCCCCTCCGCCGACCCCCATTTCATCTGCCCCAAAATTTTTCCATAACTTTTAGCTATACTTTTTAACTAATTGATGGAAGTAAGATTATCTTAAGTGCTGTGTTATATAATAGTGAGGCTCCTTACCATTTCCCAGTGGGGAAGTGCATGAAGTTACGTATTATCATTAAGGTATCAAATAATTCTGTATATTGTAAAATAGTTATAAAGTTATTTTAGTAGTTTTCCACATATTTGATGTAGTTCTACACTGTATTTTTAACATTTCCTCTACTTTACATTGTGCAATTTTATCTTTGTTAGGTGTATTGGTTTTGTATTTATGTTTTACGATTTTTGTTTTATGTATTTTGTTTTGTAAAGCGCTTTGAAGCCTTTGCATATTGCGCTATATAAGTTGCATATTATTATGATTATGATTATTAAGGTAAGCGTTTAGTACACGAGAGAGATTCGCCATGGCTTGGATTCCTTTCAAATTTTTAATGATGTCGTGTTTTATACCTTAACTGCAATTCACTAACTGCCAACTCTTTTTATCTTGTTTTCTTAAAATATTTTTTTAGTTCTATTTCACCTCCGGTGGAAGCAGTCCTGTGAAGATTCGTTCGGGGCTAGACGACAGCGTCTTTCAGCATTACTACACGCTTCAGGAGGTTGGAGACCACAAGGGAGGCCGTACGTCTCTTCATATTGCCTGTAGCAGAGATGATGATTATGAGGTATGATAATGAAAAGGGAGAAGGGTTGAGGGAGGGGGGGGGGGGGTTGGGCTAAGAATAGGGAAAAGAGGGGGTCAATTCGGGTACCTGGAAATTACTTAGTTCAGAGTTACAGTAAGATATGAGATGATCACTTTAAAAATTAATTTTAAATTTTTGACAAATTAGAAGAGATGTTGGTGAAATGTGTCATGAAACTTGTTATCTCTGTCAACATTGGATGCACATTAACCATCGAATGTGACACAACTCAACTGGATTGTCCTGACCTAATTAAAATGCACACTGAATTAGTGATTAGCACACACAACTACCGTTTGCCATTAACGAACCGTGCTCGTCAAGTGCTAAATTATTTCCCCCTGATTGGTCGCGTTTGCTGAAACTGGACATTTGTTCGGCACGAACCACTGCAAATTAGTGACTGCCAGTCTGGCAAAGGCTACATGTTACATTTTTCCCCCAACTGAAGCTGATGGGACTTAAAAAACTGGATAAAGTTTAATCATTCGGTCTCCACGGTCAAGTTTAGTCTGGTTTTGGTTCATTCGGTTTATTCTCGCGATGATTCTAAATGTCATGTGCGAAATATTCAAAATGCTTATTTCATTGTTGTCAAACTAAACTTTCAACCAGAAGTGGAAATGAATGGTTTATTATTTTATTTGTAGTTGGTGAGCTAAAATATATAATTTTGGAGATTTTTTTTAATACTTTAATACACATAATACACTATAGATTTTTCTTTACCTTTGTCTTTTATTCCATTCCGGTGGTTTTTTTTTGTCCATTTTCGTCAGTTATCGAGACAAATTGTTCGACTGCTGTTGGAGAGAGGAGCCAATCCCAATGTGCTTTGTATGGGCCAGTCGCCGTTATCCTTAGCAATCGCCAGTGGCAACGACTTGGTAAGTATGGAAACTGAATCCCGACTATTAAAAAACTACATCCCTCGCGTGATTCTTAGTTTGTAAACTTTCAACAGATCATCAGCAGGGTCCAACAGTTTTTGTTTCTCTACATATTCTTAAATTTGTAAGCAGTAGTTATATTTACTTCATAATAATAATGATAATTAACAGGCAGTTATTTTAATGATGCTCAAGCGACCATGAATGTCGCAAGGGCTTATGGTTTACAACTTTCACATCGGGTGGCTTCCGATTCAACAGTTTAACTCAAAAGTGGAACCTTTTCAATTTAGAAAAGTCATTTCAGATGGGAAAACCGTAGATTACTCTTGGATGAATAAACCAACCTGACTATGACCCGGCCCGATATCGAACCAGGAAACCTCCCGATTGCTTCAAATGCCACTGCCTTTATCCACTCGGTCACAGCACTAAATTTGTGAAAATGTCATAATTATATGAAACTTCTGACCTTCCCAGTCCATTGCTCTCCCCACAGTCTCAATGTGTGGCACTAAACTCTTCGCTTTTTGTGGCCCAGTGGCACTGATACTCTGGCTTTTTGATCCAGTGGCACTAAAACTATGGCTTTTTGATCCAGTGGCACTAAAACTATGGATTTGTGGCCCAGTGGCACTAAAACTCTGGATTTGTGGCCCAGTGGCACTAAAACTCTAGCTTTTTGGCCCGGTGGCACTAAAACTTTGGCTTTTTGGCCCAGTGGCACTAAAACCATAAAACAGTTAGTAGTTAACTAGTTATAATGAAAATTCTGTGACTTCCAAATGTTAGCAAGCAAAAATGTCTTTCGAGAAATATCTTTCACCAACTGAATTATTTCCAGACAAGAGTGGGATGAAATGGAACAGTTCAGCTTGCCCAGTGCATCAAACTGTACAAACATCGGCAGTAAATGGAATTGTAAAAGTTGCTATAGCACATTTGAAATACTGGTGGCCTCCATTAAACCATTAGACCATTAGATAATATCCTTCCCATCTCAAATTCATGAATTTTATGGTAATATGTAAGATCTTTTGCAACCACCGTAATAAATTAATTTCCAATCCCCTTGCGTGTGGCAAAATTCAAAAATTCTGCGAACGATTGTCGTTTATATGGTTCCCTTAGATAGATTTCATTCATATATGTACATATCATATTTATTGATGATCATGGTGATATTGCATTCGACCCTCAGGCTGTGGACGAGTTGCTCCGTTTCGGAGCCAACCCTAGTCTCCCCCTGGGACACCACACGGGGAGTGCGCTATGCATCGCGTCAAACACCAGGTATGAATTCAGAAGAGAGCCATCCCAAAGAATCGCTCTGGTGAGTTCCTCTTAAATTGTCTTAATTGAGAGACATTCATTAGTAACCTGGGAATAATTTAGAGTTGACATTTGCATATCAATTTTTTATGTCGTTTAACGTTAATGTTGTTGGTTTATATAAAATGCTGAAAGCACTATGGTTTTGTTTACCAAAACCAGTTATGCATATTTGCATCGGTTAAGCAATCTCTTCGAATTTGCATAGCATTTTGATATGCAATACTGAATAAATCATTCTCTGTTATAAACTATTTGTTCAGTATTTATTTAGGACTTGAGTCTCGGCAGACGAACTTCATACAGAGGAATGCGATCATGAAATTATTATTTTAAAAGAACACCTAAGGTCTATAGTCAAATAAAATCTGTATCCTGTACTTGCCAAATAATTTATTCGTTCTTCAAAAATTGGTATGATATGTTAATATATTGCTAGCTGTAGCTCGGCTTGCTTTAATAGTTCTAGTTGTATTTGGAATATTGTCTAAATTTCTTGTGGAATATAAACTTGTAAGTCTTAGCGCGAG
This sequence comes from Apostichopus japonicus, assembly GCF_037975245.1. NCBI lineage: Eukaryota > Metazoa > Echinodermata > Holothuroidea > Aspidochirotida > Stichopodidae > Apostichopus > Apostichopus japonicus. Next base: position 15,076,192 of record NC_092570.1, read on the forward strand.
AAAACTTACAATCTTGTATTTCTTGCCAGTCTGCAAACTTGTGTTTTTTTCCTTTCTAAAATCTTCCGTTACGTAGATCGATAAATTGGTCGACGCTGGTGCCAATATCTTAGCTCCCGTGCCAGTGGGAAGCAAGAAGCAGATGGGAACAGCTGTAGACTACGCCTATTGGATGTTCAACCAGGTGAGGTTTGTAGGTGGATCACATCTTAGTGTTGTGAGTTGGTTTTGAGTCATATTATGCAAGAAAACAAACACAGAAAGCACCCCCAAAAATTATATATCAATAAATAGATAAATTAATTTAAAAAACCCGAGAGAAATGATAACAGGAATAAACACCAAAAGCATTAGATTATAAGAAACATCACAGGTTACAATAATATGCAAAGCCACCACCATTCCTCTGCATATCTTGAAGGTTGAAGAAACTATATCCAAATTATGAGACTATGGAATGCCAAAAGGGTCAACAATTACGACGATGTAATTTTTTGAACATATCCGTTCATGCTGTAAAAGGTACTACCGTAGTGTATTAACCAAATATGTGGTCATTGCAAACATATAATTTGTAAAAACAGTGCAAAATATAGTGTAAAATGACCCACTGTGGCCCACCTGAACCCTCCTCTGTCCGACCTGTTGACAATTTTGATATTGTAACATTTAGTACCATTTCATTTACCTTTGTTTGTGCAAAACATTTTTTTGGGGGGGGGGGTCCTTTTATTAGAACTATATATACAGTAGTCAATGCTGTGATGGTTACAATAAGCTGTTAACATTTCATGAATAAGATTATATGTCCTTGTCAAGAAATCAACTAAATTTTCACGCAAATAAGTAATTGCTTTGTTCCATACAAAACACAGTGAAGTGTGCCTTCTAGGCCAAAGTTATTCAGGCAGCTGAGATATCAGCTTACGTAACTTGGATCACGTTACAAACAAGATACACTTATATGTACATTATTTAATCAACAGGGAGTCTACATCATTAACATGGAAGCACATATCTGCAGAGAGTTAAGATACACCTATTGTACATTTAATAGGCTAGGCCTACATCATATTTCAAATATGGGTAATCACCCCTCCCCCCCTCCCCCCTCCCAATAAAAAAGCTACAATTTAAAAACTATAAAGGACATTGATATTACTAAACTTTTCAGATTTATGGTTGCACATGCCAACATTTGACCAGTAAATCAATCACCAGCTGGCCAAGTCAATTTTTGAATGGCAATTTCATTAATTGCGTATAATAAATAACCCCTTTATCCGTTTTGCTCACATCACATTAAGTGAAAGTGCTGGGCTGACAGCAATAATGGTAGTAAAAGTGTCACTTTATCCTTACAGTTAAGACTCGCCATAAATAGTACTATTATTATGTCGTTTCAGTCGGTGGAGGTACGTCTTGGTTAGTCTGTCGCTAGTGGTGGTTTATGGCTCCCAAGTTTCATACGCTTTCGTTTTCAAATGTGTATAATGAACATGATACTTCCAGTTTTGCAAAAAGGAATAGTATTTTGTCAAATTTTGAGAGAAATTGTGATACTGAAGCAAAATCCCATACAGTAGTTACAACAATGTGGTAATGTGCCTCAGCGTCGAGAAGTATAATTACAGCAAGGTTTTCACATTCTTTTTTTCTTTTCAATCGGATGGAAAATGTCATGTTGATTTATTCTTTAGAATTTAAATATGATCTTTAATGCTTTCATACCAGCAAGGGCCACACCTTTCAACCTGCTAGTTATAACAAAACCATCTCTTTTACTTTCTTGTACTTAATTCTGAATCTGGCTGTTTGGGAGGAATGATCTTATTTTAGCACATTTTTTTTCTTTGTACCCCTCTTTTTATTCCAAAGAGAGAGAAAAATGTTAACTATTAATCTACCGCCAGTAAAAACTTGTGTAGTTAAATATGTAAAAGTTTTAGGTCCTGATGTTTTGATTCTAGCAGGATCTTCATCAGAGGCTAACTGAAATATTTAAACAAACTAAGTACACATGAAAAGAGACAGATAATTGTCCAATGTTATTGTCTGTTCTTATGTCCTTAGATTTATTCTATGTGTATTTTTTTCTTGTCCCCTAATGTGCCAAGAACTGCCAAATATGTGAAATTCTGCCCAAATTTGCCACATAACAGAACTCGTTGATCTCTACTGAGTCCCAATATTAATTTCACAAACTAGATACCACCAAAACAGCTGACTATTTGTCCTCATTAAGTACCTTCAGTTAGTTTGTCTTGTCGCCAAAAGTGACCAAAATGCTGTCAAGTTAAATAACAAGTATGTCTCATTCGGCCAAATATTAGCATTCATAGATCAGTGTCAATCGGCTATTTTACATGTTGGCAGCCAGTTAAACGGCTGACTTTAGATCACATTAAGTGCTCTCCATTATGTACGTTGTGACCCTAATATATCCCATAATATTTCTTGTTGTCAAATGTATGCCAAACTCTACTGCCAAATATGTCAAATGTACCAAATACAGCCAAATTTGAGCAGTCAATTTTGATCTATATTAATAGGCTAGTTGACAATTAAATGACTCCTAAACAGCTAACTTGGGTAATCATTAAGTACCTTTGTTTAGTAAGTTCATGAATAACCTTCATTAAGTGCCTTCAGATAACATTTCTATTTCACGGTGGTTGATAATTATATACAATCCTGATCGCTTTGATAGGCGTCGTGACGTTTTCCAAATTACGTCGCCCGCTCAATCCCCACATTCTACTGCAACAGATCGCAAACCAGTTACGAGTATTTTTTTAAGGCCGAATATTTGCCTCGTAATAGCTATACCTAAATCTGCCTACTCATTTAAAAATGAAACCAAGACACTATTTTTTAAAATTTTTCTTAAAGATTAGTATTAGATGTTTATATTATTTATATGGACCTGCTATCATTCCTTTATTTCTAAACTATTAACAGACTTAATTAACCAATTAACCAAATATACATAAATATATAATCAAAGGTTATCGAAGGTTTTTATTAATGACAAGTAAAACGACTTTGACAAGTTTTGTATATATGGATTTCCACCGCAGGATAAAAGAATAGCCCATATGCCATACCATGCTCTGACATACAACGAACGTGACACTTACAACGCCAGGAGGAAGTTACTAGCTCATCTGGGGAACATCCTGCGGTCAGCGGCAGTCCAGAGGGAGAGGGAGAGGTTGCATCACGAGGCCACGGAAGGGACGAGGAGTAAGTAATGAAAATTAAAGAAAAGTTTCAGGAATTTGGGAGAAGATTTTTTTTATAAAACTGATGAAATCCAAAAGAAGAGAAGGAATATTTCTTGGTATTTAATTCAATGACAACTTTATTTGCATCAGAATTTTGTATGTACAGAAGAATTGGGAAAGTGTCTTATTAATTTATGTTTGTTATAAATGCAAAATTGGGGATTTAGCAATTGTTATAGATGGGCGGATGAGTCAGAAAAGAAGAATTTGTGCTATTGGTAACACTAGCAATGTTTTAAAATCATCATTGTTGAAAATGGAGAGTTTAATATGAAACAATGTAATTATGCAATTACTGACTCACAAGAAGGAAAAGTATTTGTAACATTTTGATATCAAGTCGGCATAGTTGTGCATTATTTTTCATTACACAAACATTTTTCTTTGGGTGGGTGTGAAAACTAGAGATAGTGAGTAGTATATGATAATGGTCAGGTTGGTCATTATGCCCTAAATGTATTAAGAATTAACTGGCCATGGGGGGAGGGGGAAGGGATGGGGGGTGGGGTGGGGTATGGGGAAGATGCTGATGTGTTAACTGTGTTTCAATTTGTGTGCACCATGCAATATTTATTTACACATTATTGTATTTGTGTGGCAGCTCCTTATTAGTGGGTTTTGCAATGTTATGTTGATTATGCATGTTATGTTATGCAATGTTATGCTATTCTATGATATGATATGGTATGATATTCTATGCTAGGCTATGGTATGCTATGCAAGGCTGTGCTATGCTATTTTGTGTTATGCATTAGAAAAGCCTCTGAATTTTATACTTAATTTTTGTACTACTTCCTGCTAAAAGTTGGATGGACCAAAGCAACAGATCTACTTATCTTCAACTTTACACTACAGTTATGTATCACCAAATTGTGCCATAAAATTGAGCACAAAATGTAGCTTACAACAATGCTTTTACCTCGTAAAATTTTATTCAATAACTTTCTGCATATATAGTATTCTTGCCTTTTTTTATTCACTTTTAAGTTTCTTCATTAACCACCCTTCAACTGCCCAATTTGAAGTTCTGCGATAATATTTTTTCTGCCCGCAGTTTTTCTGTCAGATATTCCAAAATCATGAGGGTAAAATATTGAATCCCTGATATTTTTTCTTCAAGGACCACTTCACACTCGAATGGAAGGTCAGTCTCACCACGTACCACCTCCCCGGAAGGCCCCGTCCTTCATTTCCAAAAAGTCATATTTTTCCAATTTTATCTGTTTTTTTTCCCCGCCTTCTAGGTGTGAGCCCCAGCCAGGATTTCCTGTACACAGGGGCCGGTGCCCGTCTGGAGTCTCCAACCAAGTCTATCATGGCCACAGCTAAGGCCGGCGCTCGCAAGGAGAGCGCCCCGGGGAGTTCCTCCGAGAGTCTTCAGGAAACGGCAGGTGGCAAACAGGTCGTTTTTCATTCGGTCATCAAAGACAACACCGGACAATTCCAGCCGCTGGTCGATAAAGAAAATGGGGAGCCGATACTCAGGTGACTAATGTTACATCAACTTTGAAGTTTTGTGAAAATGTTCTTGTTTTTAATAGTTTTTTTCACAATATTTTAGTTTAGGTTCTTTGTCTTTGTGGAATGTTTTTTTCGTTTTATTTTGCACTGACTTACAAGACACTGGGTGGGCTTCTTCAAGCAGCATGTCTGTAATTAAAGAAACTTAAAGATTATTTTTACCTTTGCCACACAGTCACCCCATTATGATCATATTGCAGTTTATTTACTTTTACTGTTAAAGTTTTGCTGCAAGTTATGAGAGAGTATTTCTTTATTTCTTATATACAGTGCTTTTTTTTTTCTTTTAAGGTTTTCCATGATTGTGTCATAGAAAGTTTTATCTATGAAGGTTTCATTTTGCATACCTTATGCTATTGGTAACACATAATCCATCTCATTTCATAAAGTTTCTTAATTTGCATGTTAGTTAACTGTTAAGTGGAAATCATGTTTATGTTTATTCATTTTCATTTTTATTCATTGTCATGTTAATTCACTTCAGGGCTTATTTGTTTGACATTGTTTATTCATTAGTACTGTGAATTTTTGTTTCATTTACATTTGTTATTTTTCATCATCATGTGTGTACCTTAATATCATGCTTATGTTCTTGATGAAAGCATGTGCATATGAACTACATTGCATCTTAATATATCCCAGTTAGATATAAAAATTAAAAGTTTATCTGAAAGAAATTAAATATTGATTTTCTATGAAAAAACAAAAAAAAAGCAGTTTCATTGCATATATCTTTCACAAACAAGACTTGCCAATGAGTATTTATGAGCAAATATGTGGATAATTGTTTATAGCTTATGTTTATTCAGTACCATGATATTTTCTAAAAATAGTTCCATTCGTATTTTCCATCACCATCTTGATATATTGCAATCTGCCATGCAATTTATTTATATCCCTTTTACAAAATATTCTTCTATGTGAAGGAAGTGTGTTCTCTTTGTTAATGGAAATTCATGTTACGGATATATCCGTACAAATTTACTGTGGAAACAAGTTGCATATTCATTCATTACCATGTTTATTCATGATCATATTAATATTAATTCATAACATTATTCATTTCATTTCATAATTGACATCATCCACCATTTTGTTTCCATTTCATTGCATACTGTCATATTCAGGAGAAACAGCAAAGTCAGGTAAAGGGGACAAAAAAAAAAGTAAAAAGGGAGTTAATATTGCTGTAAGATTGAAGGGAAGAAAGAAAGAGAAATATCTACTTTTAAAGAACTATTTTACACCTTCCCTTTATTCATTATTTTTGTCGACATTTCCCAAACAGTTTAATACTGAAGGGATTTCTAGCTTACAATCATGTACTGTTTACCTACTAGATCGCCTGTGGGAAAAACCGTGAGAATCCAACGATAACATTGAATATTTATCCACCACACTGGTTGACCCACAAATGACTTTCAAAAGTTAAACGAAAATTGCCAGGATTAGATCTTTTGAGGCTTCTTTATGGGTCAGATGTGGACCTCTGATGGGAGGGTTGCCCCAAATTTGACCTGGTGTGACTCATCTTTAAACTGTTGTCTCACTGAAGAGAACTTTAGAACAAAGATTTTCTACCAACGAATTCATTCTTGTGGCATTATCGGCACATTTCATTGAAGATGGTTATCAGTTTAGTGTTTGAATATTGTTTCAACATCTACAAAGCAGAAATTTGAAATTTGCTAACAAACACTTTACGATCAGGTTTTGTTGTGTCGTTCTTGCTAACACGAGAGTATAACACAAATATGATATTTTTTTGCAGTGCAGTATGAATAAATTGAACATTAAGAAGTATAGAGTTTTCCAAAGCAAGAAGTCTTTTGTGGACAGAAAAGATGGTGCCTACCATTAATTTAAACAGATCTGTAAAAATTTAATTCTTGTCTCTTCTTTTACTAATTTTTTAAAGCTTCAATTTCAACCCAGGGAAACATACTTAGCTTTAGAACTTGTTTTTTTATGAATTCTTACCATTCGTTTGTCAAACACTCGCATCAAATCATGTCGACAGAGAAAATCCAGTACAGGGTTAAAATGGATCAATGGGGATTTTCATGTCCAAGTGGTCGTCTTAAAATAAAGTCGTCGTTAAGTCTAAGATGGACGACAAGATACCAATCCGACGACGTAGGACTCGAAATAAGTCGTGATCATTATACAGGTCAGCTTAGACGAAATAATGATATTCGCTTTTTTCAGACCTGAAATTTTTTCACATCTTGTTTTTATTTTGCCCGTCTCCTAGGAAACCATTGTTCAAATACTGCTACGAGTGCGGTAGAACACTAGGGGTGCGTCTGTCGGCCTGTACTCGTTGTAAGGAGGTCTATTACTGCAGCAAAGCTTGTAAGGTGAAAGGATGGAATGCCAGACACAAAGAAGAATGCGTACGAGTGAATGGTAAGGGAAAAAAAGAGAGGAACAAAGAGAACCATTGTTCTCTGTCTCTCATGAATCTCTTTCATTTATCTTCATAACTATTTTGCTTTTTAACAGTTTCTTTGTCTAACTTTCATTTCAAGATATGAAATTACTTTGGAAGTATTTTTCCTAAAATGTCTGGAATGTCTCCCAAAAGACCAGACACACAGTTCAAGCTTTTACTAGAAACGTTAAAGGAATCATTTTCTATAAACTCTAAATTATGTTCCCTTTTTCCTTTTTCCATTTTCAGAAATTTAATTTTTGAATTTTTTTTCGAAATTTGTGAAAGTTTTTTTACTTTCATACCCAAAAATTAACTGTTAGAGATACTGATTACATGTGAACAATTTTTTATGTTTAAATTGACAACAAAAAAAGAACAAAATGACTAATAAATTCTATTCCCCTCTACAGCTGGCTCAGTAAAAGTGGGATAAGATATGGTAATCACTTCTTTGTTTTCAATTCTTAGCCCTAGAGCTGGTCGTATTATGTTGCAGGTTCACACAGAATTCACATCAATGGAAATCAAATTAGACGACCCAGTTTTATCTTTGGGCAAATCAGTCCAAGATGGTGGTCGCTATTCAAAGCTAGAATGTGCAGGGTTCTGGCCCATCTTTAAAAATGTCTTTGCCGTAGTTCAAGCCGTTTGCAGTGTAGCGGTAATATATACAGCCTTCAAAGCACCTCACCATAATGCAATCAGCCTTTTCGAAACTTGGTTAAAAATTGCTCAACAGGCCAAAGTGATGTCCAATAGTAGTCCCAATTTGGGTCAGCGGCAAGCCTCTGGACATGAACCGTGTCGAAACCGTGTCAATTTGGGCTGGGGGATACTCCTGTTGAAATGAAACAACTTGTTGCAGCTGCACATCATTAGCTGACGTCATACATGTACTAGAGCTTATCTCCTATTGGCTCTGCTCGGTCATCCGTACATCGTTCCGTCTCTCGAACACTGCGAAAATTCCTCCCGCCCCCCCAGGATGGTGAAATGTGCTGGTACAGTAAAGAGCGAAAACCACACCCCTTGGAATTTAATGAGCTCCTCTCTTACATGATATCTCAACTCTACTGTATTGCACTTTCCCATCTACCCCTAGCCTATTACCTGGTAACATTTTAGCACTGTACCACCCCCCCCCCCCCCCCTGTTGACCATCTAGCAGGTTAACACCCATCACCGCTTCCTTTGGACTCTACCATTTGCGAAGTAAAGATTCACGGTGATTTGTGAATTGAGTTACTCTGGGTCTAAGATGTATTTGTGGTATGACATTATTGTAGTGGTGAAAGGCTGGTACTTCATCTAAAATCGTATTTGACATTGCGGCTGATTTTCTCCATCTGTCGTAACGTTCACAGAAGTTCGTGTGAGCAAGTTAACGATGCAATTTAAGCTTCAGTGAGATAGACATTTGTCAAACACTTTATTTTGCAATAGCCTCAGGTAGGGGTTACTGGAAATGTTTTGTCTGTCTTTTTATAATATTCAAATCATTTATCTTTACCGGAAAAAAATTGTGCATTTTGGGTGCATTTTATGAAAAGATAAATCAATAAAAAGATTATCATAGGAAAAAAAAAAACTGGTTCAAATAACATTTACCATGTTGATATAACTGGCCACCTTCTGAGCTCTACTTCCTGGCATTAGGAAAAAACATGTAACATACAATCAACTTGATCTCACAGTTAAAGGCATTGAAGACTCGCCCCAAACCGCGTGCCGCGCTCTCAAAAAGGTTAACTCTCCGTTGCTTGCAAGTGAAGTTTTCTGCTTATCGCTACAAAATGCAGACAGTAATGAAACGTGATACCTTGTTATCTTTAGCTGGACCTGAGATGTCCATCGCTGTATCGTTTGTACACTGTGCTGTGGGTATTGACCGCAGCTGTATGTACTGACTGTACACTAGTGTCTAATTACCGAAGGTAGCAAGCTGTGTGTGTATTTTGTGGGATCGATGGTGGTGTCTAACACTTCTGTTACACCTCATTCGAAACTAGGTCAGATTACCGGCATTAGACGTTTCTTTTTGCGCGAGTCTTCACACCCTTTAAGGACCAGACACTGAGATTGGGATTTTTTAACTCACAATCTGGAATATATGTTTTTTTCTCCATAAGATAAGTGAACTTACATTAATTTTGTCTAACATTGGAATATTCCTGGTAAGGTCTTACAGTTTGGCATATGTGATCTTTCATTTCAATAGACCCCCCTCCCCCTCCCCCGACTCCCCTCCTTCCCCCCTTACGGTATTAAGTTTTCCTGGAGTTTTCTGCTTAGCTATCTATTCTCTACAACAACTTTATAATATTAATCAGACTAGTCTAAGATATAAAACTTTCCTGTCTCATTTAGAATATTGCGTTTCACATGTTTTAGAAAACAAAAAAATGTAACAGACAGAATAAGCTGCCTCAATTTTATGAACAAGATATATAAATTTCCTTTCACTGGAATTGAAAATAAAAAAAAATAACATGAACAACATAATAACATACATATATTTGCCATAAATTTTATAAATAAGAAATAAGTCCAATTAGAATATTGCATTTTACATGTTTCTTAATTTAAAAAAATGTAACAGACAGATTAACCTGCCTTGATATATGAACAAGATATATAAGTTTCCTCTCAATGGAATCGAAAAAAAAAAAATTAAAAAAAATAACATGAACAACATAATAACGTACATACATTTGCGATACATTTTATGAATATGAAATAAGTCCATTTAGAATATTGTATTTCACATGTTTAAAAAAAAAAAAAAATGTAACAGACAGATTAACCTGCCTTGATATATGAACAAGATATATAAGTTTCTTCTCAATGGAATCGAAAATAAAAAAATAAAAAAAATAACATGAACAACATAATAACGTACATACATTTGCGATACATTTTATGAATATGAAATAAGTCCATTTAGAATATTGCATTTCACATGTTTTTTTTTTAAAAGTTACAGAAAGATTAAACCTGCCTTGATATATGAACAAGATATATAAATTTCCTTTCACTGGAATTGAAAAAAAGTAACATGAACAACACAATAACGTGAATATATTTGCGATACATTTTATAAATATGAAATATGTCCATTTAGAATATTGCAGATTAGCTTGCATCGATTTATGAACAAGATATATAAGTTTCCTCTCAATGGAATCGAAAATAATAAAAAAAAAATGCAGATAGCATGAAGAACATAATAACGTACATATATTTGCGATACATTTTTATAAATATGAAATAAGTCCATTTAGAATATTGCATTTTACAGGTTTTTCATTAAATGTAGCAGACAGATTAACCTGCCTCGACTTAAAAAAAACACACTCCTCCCTACTCGATATTTAGAAGACTCTCCTGTTCGATTACACTTTGCATGATCATAGCTTTTTGGTAAATTTTTTTGTTTGTCTAAAATGTTGACTTTTTAAGAGCTCTTCGACGGGTGAGATAATGCAGAGTACTCTTCGTTTCAATCAACTGATGAATCAGCCAACTCATTTCTGACATTAAATCCGCCAGGGAACAGTCACTCACCAATTTATTTATTCATTCATTTAACAGCCAATGTGGGGATGACAAGTGTACCCTTCTTCATCTTCTTCTAAATTGAGGAATGGCAAGAAAATTACCCCCGTAAAAAATGCAAAGAGGTGGCTTTCCTTTCTTAATTACCCTATAGCTTACCGAATTTGCCTAGTAGATCGTTAAAGACTGCAAGTCGAGTCATTGAGCTTTTGGTACAAATTAAGAGGCCGGGTCAAAGATTTGGTTGGTCGATTCGTGTAAAACACTGTATCTTTTGATTGCATCTTTCACTCATTGGCGAGAATACCGTCTGAAGAAGCCTGTGATGACACGTAAAAGCGTTTCCGAGGGCTTTGATGAAATGCAAACGATTCAAGCTGCTGTCTAATTACTTAGAAGACACCTATTTGAACTGATTGCTAACTAGAACTACCAAATCCATTCCACTCAATTTGAGAAGATCCTTGCATGGCTTTAAAGATTGGAAATGAATATTACATGATGATTTAACTGGAGGTTTTGGTAAAGAGGCTTCCACCCCCCCCCCGAGGAGAGATTACCAGGAAAGATGTTAAAACACATGTGTGCATTTGGCAAATGATTAGATAAAGCATCTTTATAACCGTCTTTGACATAAAAAGAGTGAATTATTATGATGCTAGCAAGGTGAATATGTTGGTTAGCTTGAATATCGACTAGATAGAAAAAAAAGGAAATATAAATTCAAGATATTGTTGGCAAGTGCTTGGTAAATTATGTCATGATTATATAATGCTTTTTGCTGTAAATCAAATTATTTTCTTTTAAATTTATTCATACAGAGGAAAATTAGAAATATCTTTTTTTCCTTTTGGTTTAACTAATGTAAAAATGAAAAAAAAAAGAAAGAGAGATAAAAAAAACACTCAATAATTGAAGAATTACAACAGTCGCTTTCCAATTCTCAGATTCTGCAGAAGCTGACATATTGATGTTAGTTTTGTTGGGTTTGTGTTTATTTCTCGATTATTTCATAACTATTCCAGTTGATACTGTGAAAGAAGTTATTTTGTGTTTATATTGCGATATTTCTTTCAAATAATTTTTATGACGATGTGTCTCACATATGAACATTTAAGTTGTTTTAGAAAGCATGCAAAATGAAAGATCTCGATTGCGAATGGTTTCAAGGCAAGATATGTGGCTACCATAATTTAAACAACGCAGCTGTAGGAAAGGGTTCTAGGAGTAGTACGTTTCATGATGAATTTGAAAGCCATTCAATCATTGACTAAACTATCACCCTAAAATCATTTTTTTCACTGTTCTTTGCTTTATTATGAATAACTGCTCAACTGTTTTGCCTTTGGTGCCAATAGAATGGGAAGGAGACGATAGGTGGAGAGGCTCTAAAACAAAACTATCAGGAGAAAGAAGGCAGTATTTTTTTCTATTTTTTATTAGGGTGGATTCACAGAATTCCTTTCAAACTCTTCTTTTTCAGGGCGTAGCAGGAGCCCAAGTCCGAGTGGAAAAGGTACGAATGACGGTGGGAGACAGAATTCCAGTGCGGTGGCTGCGGGTAGAAATAACACTGGTGGCAGCGGTGGGATGAGAGCACAAGGTACCAGCAGTAGACAGCAGCATGGTAACAGCGGCAACAGTCAAGATAAGACCCGAGGTAAAAGTGGGACAAGTGGGGCTGTAAGAGGAGGCAACAAATCGAAACCCGGTGGTGACAACAGGTCACAAGGAAGACAAACTGAGGGGACCAAAGGGTCAGTCGGAGGTCACATTAAAGGTCATAAGAAAGGCAAAGATGACAGGGATAACATGTTCAATCAGTCCCGGAAAGAAATATCTGAGAACTATAGTTACAATTGATAGTGTCATCAATGTTTCTGGTATTTTAATGGTCAGCAAAATGAGTTTAGGTCACGGACGGGGATGATTAAGAAGCACTATGTCCGTGTTACAGCAGTCACTAAGGAAGTGCCATGGTATCGGATGTGGGAAAAAATTAGTTATGTGGTGTTCTCAGTTTTTTTTTTTCGCTTCTCGAGGAATACTGGCGATGGAAAAACTGATGGTGCCAATTGGTTCTAAATATTTGCCTATATGTATATTTTTTAGTAGTATTTAGAAGTATTTATTGTACAATATTTCATATCTTCATGTAGATTCTCTCCTGAGAAATTTAACAGACATTTAAAATAGCAACACCCAACAGAAAAGAAAAGTACAAGCTGGAGGTGAAGTGGTTATGACAGGATTTTTTCTCTACTCCATGTTTCTACATTTCTTCTGAGTTTTAAGTTGTTGAAAAAGAGTTGACAGTTTACACTTTTTTAAATGTCTGTCGATGTCTCAGGTTGAGAATTGCAACGTGATGTTTTTAAGTAGTACACTTGAAAAAATGCTTATTTTATTTGTGATTTCTGCATACAGTTGTGATTTTTTGTAGTCAGTTTTTAACCCTGATGGAGTGATTTATGCAAAGTTTGATATGTTGGGGTGGGGTGAGGGGTGGAGAGGGGGGGGGGTTGGGAGTGGATAGATGGATGAACTGGGTGGATGAAAGAAAGAGTTCGATGGATGGATATTTGGGTGAAGTGGATCGATGGATGGATGAATGAATTTGATGGATGAATTCACGATTTGAAGGAATGAATAGATGGATGAACTGGGTCGAAGAATGAATGAATGAAAAAAGTGGTTGGTTGGGTACTTGAGTGAAATGGATGGATAGATGGATGAATGGTGAGGATGGATGCATGAACTAATTACAAATTTGATGAAGGGTTAAAAAGTGCTACTAAAAAGTAATCTAGTACTACACCTTCCTACAGTCATTGGTGTTGTTCCCTTATTATAGGGCTTGGTGCTTTCACTGGTGCCTAGCAGCATATATATATATATATATATATATATATATATATATATATATATATATATATATATATATATATATATATATATATGTATATATACTTATGAATACAGTTATGCTTTTTGTAGTTACAATGAAGGTGGTGTGAGGCTCATGCCAAGACAACCACCTTGGCAATCATTAGGAAAGCTGGATTTATATTTTAATGGAGATTGCCATTTGAAACTTATCACTGTTGTCCCTCCCCCCCCCCCCCGCAACTCCTCCACCCCCCTCCCCCACCCTTTTTGCGCCTTCCCATTTCCATTGTCAACTCTGTAGGGTTATCATTGGAAGTACTACTTTGATTATTGGTTCCTCAGGTTGTCTTTCATTTAAATTGTCTTATATCAACGTTTGAATGAACATTCATCACCACTTTTAAATATTTCAGAATAACTAGCATTCGAACTTCAGTATGATCATTTTAATACATCTTTATTTATTTCTGTTAGTATTGGAAATGTGCTATTGATTAAAATCCGTGCTTTTTTCCAATTGAGATAAGTTTCAATTTCTTTGAAACCTTCACTTTTTTTTATTTTTTTTATATCTGCCCCTCTCCAAGCCTCCGCTCTTCCTTCATTGCATGTGTTACATAAAGTGTGTACTCTTTGGTGGTTTTACATATTTAAGGATATATGTGAAAACGGTGCTTTCGGTAAAAAATTTTTTTTAAAAATCTTCGTAAATTAACAAACAGTACATTGGCAGTTTAAAAATATTATTATAAATCTTCCCCAAACCCCATCGCTCCATTCTCCTTTTGAGTAACTACTTGTGGTGCCTATTAACATTTTTATCAAGTTTATCAATTTTGGTATTATTCCGTCCGCCTTTAAACTATCACCTTGATTATAACAATATAGATATATGTACTAATTAAGATATTTCATTTTATTTCACCTTGATTATAACACTACATTTTTTAACATATTTGCAAAAATAAATGTATTGAATAGTACAGTTTCACCGCTATTTAAGAATGAATATATATCTATATATATATATATCTATATATATACAGTATATATATATATATATATCTATATAAATATATATATATATATATCTATATATATATTTACATATATATATATATATATACATGTATATATAAATATATATTTTTAAGATATTTCATTTGCTTTTCCGTTTATCTTTCCAATAAAAAACGAAACATTTTTCTTTAGATAAACACCATGTACGTCACAAGAGAACCACAGAACATGAACAAGGCTTGCTGTGTATTCATATTTGATATCTGTGCTGTTGTTTTTTTTTGTTTCTGTATTACTTGTCCCATTGGTTCCTTTATCCTGCATAAATTACTATTTAGCGATACCCAAAGGTTAAAACAAAACAAAAGGGGAGACATTACCAAATATTAAGACAGACAATTCATTATGCATATCTCTCTGTGGTAAAAATCATCCTGCCCTAGTAGCGAATAAATTATATATATGAATTAGGCTTTATGGGGACAAAGAAACTTGTTAAATTCGTTCCAAGCCATTTTGTAACCGCTGCCCTAATATGTTTATTTATCACAATATATCACAATAAAAAAATTATAAAAAAAAAGGAATAAAGCATAGAGACTCGGTTGCGTTTCATTAAGCACACAGCTTATTGTGTGAAATACCGTACTTATTGCAAATTCCTTTTCATATTTTACACACTTTATTTTTCTCCTTTTAGTCCATTATTTCGCTGAATTTTCCCAAGATACTGTCCTTAATCTTCTATAGCCACGTATTTCCTTAAGTTACCGCAACTACAACCACAGTGCCATCACTTTCTAATTCATAATTTCTAAATTCTAATTTCTAATTCACACACTGAAATTATCTTCAATACTCAAAAGTTCATGTATGGGCCGAGAAAACAAAAATAATAAAGAAAAAGGGGTTTTAGAGATTTACTCAACTGAATCGGAATTTAACGGTGCTTAAGTTTCTGTCGCAGTCCAACCCTTTGATCTTTATCTCATAAAATGCTTATTGCCTCAGGGTTACGTTATGATATCATCAATCATTTGCATAATGCTTTTCCGTGACGTTCAATGGGCTGTAAAGATAGATAGATGGATAAATAGATAGACAGACAGATAGATAGATAGACAGATAGATTTGTGCTAATGGACATGTTTTTCCCCAATCCGATGCATGATTATAACACTGTTTCGTACAATATCTCTCAAAAGTCACAATTCTTTACCGATGCTTACAAGATCTTGATCCGGCTTCGTTATCTCTTTCTATCTGACAACGGTCTTATATCTTATACCCCGATGGACTGTTTAAGTATATTCAAATAGTAACCTACATTTTACTCTAAACTGTCATCCTGTGTATGAGATAAATTTATATCAAGTTCTCGTTAATACGCTGAAAGGCAACATCTAGTATGTTTAGTCCTTTTTTTGTCTTTGTTCATTTTCGAGTTAGTATGTCGTCCAGGCGTGTGCTTGCATCCGTTAACGGTCTCTGACCCCTTTATCACCAGCTATCGATTTCACCGAGGGCCGTTTACGCCAATATAGGACAGGTCAGTGAAAAACAATACGGCCTTTTTTCTCTCCGTTTTCTCTTTCTTTCTTTCTTCTGAATGGAATAATCTGTTCTCAAAATGCTTTTGATTTTCAATTATATAAGTGTCCTTAGCTGCGATTGGCCAGTTCATGTAGACTGTTTCTGTCGAAAGATTTTTAGCCTGACGTTTCGATCCTAGCAGGATCTTCTTCAAAGGCTAAATGACAAGTAACAGTAACAGAAGGGACAAAAACACACACAGAATACAGACAGGTTAATGAGCATGGTGAACACAAAGAGATAGATGTAAGGGGATTACTTACTTTTACACATTCTCTTACACAGGCTTATCTCTAGTGGATAAGCAGTTTGCTAACAGTTTTATTATATTTAGAAAGATTTTTGGGCGAGATCAAACAAGGCAAAATGGCCGAATCTAAAGCTATAGTAACTGCTTCACACAGGGCATACTATACGTGCACTGAACTATAGGGAAATTTGTATATAACAGAGAAAAACAACATGCGGCATTTTCTCATCGCAGAGTCATTCTTATCATTATTTGAAATCTGTCCTTTTACATCGTCGTATACAGGAAATGCTGGATAAAGGAAAGTGTGTTCTGATTTTCATAATACACCGGTACTTGAAAGACTTAAAGGGAGCGATAGAGTGTGTGTGTTTGGTGGGGGAGGGGGTGGGACTGTATCCGGGCGCAATCTGGCCCTCGAAACCACCGCATATCACCATCTTTTGACGAGAGCAGATGTATGGCGAAAAACCGAATCTTTGGTAACTGCTCAAGCAGGTAATGCCATGCAAACCTTGAACTACATTTGTAGGCTGGTTAGATCAGATGGCATTATACGACACACTATTGTTGACTGGATGTTTTTTTTTTCTTGCAAGGATAACAAGCTGAGGATATCTGAGGATATATCCACTATTAAAAGTAGGACTGGGTGTTGGATAGGTTTGACCCAGCTGTATCCGTATTTATGACTTTTCATGTCGTCATCAAGATTTTTTTTTCATTTATTACATTTTTTCCCTTCTTCACGAAGTTAGCCTATACCCATAATCATATCTTAGTATACCGAGTCATGTGCTATACTCATCACCGAAAATATGAACTCTCAAAGAACCCCGAACCAAGCTTATGAGAAAGTTAAACTTTTACTCGATAGTTCTCCATAGTTGGATACAACTAAAGTCGTCTTATATATTCCTTATATTTTCTTCGGCAACAGTTTGCATATGTATATCTTGTAGCCATAGTTCAGTGTAACTGTCTGAGAGAGATTATTAACCCTTCTAGAGTTTGAGGAAAATAAATGCACTATTTTTTTTGCAAGGAATTTTAAACACCCACGTGACATATCAACAATTGATTTTTTTCCCCGCTTGACGCTAAATTTGAAATTCATTCAATCTTTGAAGAAACATTGAAATGCCTAGATGTACATATATTTGACAGTCATGAACGATATGCGAGTAACAAAAGAAGTGGCCATCCCTAGGGTGAGGTAGAAGCGACATAGTTTGATGCATCGCTCTGCATCTCAAAAAGATGGATGAGTCCCCTCGTGGACCCCATCTCTTGAAAAGGAAGAGCTCTTTTTCGACCCCGATGCGTCAAATTTCATTGGTTAGTAAGCTCTTTCGAAGAGAAAACACGTGATAGTTAGGACACGCCTTCTATTTTGAAGCCATTTTGAACCGGTTGCAACTCTACATCCTTTACCACTCTCTCCCTTCCTCCTTGGTGACGCGGGGATGGGAGGGGGTGGGGAGTGATTGGTGTGGGGGAGTATAAGTCAAACATGGTGTCACAGATTTTGATAAATTAAATACAAATTACAGATATCAGCTACCCGAATTATTTCATTAAAATAAAGAGGAACGATTCATTATCAAAGCACTTGTCATTCTCTACTTCCAAATTTGAATTCAGAAATTGATCAATATACTCAATATACATTCTTTGCCAGTTTTTTTCACATGATTTATTTCAAATTAAATTAGTAATACATTATTTAGCAGGACATTAAAGCAATGTAATAACTGTGGAATAAGTTAGATTGGGAAGATCCAAGCAATATCATTTCAGGTTTTCAACATTTATCTTTCTTTAAGAAACCTCGTATACACTTTTTATGACATCATTAACATATTTCAGGAAATCATTGTACTGTGGTGTGTCTTATTTTTCTCGATAATTTCTGTTGTATTATTATATATCCAGTACTTTCCAACGGTTGCGTTTACATTATGGTGTCAGCGGTGGGATTCGAGTCCACGCCATCGATATGACTGCCTCAAATCACCATTAACATATTTTTCGTACTAAAAATCATTACACCGTGTTGGTGCCTTTACTGTACTCGATAATTTCCATTGTATTTATTATATATCTCTCCAGTACATTCCAACGGTTGCTTTTACATTATGGTGTCAGAGATGGGATTCGACTCCACGCCATCGAAATGACTCGTGCCTCAAATCACCAATTGTATTTACCAGGGTACTAACAATTCCCTGGTTTTAAATACAGCGACGTCGACAGCAGGGCCCGACCCCGTGGTCAGCCCCCCCCCCCAGTCCCCACCTCGCCTACACACAGATACTCTAATAGGCTTTATATTTCTTTTAGTACACCATGGTACTTAAAATACATTGTCTTTATCTCATATTTCCCCGGGCGCGCTAATTGATCTCGGAAACCGTTACTGTGACCAGTTTTATGATTTTAATGTATTCCGTTCTCGTCAGGCTTATTTCATATATATCGTTGGAAAATCTACCAGTATAGGGTTGTTAATGTATAGGCTAAATCAAGGTCGGACTGGGCCGCACATCGCTATGTGCTCAGTGATGTCATCGACGAGCTGTGGGCTTGAAACAAACGGCGCATTTGGTACCCCGGATAAAACTAGCATCTTCTGCGACTACGATATGGTGGCGTCTTCAGTGCCTCAGACCCAACGGCGCATGGTTCCAAGCTGTTAAACCGACAGGCTTAATCCCCCACCCCCTACCACCCATTTATGACCAAATGTTGATACTTGGTTTAACAAAATGGTAAGATGTAACGCATTTTTCAGCGTATATTTACACATCTCTGATGAAATTGAAGAACTTACAATATTAAATTTGTACTTCTGTTTAGGGAGATAAAGACGAGTCATCTGTGGGGGGGGGGGGGCGGGGGTGAGGAGGGAGGGGTGGGGACGTGTATACGTTTAAAATAGAAAGCAGCTGCTTTTGAGTTTATTGCACAGTGATCATACGCTTTCTGCTTATTTGATTTACATTATGATTGATAGAAATGCGAAACTATATTGGATTTCATCTAATTTTCAGATGGAGTGAAATTGTCAATTTTGTTTTGTTCCCATAAAGTACCCAAACAGACATAAATCACCATGTCCAATATCTCGGGGAAACTCATAATTCTAACAGGTTATTAATTATTGCTATATCGGTCGCATAGATTTTGCAATCTGATACAGTTAAAAGCAAGTTATTTTCATTCAACGTGATTAATGGTGTAAGGTATAGGTCGACGGCCATCTTCATTTGAAGTATGGACGAATGAAATTTGTAATAAAAAGGATGTCTCTTCTATTTATAAAAGGAATTCTCTGTTACACAAACACCCGAATTGTTTGGTTTATATTTCACAAAATATTGTCTTCAAAGTTATGGCCCAAAGTAGTTAAAAAAATTCAACCTACTTTTTTCATATTTTATTATTCGGTGCAAAACATACGCATATATAATGTGTTTGTTTATATAATTTTGGTATTTCGATAGCACGTAAATAACAACTGTCAAATTAACTGGTAGGAACAGGGCTGAAGGAAGATGGCTGATGTCTTTTTTATCATCTTCTTCTTTCATTTACACAAAAATATTAATAAATTTCATTGCAGCGAGTTTTGATTTTTTGGAAATATCATCGGTGCATTGTTTCAACATTAACTAAAATATTAATCTTGAATCTGAAAAGGTTTATAATTTGTTTTCGATTCGCATAAAATAGTTTGCAGTTTCTTCGAAAATGAAATGATGATTAATTTACCTCCATCCCGCATGCATATCAATTTGAAATGAGCCTAGTAAAGAAAAATAGTAATAAAATATAAAAATAAATATAAACTTGGATGAAATATAAACTGATGAAATATAAACTGATGAACTTGGAAGTATAAAAGAAAAAACAAAAGATTTTTCTTAATTTTAATTTAACTCACCAAATTTCTCTTAAACGGCTCCTATTGACATTCTAACAAAAATAGAAATGATATCACAATAAGTTTTGTGTCTTACTATCTTGTCTAAAGTTTTGGTGTGTAACTTTTTTTTTTTTTCTCTCATGAGAATATGTAAGAGTTGGTCGTTCCAGGAATAAATAAGCCTGGGGTCAATTTTAAGAATGAGTTTGTTTACGGCTTAGCGTTAAATGATCAACAAAACCAAAACGCCATGATCTTTTTCAGACTATTTTGAGTGACAAGATCGATATATGCGTTCCTTTGCGAGAGAAGTTGATTTTTTTTCTTTCTTTTATTTTTAACGCTATCTCTCTCTCAGAAAAAAAGCCCTATGGGGCGGAAAGGGGCCTCGACTCTGACTATGTCTGCAATAAGGCAGGGTGTCAATATCGATATTTAGTGCTAATCTATAGGACCGTCTGAGGAATGTAGGGCACAGGAAGAACCCTATATAAATATATCTGTGCCGAGGTTCTTAACTCCATAATTGAGGGCTCCCTTCTTAGGATTTGAATGGTGTTATGAAGTTTTGAAGAGCACCGGGGGGGGGGGGGAGGGCGGGGCGATGGGGGTCTCCCACTCTTCCCTGTTTACTTTGCTAAAAAGGTCCCCATCTCTTGATTCTGCGGGATTCCAAATTTTGGATTCCTGGTTTGACCTTTTTTTTAATCTTTTGATGGATTTCATTGTTTCCTTTACAAACTTGCCAAAGTTTAGGATTATTTTTTTCCTCTGCATATTTGAGGATTAATACAGCAATTTGCATTTTGGTATTAACCGCAATGTCAAGAGTGTGCTGGGTCTCAAATTGCTACCGACTCAGATCTCCAACCGACTGCGCTGGAACCTTGAAACTAGCGGCGCGTTTGGTGACTCTCGGATGAAACTAGCACTTTTCGCGACCAAGAGGAAATTCCCCATTATATTGGGAATATAATTCCCCGCACCCTAATATTGGGTGCGGGGAATGGGGGGGGGGGGGTGCAAGGCCGGCGTTCGGCGGGGGGGGGGAGGGAGTTTCGGCGTCTTGGATCAAGCGACGCACATTTTCTAAACCGGCATCATATTCTGACAAACTCACAAATTGAAGCTTTATAGATGGGGAGTCAAAGTTGTAATTGTATAATCCGTGGATTAGTTCATCGAACGGATGACGCCACCAGAGCCATAATCCACAATTCCCGATTACTCATAGTTAGAACACTAAATCTCACATAGGTCTTTTATTTACGTGAATGATGTGCAACTGCACGCAGACATATAGGTTTAAGTACGACGCATGGACTTGTATGTGTCTATATATCTCGCATAGCAGTTCTTAGTCAAATTATTTCGCACCAGAAGGCATCCATCCCATCCTTTTGGGTTTTTCTTCTTCTAAAGACTACTTTAATTGATTCCTGCATAGGATAAGAAAATGGAGTAGCTATGAATGAAAACTTCCGTTTCATATGGTAACGTTCCAATTATACAACATAACTATATATTTTTGGATATTATTTAAACTTCTTCGTAGGTTTCTCGATTTGCTTCAGTTCATCATTTCATACCATAAAAACGTCGTATAACGTAATTATTGTCATATAATATCTTATCTACCCTAAGGGGTTTTCACTTTTCTTAATGAGATGGCAATTTTTAATAAAATTATATGCATATTGTTAAGACACAATTAACACAGAAAGTCAAATGACGTAAAATAAGTATCACTATTTTCTCTCTCTCTTAATCTCTCCTGCTGATTTATCGAGGGTTTAAGCTGAACCCCCCCCCCCCCCAAAAAAAAAGAGTAAAATTTCTTATCGAAGATGTCGACTTTTTTTTTGTAATTTAAACGTAACTTGTTTCTGCTCACGCAAGACTTGAACACGACTTGTACTTATATTGTTTCGTGTTTGTACTCGGATTCTAGCATACTCCATTGTTATCGTTTTCGTCCTCATTGATTTCATATCAACGGAGTCGACTTAACCTAACCCCAGTCCCAGCAAAGTCCGAGTCCGGAAGGCATCGAGTCCAAGCCAAGTTCGAGTCCACTATGGGTCCCAGTTCGAGCCAAGTCCGAGTACGGCTGCATTATTCAGCCTCTCGGGTAAACCGGGTATTATGGGAGATCTCGTGTAAACCGGGTTGTATGCTCCCATAATACCCGATCGATTTACACGAGAGGCGGGCGGGAGGGGAGGAGCTTACCATAGCAACCTATAGTTGAGACCCGTATACTTGACTTTTAAGTGGAATCAAATTGACTGTTGTACTTGTAATAGATTAAAAATCCTAATCACACAATCATAGCCGGTTCATATCGCCACATTATCAACGTAATGCTGGTGAACTCGGACTGGCACTTGGAGCATTTGTTTTGTTGCAATATACAGTATATAGATTAATTGCAAGATTAAGTACATTTGTACTCGCGTTTACTAGGACTCGAAAACATACCAAGGAAATTCGTATTGTACCCGCACTTTACCCATGATGTTGTATTCGGACTACAGTTAAGACAGTTAAGTGAATTCTACTGTTATCTGCAATTCCCTCCAAACAGGCCTATACGCTAGAAATTATGTTATACGAGTCATTGTGAAGCCTTCAATAAGCAGTTTACTTCCACCCTCAAGGCGTTTTCTTTTCCCTCATTGAGAAATTAAGTTTGTCTGAATTTAACTCTCTGCAGTCTCTGCAGATAATTTCAAGTCACTCTATATGAACTGTAGGAAAGAATGCAATATGTACGGAGAGTTTGAGCAATTTTTGGTTTAATATTCGGGGAAAGATCTGCTGGCATTGGGCTCGGAAACTAATATGTAATAAACAATTAAAATATAAAAAACGTTTACTTTACAAACTTGCAGTGAGCCTACAATATATATATTATATATATATATATATATATATATATATATATATATATATATATATATATATATATATATATATATATATATATATATATATATATATATATATATATATATATATATATATATATATATATATATATATATATATATATATATATATATATATAGGAATAACGGAAAAACTGTTAAACAACTATGCTGCATTTAGAGAAAGGCTGGATCTCGAGTGAGATACAATAATTGAATTAGGTAGGTGATTGGAAGTAAAACAGCCAATGTTTGGTTTTTGCAGAGCTTAAACCAAACATTGGCTGGCATTGGGCTCGGAAACTAATATGTAATAAAAAATTAAAATATAAAAAAAACGTTTACTTTACAAACTTGCAGTGAGCCTGTAATATATATATATATATATATATATATATATGTTATTTTTCTGTTTTGGTAAATTTTCAGTTTCGTCGTGACTCGTTTCCGATGGCTATCACGATGATATACATGTTTCAGTATCAATTTTTACAAAGACATAACATTCTTATTATGTTTCGTATAACATCTAATCATTGACTATACTAACTATACTATTTTAATATAAAGTTAACTGTTAAGAAGCCTAGTCTCTTCATATAATCTTTCCTAATAATAAATTTCACTTTATTGTTTGACCTTCTCTCCATGTTCAATAGATGACGTATATTAGCTGTTAGCTGATGTTTATCGTATACAATCTTGTCTACAGGGCTTCCGTGGAAAAAAAACAAAATCAAAATATCATGTAATATTTTGGCATGTACAGTTGTAAAGATATAAGCCCCTTGGCGATAAGGAATAATTCTTTATATTTATATTGAAGTATTTAATAATTGATTTCATGTCTCTTGATAATGCTTGATATTCAAAAATGATAACAATTTTAGAAAGTGTCAGTGAACAGGAGAGTTTGGTGACAGGGAAGTTTTGTTTCATTCGGGGTCAACAACTTATACTACATATAAGTGTTTGGGGTATAGGGTTTGGGGTGGAGGTGGGGTGGGGGTTGGGTGGCGTGTGGTGGTGGTTGGGGGGGGGGGTAATCAACTGACGTCTGCGACAGAAAGAAGGCACTATTGCAACATACTATGACGTACTATGTTTGCTCGATTGCGCCGTACTGCCTAACTAACAGCTAATACACTAAAACATGGGTAAAATGAAATGAAATGTTTTCCAACCGTGTTCTAAATGACCGTTTCACATAGATATATACGTGAGGTAAGGGGGGGGGGGGGAATGACCAGGGAGGAGAGGGTGTTTTTATTTTTTTAGCTATTGCAAACAGTTTATGAACCACTGCTCCTAATGTAACCGAATGTGACGGCAAAGAGAATTATATTCTTTTTTTGTGCAGATTCGTTGTGCGTTTGTTCTCTTTTCAATTGCGTTAATCTAATTACATAATTAATTGAGATATTAAGTCTAAATAAATTCAGATCCTGACTCTTGACTCGCCTGCATGGGTTAGAAATGCTTGAAATGATTCTTCTGGTGACTGGAGTTGATTGTTTGGCAAAATTGCAGAAAACGTTCGTAAATCTTTGTGGCAAAAACCACATCTTCGTAGCAATTTTTTGCATCGCGAAATTTTGAAGTTAGTGATATTTATGTGGAGCAGAATGAATGATGCTATCAGGACATTTCATCTATAATGTCTTAGGTTTTCTTTATAATTTGTCAATCATTAACCAAAGAGGGTTAAGAATATTTCTACAAATTATGAAATTCTAAGTCCAGAGAACTCACTACTGTGATCATACATCCTGGGTTATAGTGGAAGGTTAATTCAACCACTCAAAAATCGGTTACTTTCAATCAACCATATATCTAGTTAGGGGCCCAAAAAATTGCGATGGGTTTTTCTTCCTTGTCCACCAGCAGTGTAGAATATTTTCCTCTATATACAATATAACTTTCACATTGTTTGGTCACCCAAGAAAATCCATTTAAATCAGTAAGACCGATCGATTATGGACAGCATTTTTCGTATAACCTACCGTATAATATGCTTTCTATTTATAATCACCAATACCAACACTGATTTGAACAACTGGACATATATACAAATAATAAAGACAGTGGCGGAGCTAGGGGTATTGGTCAGGGGGGGGGGGGGGCGAGAATGTCTGTAATTTGCAGATAAACGAAGAATAAGTAGGTGTCATCGTCATTTTTTTCAGAAAATTACACCAACAAAATGTGACAAATATCAATAGGTATTTGAGAGCGCAATAAAAAAAAGTCAATAATCGCGAATAAGTAAAAAGTGCTAATAAGGGAGCCAGTAGTCCATTTGAGCCCGTCGGGGGGGGGGGGCATCCGCCCCCTGACTGTATGAACGCTCCGCCACTGAATAAAGATTGGACTTTTCGGTTCAAGGTAACGGTTTATCGATCACTATACCTCATAATGAGTCTATATGAACACATGGCTTTGTTTTCTAAATTAGCTCTACAGTATGCGACAACAAAGATCTAATAAATCCATTACAATATCCTTTTATTTCATTTCCTGTACTCAGTCTCAACAAAGGAAACATATGCTGATCACAATACACTATAACATTGACTTGATAAACTGGTGTCTAATGGTGTCTATGTTTAAACTATTTTGTAAACATTGAAAAGTAAAAACGCGAATTGTTTATGTCAGCCAGTAAATTAGCTTAATTCACGTTTGATTGCATTTTCCATCCCCAATTGAACCTAGTCACCTTTTGTTCCCAACAAAGAACGTATACCAAGAGGTCAAATGGAGTTGAAAACTTAAGCTTTACCGGTTGTAAATATGAGGTAATTAAAGCCGACTATACATATAACTGTTTCGTAAGTAAGTACAGCTATATATAGCTATTTTGAGGCAACAAATTTACCCTCAAATATATTTTAACATTTGCCGAAAGTTCGGACTTTAAAAGTTCAATTTTTCCTTTCACATAGGTGGAGAAAGCAAATAACCTATCCTTGTAGGACCTCATTGAATTCTGCACAACTTTAAAGATATATATATATATATATATTCCGGGGGAAATATATATTATTGCAAGAAAAAGCTGCTGCAAATTTTCTGAAACAGAAGGTGATAGCCACAGTTTGAAAGAATATATATTTTTTGGCATGGATATGAATATTGAACGTGTGAGTCAAATTTTATAAAGGTTTCTGACAACAGCGCAGAGTGAGTGACGTCATCACATGGAAATGTCTTTGTTTTGAATTCTACAAAATATGTTACGAAAATCTCAAGCACGAGACATCGCGTCAAAAGTATTACATTCCGGAAAGAAGATTACCTGTCAAATTGCAACATTCTAATAGTAAAGTAAAGTGATGTCATGATGACGTCACACCTCATCTCTACTGTGATATTCTGAGAGTATGGCCTACTATACCATAGATCTGTTTAGTCAAACGTATACCATACCTTCAAGCAACCATCTTAATATTGTGTGAATGTTACCCACAATATATCGAGACGGAAGTTTTTCAGATAGAACGTCGACTACACATTTTTTTTTTATTTCTATAGTTTCAATGTGTCAGATTATGTTGCCACGGGAATAAGGGGTTAATCAACGGTCTAGCGTGCGTTACTCACAGGATTAATGCACGATCGGGGGATAATGCAAGCGATGCACGAGGGCGGAGCCCGAGTGCATCCAGCGATAGCATTAACACCCGGAGTGCATTAATCATGTGAGTAACGCACGCTATAGACCGTTGATTAACCCCGTTCATTCATACACTACCATTTGTGTGGGGGAAAAATCATAAAACAAAACATTTTTGGTTACATATAACCAAAGATTTATTAAAGTGATGCCCCGTAATTTTACCGTGCGTTACTCACAGGATTAACCACGGTCAGCTGACCTGAATGGACCAATAGGATTTAGGAATCTTTACTAAGTATGAATGAACATCCCTTTAATGTTTTCAGATGTTTAATGTTTGAACCGCTCGCTTCCCTAACATTCAAAGACGTCCTTCAGAAATGTATCATATTACAAGCAAAATTTCAAGAAAATTTATACAACACTTTGAAAACAAAATCATAGTCGATTATTGATTTCTTTCGTTTTTTTTTCACCAAGAGATTACGGAAACACCAAGGTATCATATGTTATGCAACTGTATTTTTGACGATCAATTTCCCCGAAAGCATCCTCTGAAATATAATCCTTCAAAATTTCATATTTATTTTTTGTTTCATGTAAGTAAAATTGATTTTTTCCCCTTGGTATATTCTTAAGCAAAAGTACAGTAACATGCATGCAGATCTATATTTTTGTTATTTTTTTTTGTCTCTCCTAGTTATACCCTACATTTGGGCATCATGGGTCACTCATAAGAGTAGGAAGGGGTTGGGGGGGGGGGAAGGGGTGTAACTAGAGAATTTGAAAAGAATTAAATAAAAGTTCCAAATGAATGACATTCTTATACATATTCAAACATTATTGACATTTTTGTCTGATAGTTAGATACCTGATTTTCAATGTGGGGGTCGTTGCCCTTTTTCGTTGGGTCGCCAAAACTGTTTGTATAGGGTCGTCCAAAAACTTCGGAAGCAAAAGGAAATTGCCGATAAATGTGGTAAGAATGTCGAGGAATTTTGATAATAAATTACATCTTCAAAAGATGTAACATGAAACATCTTTGTATTACATTTGCTTAGTAAGCACCCTTAATCATAAAATCCTTCAGCATAATCTTGTAAAATATAGCACATTATTTTGCAACCAAGCACTATGAATAATATTTTTACTAAATAATCTCAAAAAATGGGACAAACTATCTTCTCCCCAGGCCAAAATATCCGCCTCTGGAGCCCGGGGGTTGCCATGATGATGAGGGTGAAATCAGGTACTTTAAAGCCACATCATTTAGCTGCTGTAACAGTCATCTGCCTTGTTGTATTCAGTTATGGCGCCACCATTTATTACAGCATACTCCAATATACCGTTCTTCAACGTCCGTACATAGTGCAAAAGTTCTACTTTAGTTACTGTTACAATATTAGTTGTGATCGCATGATTAGCTGCCATCTTACCCTAATTACTGCGATGTTGGCTGTGTGTTGTGTTACATTCGTGTATAAAACTACGAGTTAACACTGGATAATGTCAATCGGCTTAACTACCAGACTCCATGACACACTGGTTTCATTTTGTAATATTTTGTGATACACTATAACTTGTTACCCGATCGAGGTATTCCACCATTGTCTGCCATAACAATAGCATATACCCTTCATATTCGAGGGTCACCGAGCTGTGCCTGAAGGCTAAACAAAGGACCGACACCCTTGAACAATAAAAATTCTATTTTAGGTCTTTACAGGCACTGTTTTTTCTTTCATCCTCAAAGATCTTTTGAAGTGACTTCTATTCAATGCTTACACGTTGAATAGCATTGTTTGTTATTTTAAGTAGCTGCCTTTATAGCAGTGACAGGCGAGGAAAACAGAATAACACAGTTACTTTGCCAACCGGATTGGAAAAGTAGTGTGTTTTTCACATTAGACCTTCAGTATGTATGTATGTATATTTGTTTGTATGTAGGTCTATATGTATCCACTTATAGAGAACATAGGTTACCAGTTTCAAATGTATGCTATCGAGTTCTAAACACCAAGCCGGTAAATAGACCTATATAGGTTACATCGGCGTTTCGTCCCTCAGTTGCTCGGACATTCCATACGCAGCTTGTTGCCCAAGGTCGCTAGATGGAAGGAACTGATACTGTTTTCCTGTTTCTAATAATGACTTTGGTATGTCTTATTATTCCTACAGCTTGTACTTGAATCAATCTTCAACGGCGGACTGCTTGGCGAGGAGTTGTGATTAACAGAAAACAAAGCAAGCAAGCAAGCAAGGAAATAAAATAAAAGAAAACAGCACGTTGGCCGGGCTGCGACGAGATTGCATTGCTGTTTTACCTGCCTATGAAAGTCAGAATAATTAGCACGCCCGTGATGGTATATCCGTTGCGTCATTCTACATTGTAGCTTACCGTTGACTTTGTAGGCAACGAGTCGCGTCAGTTCGTCACAATAGTTTATTATATACACAGACACGGGTGCAGCCAAAGTTAAAATATTGCACAAGAGTGTAAACACAGTCAGTTCATATAACAATCGAAATGTGTGTAAGTCGTGAACAATACAGCAACATCGTTTTAACTTTCAAGCAGCGACTTATACTAGTTAACTTTTTGTTTGAAGAGAGCCTGCTATCATATATACCTGCTGTGAATTTTCTCTCAGCGGAAGAATGATCTTTGTAATTCGAAATCTGTTGTTTAACTTCTGTACGGTCTATTTTAGTGAGCGCTGTGTTGTTTATTAATTCTATATACACAACCAGCGATAGCAGAAGGAAGTTGGAAATATGCACCAGCGTGCAGTTGTGACTAAGTGCAGTGTGATGAAGGTGAACTGAAGAGAATAAATCGAGTTGAAAATAAGTGATGTGTTGCTATTATTGCAGAACGAGCAATGTTTAGAGGATATTTTATTTCACTTTCGGTTGAGTAAAGTATGGAGCTATTTTGGGGATACAAACTAATTAAAGCGATATCTATATACAAGGATCTTTTGTGAGTATTTTGAAAACATTCTTGTACTGTTGAAAATAGATGCAAAAACAAACAATCAACGTTTTGTTATGGATTCTTATCTCGATTGGAACCCTTAAGGTAAGTTTACTTTTATTTTTATAATTATAGTACGTTTATGAAATATTTTTTATTTATTTATATATAAGCCCTGTTTCATGTAAGTTCTAACTCACTTCACATGCAAGTTATTGTGATATTAAAGTCAATGATATTATAACGTCTGTCGTATTAATCAAAATCTCGTTGAATATTAAATCCGGTCACAAAAACGAAGTTTAAAACCGAGATCTGAGCTTATATAGAAGTCATGAAAATGCTTTAACTTTGGATAAGAAAGTAACTTAATGTATAAACGAGCTGTTAATAAATACAAAAAATACGGGCTTGAGATGTGAACGAGTGTTTCGAGAACTATGTGAATGGACAGTTATATAGCTATCCACTTCATAATATAACATTCCTTTTTGTGTTATGTATCGATTACTTTATCTATATAGAAATATATATATAGCGTGTATAAAATTTTATCATCATTAAAAATTGTGAAATTACCTTGAGTCAAGACATTAAATTTGATAGAACAAGTACCAGCGACGAATCGAAGATTTTAGTTGGGGTTGACCAGTGGGATCTTTGAAACCGATTCCCAACGTATTTGAATGCAGGGAGGTTGCAGGGGGGGGGGGGGTGGGGTAGGAGACTAAGATAATCATTCCAGCCATCCGGGTTGAAACGCATAGGTTGGGCTAATAACCGACGTCCAATGATTGTGTCGGCTTGAAAAAGGGTGTACCCCTCCCCCCCCCCCTTGCCTATCTCTCTCTCCTGACACACTTCGACTGGATTCTCGCCTGTATAAATTGTTTATAATATGCACTGTACTTCTCATGTACGTAAGATCCAAATCACAATGAACCTATATCTCTTGTCACGGTGTGGTTAAATGACCTCATTGTTTTAGAAGATTAAGCCCGGAAAATCACACAGTGACCTTGAGCAATTTGAACTTGATCCTCTCAACGACCAAAACGAATGATGCCACCCCCCCCCCCAAAAAAAGAGAAAAACCTGCTATTTATAGAAACGAATTGTTCATTATGATGAAACGCTTTGATTTAATACCACTTCCTGTTGAAACCATCTATATCACGAACAGAATTGGTTACTTCCTGACAATATTTATTTTAGAGACGTAGCAGTTTTTTGTTTTTGTTCATTTTTGGTGCATGTGTTTTGTGTTTTGATTCTTCTTAAAGGGTCACCGTGATAATGATGATGGGGTGTTTGGACAGATTGATCAACGAGATAATAAAACAAACATAAAAATAATGTAAACAAAAAAAACCTTGCTGAAATCGAAAAGAGAATTTTAAAATGAAGAAAAACAAAGAAAAACAAAATAGGTTAAAAAAGGTTGGTTGGATCGATCGGCAAAGATTTTAATCAATGCTGCCATTTACAGTTTCGCTTTCATACACATCATTTATATATAGAGAATTAGGCACGTGAATGATAACAAGCATATAGGCTTTTAACTCGTCTGCGAGGATATTAATCACTTTTTTTTTCTTACCCAATTTCTCCCTGATATTTAATGAGAAATTTTCTCA
The DNA here is from genome assembly GCF_037975245.1 of Apostichopus japonicus. NCBI lineage: Eukaryota > Metazoa > Echinodermata > Holothuroidea > Aspidochirotida > Stichopodidae > Apostichopus > Apostichopus japonicus. Next base: position 15,107,835 of record NC_092570.1, read on the forward strand.
GAGATTTCACCCTTCCACAAAACCATTTCGATTCTAAAAAATGAGGGTAGGATAGTCTGCGAAGTCTTGTTGATATTATCTGCGGTTTTTCCCCGTCGTCTCAACACATTTTTCTTAGAATTCTCGCAAGGATATAACTTTCAAGACACAATTGCACATGCGTATGTACATCTCAGTGTACACAATCGCATAACGTTGGATGTATAGGCCTAGTTCGTGGTATCACGTGGTTCGTCGCGATAAATAAAAAAAAAAAAAACGAAATCCTTAAATAACTCTTCTCGGGGAATATCGAACTCAGTGGAGCGTGTGAGTGTCTTACTAGGAGGATTTCTCTCCAAGGTTCAAATTCACCGTCACAACATTCAAGGAAAAAGAATTATCTCTCTCTCTCTATCACTCGCAATTTTTTGGCTTCAATGTTTTGTTTGATTTTATTATCACTGAATTAGCTGTAACTTCCTGTAACAAATTAGCGGAGATATTGATCGGATTTAAACGAGATTTTCATATTTTGGAAATGGATTTTTATTTTCCAATTTCTTTTGTACCTGATTAAAGACACTTAGCGTCCAGATATAAATTGATATCATTGTATATATATATACACAATATTTTCCTTTGTGTTGGATGGATTAAAGTTTCTTGTTTCCATTTCACAAGCGACTGTGAGGAAGATCCGATTAGGACCATTTTTTATTATTAGTAGTATTATTAATATAGTGCTTTTCATGTTTATACTTGACTTGGTCAGATATCTTGTTTAGTGTATATACGAGATGCATTTCGTCATCAGAGAAAGAAGTATCCAATCTTAGGAAGGTAAGGATAAGATTTATATTCTACCTTTAATTTCTATCAATATACGTGCATGTTGCTGAGTCGAGAGGATACGAAAAAGGCTTGTCAATTTATTACTTGAATGATCATTGTGATTCCATCGATTTTTTGTTCTTCTTCTCCACAATCTTATATTCAATGTTTTTAGTACAATATCTATATCCGATGATGGATACAAATTTGCCATTGTGACGTCAGAGGACTCGAACAGCGCTATTAGTTTAATCGAAGTGTTAGAAGTGGCATTTTCAATTTATGCAATTGGGCAAATTAGACACATGGAGTAAAACTTCCCTTTAAAGCAGAATTTTGGGAGATTTGATGGGATTTTTTTTTGTTTTAATTTTTGACATACTATTATCAAATATCACCCTAACATATCATTGCATTATCAATAAAAATTAAAAATTAAAAAAAACGTCAAAAAAGTCACAACCTCAAATCAATTCATGTATCAAGAAACTAAATAAATGGAAAAATAAATGAAATAAATGAAAGTTAATATGTTAGCTGAAGTAAACATTAATTCGACCCTCAGTATTTGGTCGCCGGGACTCTTTTCAAATGATATGTGAAACACAAATGCAAGAGTAAACTTTCGGGACTACTTAAATGACAAACTTGTTCTCCTTTAACTTCGCTAAAAGTTAAAAAGAAACATTGAAAGGTAACACTGGTTCCAACAATACTATCATTTTTTCCATCAAGTAAATTTCAATTTTTAGAAGGAGAAAAATCTTCAATACAAACTCGTTTTCAATTCTATTTGGAAATGGATTTTTTACTTACAAAATCTTCTGTTCTTTTACAAAAAAAAAAAAAAATGACTGAAAATCAAATTCTATCAACCCCCTGCAGTCTCGATTATAAAGCTGTTCTACACCTTCTTTATTTTCCCCTCTGCTAAGACTATCATTAAAGTGAGCCAACAAGGAAGTAAAGTACAATACGCAAAGTGACCCGTTTTTTAGGGCTCATTTTTAATTCGGTTTTTCATCTCGTAATTGTTCTTGATTGTGTTATGCACTATTTTTCACTCAAGAAGGGATTTTTTTTCTCATTATAAAGCAACAGCATATTTTTGGCTTTTAACTGTCTGTGTTTGTTCAAGTCAGTTGGTAGACCTACTTCTTGTGATCCAAAAATACAACGTTTGAAAGTTCCTGCTTGCACGGAAATCTGTTTGCACTATATACTGTACGTGCACTATATGTGAGTATACTGGCTTTACGTATAGTAACCAGTTCAACTGTAGTCGTATGTGGGTACACCCTTGACCAACTTTGATATCTTCATGCACGAGTATTGTATTAAAAGTTAACATTAAGTTACTGGCATGTACCATAATTATAGTTTGATATATATATATATATATATATATATATATATATATATATAAATAATTGAAAATCTATATATATATAAATAATTGAAAATCTATATATATATATGAAAATCTATATATATATAAATATATATATATATATATATATATATATATATATATATATATGTATATACATTTGCAAGTTATTTGTGAAGTAGAACCAGTTTTGTGAACATCAATGGTGTAACTTCTGATGAAAGTAGGTTAATATATGGAGTACCTCAAGGTGCAGTTTTGGGACCACTTTTGTATGTCATGTATACACAACCCATGGGTAGTATCATGTGTAACCATAAAGTTGATTTTCACTCTTATGCTGATGACACTCAGCTTTATGTATCTATCACTCAACCCTAACATACCTGGTGAAGCAGAAATGGCATTAAAGAAATTACAAGACTATATCTCTGACATTATGATTTGGATGAATTTGAATAAGCTTAAATTAGACAATGACAAAACTGAGTTTTTCATAGCTGGTACAAAACAAAGTCTCCAAAAACTACCTCCATTTCAGTTGGAAGTTGGAAACTGCCATATAAACCCCTCCAGTGAAGTTCGTAATCTCGGGATCATTTTTGATTCAGATTTTCAAATGACAAAACAGATTAACAGCTTAGTTTCATCATGTAATTATCATATCAGGAATTTATTTCGTATTGGCCGTTATCTTGATAATGGAACTCGTCATTCTGTTGTCCGCGCAGTTCCCCTCTCACGTTATGACTATGCCAATGCCCTTTATATGGTTCTACATCAAAAGACCTAAATCGCCTTCAGTCCCTTCAAAATCGTTGCGCTAAATTTATTTTCTCGGCAGCTAGGTTAGATAGCCCAAAACCTCTTCTACGTGCCCTTCATTGGTTACCTATCCGTGAAAGAATTCATTTTAAGTTACGTCTTTATGTGTATAAATGCATGAATAATGCAGCCCCGGCTTATCTCTCTAACATGCTTCAGCGGAATCCCGCACCATTATCTGTTCCTGATACCAGGTCTGCAATGGATGGGACCCTGCTTCTTACGTCATCGTCTAAGAAACGGGTGGGTGAGGGCGCCTTTTCCAGTGCAGGTCCTGTGTTGTGGAACTCTCTTCCCTCTCATATACGTAATTCTAAATCTGTTGCATTGTTCAAGAAACAACTTAAGACTGACCTGTTTAATTAATTGTACATTTTGTTGGTATTAGTTTTCTTGTAAATTTAAGCGCATTGATAATTTGGAGTTTGCGCTTTATAAAAGTGGGGTGATGAGTGGGGAGGCATGCTTTCAACCACTTGTTAAGGTACGTCATCAAGGATAGTTCTTTTGGAAGAAGCCAACTTTACTTGAACAAAGTGTACTATAGAAAAAATGTTGCTTGTACTGAACGCATATATAATATACAGGTGTTAAAATTCATCGCACTGTGAATTCACAGGCTCAGCCCAGCCAAGCCCAATTTCAGGAATGTGATCATATGGTCATCACCAAATATATAAGACAACACAACGGTTGTAATATTTCAACAGGTTTGTAATGTAGGGGCATAAGGCCTATCAAGTTATACTCCAAATTTACAGTTATAAAGTGGTATTTGATATAAAAACCGTTTGTGACCTATAAATCTTAGATTGACTTGTGCAATATAGGGCCTACGTAAAATATAGAATAACTCTGTGGTTATTTTACAAAAGCTTAAAGCATTTGTGACCTGCAAATACAAACACAATGAATTGTCTAAGATACAATACTGCTGAGTGCAGTGCAACGTTTCAGTTAACACCTATAGGGATAGTGTATACTCATATATACGCTGTTGAACCTTCAAGTTATGACACGATATAATATGTTAGCCATTGGGACTGAACTATATTTGTTACATATATATATGTTATATATGAGTTATATATGTATTATATCTATGTTATATCTTTGTTATATATCTGTTATATCTTTTATATATATATATATGTTTTATATATATATATATATATATATATATACATACATATATATATAAACACACATACATATATATATACACACAAACACACACACACACACACACATATATATATATATATATATATATATATATATTTATATATATATACACATATACATACACACACATATTTATATACACATATATTTACGAACAGGTGAAAGTTAAATCGCCAATTTGGCTTCTCTCGTCACTACTATTTAACTGACCTTGGTCATAACATATTTGGCCTGGCTATACGTGTTATGAATTTTTCAACGTGTAGAAGCAATCAGCAAATGAGATTACTTCGAAAGACGGGTCGGGTGTTAAAATCTTGGGAGGTTATATCGAGTAACTTAGAATAAAATTCGAAAATCCCCAACTCGAGTCAAGAGAAAGGCATTTTCAATCCATTCATCCAGTGAGAAGTACATCGCTCCTTGTGGATGGATTATGCGATAACCTAACCCTAACCCTAACTAACAAGAACGCTCTCATAGGAAATTTCAGAAGGAAATCAGTACACCAACAAAGTTGTATTTTTATCCGTCGCCGGGGAACTGGTCATTGTTCATACGTAGTTCATATGTAGCGTATCGCAGTTATGCTCGATGGACAATACACGTTTTGGCCCTTACGGCCGACCATACTCGTTGTGTGACACGGCACTATTCTGTACGTATAACACCAAAATTCATTTAGCATGTACTGCGTTACGGAGTACAGTGTTTTACCTCCATGGTGTAGCCTACATTTCTGATAGAGCAATCGGATTGCGCATAAACGATTAGAGAGATGCTAAAACGAATGATTTTCAGAAACTCGTTCAATGTTCGCACCATTAAGCATGTTTCATTAGCCATGAAGACTAACGAGGCCTGAATTATAGGCAGCATAATTATCGAGGTTTATATCATCGTTAAAACAGAAAGGTAAGTTCGCGGACTATAATAGATATTTGAATCAATCCATGAGATTTAAAACTTTATACTGTAGGTAAAGGAATGAAAAGTGTCATTAATGCAATGATATTATATAATGTACGAGAAAGAAAGAAAGCAAGAAAGTAAAAAAGAAATTAAATGAACTAACTTGTTGTGGAATGTAACGGTGTCGAATAGCATCCCACGAATTTGTAAACATTGACCCAAAAAAGGCTACTTTGAGTGAGCAACAGGTTTAGTTAAATGATTAATAAAGTCTCATAATTCAGATTTCAAAACAAAATCGATTACATGGTTTGTGTTTGTTTGCAGTATTTGTACAGTGAAACGGACAATATTTCCTGGAGTGCTAAGTTCACTATGTTCGAATCCACTTTAAACAGAATTTAACCTTGCTCTATTCAACATAAAAAAAATATCTTTCTCTTTAAAAAGAAACAAGATACAATTAATCTCAAAACAGAAACCAACAAAGAAAATAAGTTGATTCTGCAGTTGGTCATCTCTATAGATACTATCCAAAAATTATTTTCTTACTAATGAGTATCATTAATGTAAAGATTTGTACAATAGATTTGATTTACCCCCGCCCCAAAGAAGAGCCCATGCATAGGACCAACAGTATGGGGGAGGGTGGGGATGTGGGGAGTTCACGAAAACTTAAAAATAGGACGTTTAAAGGTAATTTGGAGCTTTGCTTCCTCTAATCAAGATCACGTGTCCCATTGTCCCTCGACGTTTGTGGCCCTTCTCCCCTCCACACCCCCTGACTCAACCCATTCCCACTCCTTCTGGATGGGATGTTATCATTGCTATTAATACACTGCAAAGCAATCCGTCTGTGAAGCATTCATGATTTGTGTGACATAAAGAATACAAATTCTTGTGAATCTTGCCAAGTCCTTTTTTTAATCAGTTTAATTTAGAGAGAATGATAATTAAGTAGTTATGTACTTCTGATTATACTACCCTGATAATTTGAAATATAGAAAACATCATTTCAGAACAACCCTTTTGTCATATAAACCGCCTCATTGCTACACCGCCATACCTTTACATCGTCCCATCCTTCCACCCTTTAACCGTCCCAACTCCCGTCTTCATGTAAAAAATGTTTTTTAAGTTTGTTTAATTAATTTTTTTTTTATAGGAATCAGCTTATTTTATTCTACTGTATTTATGAAACAATATATATATCTATAGAAGCATGCTTTGTTTTCATCGCCAATACTTCCCACTCATACCAATGTCAAATTAGGTATTGTATGAAGTATATAGGGTGTATAAAGTGTACGAAAATATGTACCACCACTAAGAATGTCAAACCGAGCCAAAATTCTCCTCCAACTGTACTCATCCGTGATTTAAATAAATTTGAACGGTCAATGGTTTAAGCGTCTACATAACCTCCATAAAAATGGATTTTGTGTCGAAAGAACTTCAATAAAATAGCCCTTTCATCTGTAAAGTCACGCAGGTGTGTAACTCTAATATTGAGTATAACTTCCACAAGCTAGAACGATCAAACTAAACCGATTCTCTATCTAGTCGTTCATTTTGGATTGATTTTCTAAGGGGGTAGGGGTGGGGGAGGGGCGGGTGCTACAATTTGTGACAACTATCTGAAAGAAACGGTACTTGATTATATCCTTTTAAGAACCAGTTTCGTCGTAACCATGGCAATAGTGGTCGTGTACGGTCACGCAAAATGAAAACTGTATTTTTTATTTGAATTTGAAATATTCGATTCGACATACAGTAAATCATTAAATCGTGATATACCGGTTAACCGTTTGAAATTAGTGTTTCAATCTATCTAGATTGAAAAGAAAATGCGATTATAGGACGAGGTGATGTGTCGTTTTAAGAACGCTTTTAGAACTCCAATTTGGTTAAATAAATATGCCGTGCTATACCAGGCAGACGTTTTGGGTTCCTGTTACATTTTAGAATTACAAATATTGACCTATTAAACCAAAAGGTGTAAAATATGATGACAATTAAAAAAAAGGGTGAAAAGTTAATAAACGTTAATGATTTTCATTTGATAATGTTTGATCAATCCGATGTAGACTTTACTATGACCAGACATTTTGGCGCTACGAAGACCGCGGTAGCTCCATGAAAGCAAAACTGAAAGCAAAGTTGATATATATACAGTACATGTGTGTAAAGGAGCAGATTCATTTAAAAGAAAAGTGTCCCCTTAAGGACATCCGTGGACAGTAATAAACAGTATTCCGTAATCAGTAATTAACTCAGTCATTAACTCCTATACTCTCTAGAGAGTTGAGCAAAACTGAAAACAAAGTTGATATATACATATGTGTATAGGAACAGATTCACATCAAAGAAACGTGTCCCCTTAAGGACATCCGTGGACAGTAATAAACAGTATTCCGTAATCAGTAATTAACTCAGTAATTAACTCCTATACTCTCTAGAGAGTTGATCTCTTCTGCCCTTTTCAACTTATCTCATTTCTTCGTCTCTTCCCTTAATCTCACTCATTATTTTGCTCCTTCTGTTGCCTTATAGGTGTAAACTTTCTAATTTGTTTCATTTTGTTTTATAAACGTTAATGATTTTCTTTTGCTAATGTTTGATCCATCCGATGCAGACTTTACTATGACCAGACATTCTGGCGCTACGAAGGCCGCGGTAACGCAAAGAAAAAAGAACTTAAAGCAAGGTTTCTCTATACATATGTGGATAGGAGCAGATTCACATAAAAGAAACGTGTCCCCTTAAGGACACATGTGGACAGTATTACGTGATCAAATTAACTCAGTAATTAACTCCTATATACTCTCTAGAGAATTGATCTCTTCTGCCCTTTTCAACTCAACTCAGCTCCTCGTCTCTTCCTTCTGATCTCACTCATTATTTTGCTCTTGCTTTTGCCCCATTTAACTGTCCAACCAATTTAGTTATCTGTCTCTTTTATATCTTAAATCTCTTACATCTTAAAATGCGCCCTTCGTCTGCTTTCATTTCAGTTATAACCTCTGAAGAATATCCAGTCAGGATCGAATTATCAGGCCCTCTAACCTTTAAATATTTCTCTATACAGTACAGTGTTTATTTCTTCATTTTAGTTTTTGCAATAGATAACCAGTTTTGTTAACAGTGTTTTCCCCCCTTCCATCTCAAAAATTATTTTTAAGTTTGAAATTTCCTTTCAAACTAAACTGTTACATGGGTTTTAACCATATTTTTTGTGACTTGGGGGGGGGGAGGGAGTGGGTTGGGGAGGGGAGAGGGGGTGGGTCAGTTGGTGCTTACTCAAAAGTAGATCGAAAGGATCAAAATCAAACTAAGCCCCCAGTTTTATTTTCTAAATCACTTCCACCATGCAGATTCCATTCATGTTTATGTTTGATCACGATTGGATATAGAAAGCAAATTCGAAACTTTTACAAAACTCGAAAACTAGTTGAAATGAAATTATTTCTACCAAAGTAAGTGCGTTGTGATAATATTTAACTCTCAAGTAGTATCTAAAATGTCACAAAATCAACACAAAAATGTACCCTAAGAATGATTACTATGTGTATCTTATACATACATTATCGAAACAAGATTAAGCACAGGGCTCTATATATTAGGTACCGTATACTTCAGGCTATTCAAATGAGGTTTCTGTTAGATATTTTTTTATTGTTATGCTCACCAGTTCTACTCGTCCATTCATATCTTCGATATCTAATAAATTCAGTATTTGTTCTCATACAATTAGGTCCCCCCTAGGAAATATCCAATACAATAGTTATTTCTTTCAAAAGTGCAATTATAATATTTGTTTTAATAGCAAGTTGCGAAAAACCTTTTTTTTATTGTTAAACTATCAGATTATTGGTATAGTAACTCTGTTGTTTCTACATTTATTATTGCCATAACGATTACTATGGATGAATAATTATAGAGAACTGGGGAAAAATTGGAATATATATATATATATATATATATATGTATAGATATATATATATATATATATACAGTATATATATACAGTATATATATATTGCATGCTTATATTACATAGTTTGTGTATGTGTGATAGCAAATGTTCACCCACATTAATGTAATTAAACTGCGGATATTGCTAACGACATAGTTCCTTCTCTGTGTGTTTTATTCGGAGATATAGGATGTAGTTATGCAAACAACCATTCCCTCATCCAAAATTCAGGTTTCCGACTGTTATTCTTCATTAAGAAAGATTTTCTTTTATGACTGACAGAAGGCAAATTGCAGTTATGATGGTATATGGGCCTTTATTGTGTCAGAATATATATATGGGTGTATAGAATATTAATAATTTAGTTGATGTGTTTGCCACTTTGTGATGTGGTATTGAATTGCTGAAAATTCGAAAACGTCGAAACGGTATGAAGGGGTGGGGAAAGCGCCGGTGGGGGGGTGGTGGTAGGTTAGGAATAAGGGTGAGAGACATCTTCAAAGGCATGAAGAAGGATGGGGAGGGTGGGGGGGGGGCGTTTCACACGATAAAATTTTGAAATTTAAAGGGACAAATAGTATAACTCTTGAGAAAATTCAATTACAGATATCTGAAATTAACCATTGGTCGTTCGGTGTTTAAATATATTTTATTTTGTTTTAAGTTCTAGATGAAACGCCTAAACGGCTTTACATACTTAATTGTTAATAGGCTTAAAGTTAGTGACCGCGAGCGTTTAGTCTCGGCCTTTCAACTGAATGTTTAGAATACATTAATGTTTCGTATTTCAGTTTTATATGACACATGCTGATCATGAGCGACCATGAAAGCGACCATGAGTTTAAAAAAAAAAAAAAAATCCATACTTTCAATATAATCCTGTACCTTTGTTTCACCATAAATAACATTTTTTTTAAAGCCCGATATTGTTGGAATTTTCCCAGAGGCCGAAGTATTCCAATTTGAGGTAAAAATTGACATGTCGCTTCTTGGAAGATTTTAAGACTTCAAACTTAACGACAATGATCATAACCTTGATATTTCAAATGCAGACACGTTCTCAAGATCCCCTCACTCCTTTGTTTTTCATGACTTTTCATTTGGCAAAAGCAGGTGTAGCTTATCTCTTGCGGTTTGAAAGATAAGTCTTTTTCTCGGCAAATAGAAATGAGGTTATACGAGCCAATACCGAGGGGTCCTTGAGCTATACGTATATTAACTGTTCGCATGTTTAAGCCGAAGAGCTGGACTTCTGAAGCAAGTACTCAAAATCATCCAAGCTTTTTGTTGACGAAAAGAAAGTTAATCAGATAACAAAAAAAAGGCTTTGTAAATGAAGGTGTCAATCGATGCGCCCGCCCGCCCCGCCCCGCCCCGCCCCGCTCGCCCGCCCGCCCCAATTCATAAATAGAGGTACTTTGAGTCATAACTGGGAGTGAAACAATATGTTATACATGGTGATATCAATCGAAGATAAGGAAATGGACATACTCGGGACGCTCAGTGGTTGATTTCGAAGGGTGAATGGATATTGAAAGGATTATTAAAATTTCCCTACAATTGCCAGGAAGAACCCCATGCCTTCTCCAGTGATATTTTACTTGCATTCAGTTTATGACTTCAGAAATATGGGGGTGGGTGGAATGCGAAAGAAAATTACGAATAACAGTCAAATCAAGCCTTTGATAGGTCAAAACTAATCATGTTTTTGTCCTTGTCCAAGGTAAAACTTTTTATTGAAGCTGTTAATGTTGATTTAATTTTGACAAATGTAGTACACTTAAGTTTCATTAAGCAAACTGAAGCAAATGTCCCTGTTTTTCTAATTAAATCTGTTCAATTTTCCTTTTCACTTTATATATATATATTCAACAAGCTTTCTTGCAGCACAACCTCGAAAACATTCAGAGGCGTGCAGCCCGTTTCATCACTTCAGATTATTCAAGAGAGCCTGGCTCTGTCTCATCGCTTTTACGGGACCTAAACCTGGTGCCCTTGGCAGATCTTATTTGCTAAGGGCATCCATGGTCAGGCTCAGATTCCTATTGACTGCCTAAGGAAGCCTCTGCGTAGGAATCGGAACATGCACGATATGCATTTCTGTCAATTGTATGCCAGTATCAATTGCTATAAGTATAGTTTTCTTCCAAATACAATTAGGGATTGGAATAGTCTGCCTTCAGACCTCATTAGTAGTTCCAGTGGTTCTGTGAATCCTGTCACTCATATCAGTACTCGTGTCAGATTTAACTAGTTACTCTCTTGACGTGTGTGTGGTGAGATATTGTCCCTTTTTGCGGATGTGTCACCGTAACGAAGACGAAGAAGAACATAATAACATTTCGTAACAAGAAAATGCCATGTGACAAAACATTTTGAGGAGAGAATAAAAAAACAATTAATTAATCTTTATGAAAACATTTTTATATTGTTAAATTAAAAAAAGTGAAGGAAATGAGTATCTCAGACTGATCAGTATTAAAAATGTATAGAATTGACGACCAAACTCCAAGAAAGCTTGTTTTATTGTTTTAATTTTCACAGGTTTTGTAGTTGCGGACATATCTCAATAGTATATAACCCTATGCAGGTGTACAGTATAGTTTCAATTTCATATATCTTATTTGATATGTCTTTCAAGATTAACGTCTATACACTGACGTTAATGTAAAGAAACGTAACAGGATACCAATATTATGTAATCCAATAAGAACATAACAGTGAATATCAAAAATTGTATATTATACCTGGAGCAATTTTTTCTCTCGTCGTTTTTAAGTTTATATGTTATATTGTACAGTAAGACTCTCTGCTATGAGATTTTGGAAAATGTCATATTATAAGATATATGAAGCTATAGACGCGTAATAGTAACTGTCAATTTGATTCCCGAAATAGAAAAATATTTCTACTTCTTCTCTCTACCCGGAGGCAACCTCTGAGATGGTGAGACAGACAGATAAGGAGAGAGAGAAAGAGGTGGAGAGAGATGGGTGGAGGTGGAGAGATCAGCTCTGTAGTTTTGCAACATTTACTGTCTATATCTGCAGTAGCCATAGTGACACGTCTTCTATTATACTTTTATGTTGTATTTTGACCACTAAAAAAGGGTGCAGGGGTGGGGGATTTGACGTTTGTGTGTTTCTAGGTGAAAAATGATATGGGGGGGGGGGAATAAATGACGAAACAATACTTGAAGCTGAAAATTGTCATATCTTTGCATATATGCAACAACATTTTCCTGTCAAAAGTCGGAATGAATCTGTATGCAATGGAATATAATTTTGCTTGCCATATAATTATCCATGATTGTGTAATTTACAGTTCTGTAATAATATATAAACTACTATATTTATAGAGAAATGTTTGCCGTTTATATAATAAAGTTTTTTTTCTTAACAGATGTTCATGCATAGATACAGTAAGGGTCTCCCGACACATTCAAGAAGCGGGTGTTAGTAAATTTGCCAAAACCTATTGACAAGTATATAGAAGTATTTCACATGATGAATCTGCGGTACATCAAATTAAACTAAATAAATATAACACAAAACTGTTAGTAAACTGCTTACCTACTAAAGAGCCTGTGTAAGAGAATGTGTAAAAGTAAGAGGGCCTGACGTTTCGATTCTAGCAGGATCTTCTTCAAAATCAGCCTCTGAAGATGATCCTGCTAGGATCGAAACGTCAGGCCCTCTTACTTTTACATGTACATCAAATTAAATGGACAGGAGCGGTTTTGTCATCTTGAAATATAAAATTACTTCAAAATCATGAATCACATATAACCCCCTCCTCCCCTCCCCATCCCCTTCCCCTCCCCTAACGTTATTCCCGAGATATGGAAAACCTCAATCATAATCCCGGTTCCTAAAACAAAAGTGGTCTCATGTTTAAATGACTACCGTCCGATATCACTCACGTCAAATATCATGAAATGTCTGGAAAGGGTGGTACTAAAACTTCTTCTAGCTGAAAAAGGTGTTGTTATAGATGAAAATCAGTTTGCCTACCAAAGCAGAAGAGGTGTAGATGACGCAATACTTGTTTACCTGCATGGGGTCTTGAAGCACATAGACCAACCCAAAACGTCTGTGAGGTCAATCGTCATTGACTTCTCGAGTGCATTTAACACTATTAAGCCCAATATATTAGTACAAAAACTGTTAGACATGCAAGTGAACTATAACATCGTACTCTGGGTCCTCAATTATATGCGTTGCAGACCTCAGATGGTTAGAATGGGTGATTTCAGATCTGACCAGTGTGTCATTAGTACGGGTGCCCCCAAGGTACGGGTGCCCCCAAGGATGTGTGCTCCCACCAGTGCTGTTCTGCTTATACACAAATGATTGTAAAATATCGAGTGACCAATGCAATATGATCAAATATGCTGATGATACCGTGCTGACTGGTCTCCTTTGTAATAATGACAGCTCTGTCTTTGTTAGTGAAGTACAGAAATTTGTTGGTTGGTGTAAAAGTAACAGTCTGATGTTAAATATAAATAAAACTAAGGAACTAGTGTTTGATTTTAGGAAAGGAAATATTGTCCACGATCATGTCATAATTGATGGCAAAGTAGTTGAGAGGGTAGAAAGCTACAAGTACCTGGGAACGTATATTGATAATAAACTTAATTGGAATGTTCACACAAAGGCTGTTAAGGGTAAAGCCTGCCAACGACTTTATTTCCTTAGAAAATTGAAACAATGCAGAGTTAATTATACCATCATGAAATTATTCTACCAGTCAATCATCCAAAGTGTCATAACGTCCAGTATTATATGTTTCTTTGGCAGTATGTCGAAGAAGTACAGGGCAGAACTGGAACGTGTTCGGAAGTTAGCTGAACGTTTCATTGGTTCAAGTCTTCCGTCACTCTCAACCATATATGAAGAGAGTCTGTTGAAGAAACTAAAAAATATAAAAGAAGATCACACACACCCTTTTCATAGTCATATCATTTTCAACAGATCCGGGATACGATTACAGGTGCCCAATACTAAAACGTCCAGGTTCCGTAATTCTTTCTTACCTAATGCAATATACTTATTTATCTCGCGTGCAAAGCGATTTGGCCACAGTGTGTGATCTGTCACTTGCAGCCCTCTGTGCTGCCTCTGTTACTGTTTTGGTTCTGCTTATTTAGTTTTATTCTCGTAGCTGTTCACTTATAGTTTGTTTATTGTATGATTGTGTTTGTATTCACTAATGTTTTATGTTTACAGTCGACGGGAAATGATTTCCGTTTTCTGTTTTCTGAAATGGACAATCAAGTTTCTATCTATCTATCTATCTATCTATCTATCCATCTATCTATCTATCTAACTTCACTCACATACATGACATCATTGTGACGTAGTCTTGTACATTTATTTGTAGCAAATACAGACACATATAGAAAGTGAGGCATATGAGCTCGTTGATGTCACTCTTGGACTTGATCAAGTCGTCCTCTTGAGTGTGAAGAAACATATTAAAACTTTGAAAACTCGCAATTGGAACAGTTTTTTGGTTTTTTCCCTCAACATCAATCCAAATTGATGATGGTTAGGTGTGTGTCTCTCTTTGGAATGCTGACTATCTTACTTGTCCTTTGTTTTCTATTGTTTTTCGTACCGTCAAACAAAGACTTTCTTCCGGTCCGAAACCAACTTCTTGAAACGTCCCCCCACACGTTTTGGATCAAATACGACGAAGAACAAAACTTTCCCGACAAATAAAGTACGGTATGACATGAAAGATCGTTTTCGCTTAGCTACAGTAGTTTAGTAAATCTTCCGTAATCATCGAGAAGGCTAATTCCTCACAGAGGGGGGGGGGGGGGGGAGGCATTTAAAAGGTTTTTCTACTTTCTAAGGCTTGTTGTATCCTGGGCTGCTTGTAATTATCATCAACCATAATGTAAGGTTCCTTTAGTAAATATACACAAGGTCAATCCATCAATGTTAAAGACCTCTCTTGGCTTTTCTTTTCGAGGGGGACGTGAAACGAGTTGGAATGAAATGTATTTTTATTCTGCTTCTTGGTATTCAGTGTTTACCATTTGTCTTCCAAAGGAGGGGACTTTCTGTAATGAAGCGCTTTTACAAAACTAACAAATATCGCCGAATTTGGACCATGTTCGCGCAAGTTCCCGTTTTGGGTCTTAAATTAAACAACCAAAGTGAAAGAACGAAAACGACTGATCATGGTTACTTCGTGTATATATGTTGTGATTTATGTTGCAATTAATAAAAGGGGGCATAGGGGAAGAGTTTTTCCTTCTTTTCATGAACTTCTTGGAAAGTATGTTCTGAAAATAAAGTTCCTTGACTTAATATCATTTATTTTTCTCTTTTTAAATAAATACCGATATACATTCGTTTTGAAATGGAAAATATATTCGACATCAACCATGTTTTACTTTTGACGTAAACTTGTTGTAATAACAAACATTAAGCTATCAACTGAAATAAGTATCACCAATATTTGTCCTATAATTTATAACTAAACTTCGTGGTGAGATATTGTATCTGGCAATACTAAAAACTTATATATTTATCAAAACTGAGTAATATCCAAATTACGTATGACTGATTAAGTTAGGAACGTGAACCTTATGGAAAGGGACAGGGGCGGATCCAAGCATTTATTAAGGAGACTGTGTGGCTCAGGGGTCGTTCATGCCGACTCACGTGTAGGGCGATCCGAGCGTCCCGCCCCCTCCCCAGTGAGAGCGAGAAAACAAATTAGAGTTACATTCTGAATCATATTTATATTTCTACTTATAAACTATGTCAACAAATAAGGTCGTAACGCAAGGTTGTGCTATTGAATACTTTGAAATTAAAAATAAAACAGTCGGAAACGTTCTCCCGACTATCGATGGAAGTGGGGGAGGGGGATCCCCTTCCCCATCTCCTCCTCTTCACCACCCCTTGTGTACATCTCTGCCCTTTATGTCATGCTTAAATTTTACAAACCAAAATACTTAATATCAGAAATACTTTCATTTGACACCAAAGGTAGAATACCACAGTAAAAATAATCCACTCGATGTCGAACAATTTGGATGAAAAATGTTCAAATCATTCAACTCAGACCTGTTTATTCCCATTCTTCTTGCAAACAAGTAGAATTTTATTCCAATCTAACCCGTAGGAAAGCAATTGATCTACGTAATTGTGATGTCAAACAATCAGTTTAATAAAATTAAACGTTTTAATAGCAACAATTCTCGAGTTGATATTGTTGTTTATTTCTATATATAACACATGTGTTTCGTTAACCTCAATCGTATACATGTATCATGTACCGTGAGTTGTGAATTAAACAGAATTTTCTCCGAGGGCAGGTCCTATTTTACTTCTAAGTGTCAGTATGGACGAACTGCACGATCCAAGGGAATTGATTTCCTCATTTGGACGGTAATGAGCGGTTTCTTAGCAAAACAGATTCAATCTGTTGACACTTTTGATCTCTACTTTCGATCCGATATGGTGACAATCGCTTTGTCTTTATCCGTATAGCAGGGCATTATTTAGAAGAAATAATGAACAGTTAGAGAGAACGCTGATGGAGCGGTGTACTTAAATCTTTAAGGCATTCCATTTGTAATTATAAGATCCACAATCTATAAGTGAGAGAGAGAGAGAGAGGGGGGGGGGGGGAGAGTTTTAACTCATTTGCTGTTTTTCCTTTTTAAACAAATATACTGTCGATAACCGTGTACTATCTTTGAGTAGCTTTGATACTTAAAACAAATCTTAGTGATTACTAGATAAGCTTTAAAATAAAAGCCTATACAGATCGAAAAAAGGGAAATTTTCAACGAACGAGCCAAAGAATTTATAATGAATGATTGTGCGTAGATATTCGGCTCCAAATTGGTGAAACCTTTTTAATTATTAATGTAAATGAGGCTCAAGAGGTATAGTTGCGGTTTTGGGTAAGAGATTGACGTTGCTAAGTGAAGAAGGGAGAAGGGAAATGAAGTGTTCTGTTGTCAAACATAATTGCTGGCAATAAATCAAAGTTATTATGCATAGTTATAGGCTCATTATTGTAAGGATATATATCCCATGGAGTGTATACATTTATTAGGGAGTTGTATCCTCTAGCAGTTCCCTGCATTTCTATGGGATATCCTACGGATATATCCATCACATATAGAAAAACACTTCCTACGAATCCGTCCCAGCGAGGGTGTGGAGAAATTTGGTGTGGATAAATCCAAGGTGATATTTGAATATTTGAATATTCATTTTTGGTTATAATACGGGTTAAATGTTTTATGTAAATAAGCCAAAAGTTGCCACCGATTTTTCAATTATGTATTATGTATTTCTAACAATTTGATTTTTTTTCACCACTTTTACTTTCTACAGAAAGGTTTTCTTCTTTGGCATAACTCCTGTTTTTCGGTGAGTTGGAATTAAAATTTTCCCTATTCTTCTTTCATTGTTATACATTAACATTGTAACTGAGATTAAACTAAGGTAAAGGCTCCAACATTTGAACACGATTTAATCTACTCTGATAAATCTTTATCTTCGATATTTGTCCCCTGCCTACACCTAATCTCACCCTCTGCCCAGAATCTTATTTAATCGCTACCGATGAATTCCTCACGACCATATTAACCAACACACCACCCATACCCCCCTTATTTATCAACACTGTATCCTACTAAGTAACGGGAGTGATATGGCTTCTCAAAGAGTTGCTTTTACAAAACTCTATTGGAGAATCTTTGATCAAAGAAAACAAAAAGTCAGGCAATACTAAACACTAATATGTTTTTAGCCTACCCCGTGCCTCATACCCCACCCCACCCCCCTCTCCTTCACTCTCTAGTACACCCTCCTCTCTGCTTTTCGACAATTCTATTTCTTTTGTCCAGCTTTAAGCTCTGTTTGCTTCTTAAGAAAAGAAAAGAAAAGTGGTTTCCTCGATTTCCCCAATAACGACAAAGACATTGTTTCATCGACTGTATTGTAAATCTAGCCAAGTTTTCATTCGGATACAAAACAAATTGCGCCTTTCAAGTCAGCTACAGATTTTAAAGCACTACACGAGAGCATTGGACAAGAGTTTAGTATCTCTAATTTCCCATCTCAATTTACCAAAAAATGATATATATTAGCATATGAAGGCCATTTCCACTCTATAGAAATACTTCTTATTTGTGTTTTTGTTGGTATATTAAGTTTAGCCCCAAATTCCTCCTCCCTCTCAGGCTCCGCCCCATGCATACCCAAAGACCTTTACCCCCGATACACCTGTTCGAGGCTCAGAATAATATTATGATAAAATAGGTAGACTACAATCGTACCGTAAAAAAATCCCAACATTATCCGGAACTTAAGTTAAGGTTTTCAGTTATTCCAACTCATGTAGAATATGTCTTACCAAATATGAAACCCCTCAAAATAAAAAATAAATAAATGTGATTCCGCGATGAAACATGGCTGAACAGTTTATGGAGACATAAACTACACTTTGAAAATTAGAAAGGTAAGCTTTTAAATCATTTTTTTACGACATTCATTGCGTATATATGTCTTTTTTTTTGGGGACTTTGCCAGGAACTTTCCTTGATGAATACATTAACTTTGTCGAGCTTAAAATCTTACATGTAGACTAACGCGCGACCTTCGCAGATTCGCTAATGACATAATAACAAAGAATGAAGATATTTTTGGCATAATAAAGAGAGAGTAATATTGGAAGAGAGAGAGAAATTGAGAGAGAGAGAGACATGACATGGATGGAGAGTGAATGTACTATGTGATGAATGTAGTCACTTCATATCTCGAACCTTACAACGGATTTATCTTAAGATACATGAGTTTGTCGTATATATATATAAATATATATATATGAATATTTATATATAGATATAAATAAATAAATATATATATATATATATATATATATATATATATATATATTTATATATATTATATATATATATATATATATATATATATATATATATATATATATATATATATATATATATAGATGTGCCCACGCTGGGCGGCACTGGGCGACTCCGCCCAGCACTAAAAACTAACGCCCAGTACTGTTTTAAAAATCGCGAATCCCGCCCAGCACTATTTTCATCTAAAATCCCAAGATTCCTTACAATATATTCAACATAAATTGGGCCTAGTCTATGCCAAATATATATATATATATATATAGATAGATATATATATAATATTAACAGGCAAGGTTTTCTCCAAAATACTATTAAGCTCGTTGTTAAGAATTCGACCTATTTCCGCTGCAAAGTATTCATGTAATATTGTTTGGAATAAATGAAACGCAATGTCGCTTTTAAAACGATACAATAATTCCTCTAAATAAAAAACCTTGCCATCTTTTCCCCCATAGCATTTAGTGATAGTATCACGGTTTCGCCGAGAGTATCGAGACAGGAAATATTATCTCCTACGGTGTGATGTTCATCTCTAAAAAATATTGCTTTGCGATTTTTGTTTTACATTAATGAGAAAGTTTGCCCTACAGTGGTAATAACTAAGTATGTATTTTCAAGTTGAAAGTATGAGAAA